>NC_067402.1:269110107-269480107 GCF_016432865.1 Antechinus flavipes | reverse complement strand
TAGCCTCCGAACTGGTAAATCAAGTGTTCCCATCTAGGAAGAAATGAATGCATTTCAATGTCAACAAGACAACAAACTTCTCTTTGTTTGTAAGCCTTAGTTCAATATTTTAAAAGGTCTTGGAATACTCCTCCCCATATCAATACCCAGATAGATAGGGTAGCAGACAGGCAGAAAGGTAAGTCTGGGTTCAAATCCCACTTAGAATACTTAGTTTTGTGATACTGGATAAGGAAGGAAGGAAGGATGGAAGGAAGGAAGGAAGAAAGGAAGGAAGGAAGGAAGGAAGGAAGGAAGGAAGAGAAGAAGAGAGGGAGGGAAGGAGGGAAGGAGGGAAGAAGAAAAGAAGGGAGGGAGGGAAGGAGGAAAGAAGGAAGGAAAGAAGGGAGGGGAGGGAGGGAGAAAGGAAGGAAGGAAGGAAAAAAGGAAGGAAGGAAGGAAGGAAAGAAGGAAAGAAGGAAGGATCTTTTCCTCTTCCCTTCCCTGCTTTCCCCTTCTCTTTTCTTCCCTCCCTAGAAGAGATTCCTCTTTTCTTTTCCCTTCTCTGTCTCTTTTCTTCTCTCTACCTCCCTCCCTCTCAGTTTCTTGGTCTCTCTCTCTCCTTCCTTTGCCTTCCTTGTCTTTATCTCTCTTCCTCACTAACCCCCAAGAAGGAGAGTTGGTACCAGTCCAGAAAGCTGTCCAGCAGGAAAGTTTTCCCATGGCTTTAGGGTGGGAGCTTAATCCAAGAGAAATATCTGTGGTAGAATATTTCAAGCTCATATTGGTCTGATCAGACACAGTCAGACACAGTGTAACTCGATTCTAACATAGGGATGTCATTTTGGGCCTCTTCACCAATGAAGGACAACAACAATAATATACCTGACACATAACAGGTATTTGATAAATACTGATTGATTGACATTCTCTAAAAATAATGACTATTTATAGAGCATTTTAAGGTTTGAAAAGTACTTTTATATATGTTGTCTTATTTAATAAAAAAACAATCAGGAAAGGTTCTTTGGCCATAGCAACTCTGATTTGAAAATTAAATCACTAACAAGGGTATATACCTTGAAGTAGGTAGATAGATAGAAAGATAGATGATAAAATAATTATAGATAGATAAATAGATAGATGGATGGATGGATGGATGGATGGATGGAATGGATGGATAGGTAGAGAAAAAGGAGATAGGTATACAGAAAGATGATAGATAAGAGATATAGATAGAAGATAGAGGTATATATTGATAGATGATAGAAAGAGATCAATTGATGACAGGTGATTGATAGAAGTAAATGAAACAGATGATAGAGAAGGGAAAGATAGCTAAATATATGGAAAATAACTAGAGTTATAATGTTGTTGCTGTCCTTCATTTTCAAAAAGGATCAAAATGACATCACTTTGTTAGAGTCGAGTTACGGTGTGGCTGACTGTGGCTGATCAGACCAAGAGGAGCTCTGAATGCTTGGCCACAAGTCAAACACAAAGAGTTCCTATGAACATTTAGATAGAGAATAGATAGAAATAGAAATCAATTGATGATATAGAGAGGAAATAGGTAGAAAGAAAGATAGATAGAGGTACAGATGGACATATAAATCAATAGATAATAGAGATGATAGGTACAGATACAGAGAGGGAGGAAGATAGAGAGGAGAGAAAAGGGAAGAGGGTGAAGGGAGGCAGAGACAGGGAGGGGATAATACTTATTATTTATTTGCAAAGCACGTTTATTAACAACTTCAGTGCTGGTGATACAATCATAAGTCAGAACTGAGGCAGCCTCAAACCAGCAGTTTTTATATTTCCTTTTCTGGCTTGACCCATTCCCAAAGTCCCCCTTGCTTAGATCCTAAAGGAAGATGAAATAGAAGGGGGCAGGAAAGGAGAAGGAAGGAAGGAAAAAAGAAGGAAGCAAGGAAGGAAGGAAGGAAGGAAGAGATGGAAGGAAGGAAAAAAAGAAGGAAGGAAGGAAAAAAAGAAGGAAGGAAGAAGGAGGGAAGGAAGGAAGAGATAAAAGGAAGGAAGGAAGAAGGAAGGAAGGAAGGAAGAAAAAAGGAAGGAAGCAAGGAAGGAAGGAAGGAAGAAGGAAGGAAGAAGGAAGGAAGGAAAGAAGAAGGAAGGAAGGAAGGAAGGAAGGAAGGAAAGAAAGAAGGAAGGAAGGAGGGAAGGAATGAAAAAAGGAAGGAGGGAAGGAAGGAGGAGGAAGAGAGGGAGAAAGGGACAGAGTGGGAGGGAGGGAGAGAGGAAGGAAGGAAGGAAGGAAAGTAGGCAGACTGCAATCAGATTCTGGGACAGGTAGCTCCTGATGTAACTAATATCTAGAGACAAGATTTAAAATACAACTTGGTATGAATAAGGAAACAGAATAATAAGATGGGAAGAATCCCTACCTGGGTGCATTGATGATGATGAGATCTCCCTGCTTGCCAACCTCCAGGGATCCATGGGTGTGAGATCTTCCCAGGGCATAGGCAGCATTAATGGTGGCAGCAGCCAAAGCCTCAGGCATCGACATTCTCATGTTTACACAGGCCAAATGCATGACTGTTGGCTAAGATAGAAATATCATCTCAGAGAAAAGACACCAAAGAATTGGTCACAAAGACTACCTAAAATCTCTCCTTAAATCATAGTTATTTTTGTTTAATAAAATGGTTATGATGTGTTTGATCTAAAAGTATGATTTTGGCAGTGTAGAATAATGACATTATAATTAATCAATAATGACATAGCCTGGGTTCGAATCCTACTTCTAATATTTATTAGCTATTTGATCCAGGATAAAACACTTCCATTGTCTGAGCCTCTGCAGACCCAGATATAAAATGGGATTAGGAACAGCTATAGTACCTTCCTCATAGATTTTTTGTGAGATTCAAATGAGCTGAAATATCAAGATTGACCTGGATTATGATTCAATTTAAAGAAACCCTATTTATTTACACTTTTTTTCTGAACCATATCCGATGTATAAATTTTAAAATCAAGTAACTATGCCATTTTTAAAAGTCTTTTAAATCTGACTCTTGTTATAGGAAAGAAAGAAGGTTCTTACAGGCCCATGGGGGCTTTTTATAAACTAGGGAGCAAGACAAATCATAAAATTTAGTCTCTTTCAATCTCATTTATCTCATCTATATAATGGGAGACTTGGACTAGATGCCTCTGAGGTCTAGATTCATATTCTAATTTGGTAAGTAATAAGACATGACAACGGAAGACGCCATTGCCATTGATGAACAGCACTGGGAAAATGTCCAAAACCAGGAGATGAAAGATATAGAGAAAGGTGATTGATGATGGAAAAAGGAAATTATAATGTTTATATGGCATTTACCATGTGGCTGGTGCTGTGCCGCCATGCACTTTATAATTATTATCGCTTTTGAATTTCATGGCAAACCTGTGAGGGAGGTACTGCTATTAGCCCCATTTTGTAGATGAGAAAACTGAGGCTGAGAGTTTACAGGGTGATATCGCCGGTGAGTTCCTATGATCACGTCTGATTTCAGCTCTTCCTGACTTAAGGTCCAGAGCTCTGTGTGCCACGGTGCCACCTAGCGGGCTATGACTCCATCAGTCTTAGGGTCTTCAGTTCTGGGTACCATATCTCCAGAAGGATGCTGATACACTGGATAGTCACATGGATGGGAATCATGACATAAGAGGTTTGGTTGAAGGAACTCGGGGATACTTTGTCTGAATGAGGGGAGAAATGGATTCTGGGACAGAACCAGTTTCACGGGGAGATGGTCACAAGATTCCAGAGAACCCAGGTCCCCGGGTACCAGACCCCGTGGTCTCTCCCATCCCATGCAGCATCCCAGCCACAGGGAGGAAGGCTCCAAGAATGAGCTTCCTCACAGGGTCATTCTAAAGTCTACAACCAACGTAGTCCACGTTCTTGGAGGTCTTCAAGTGGAGGCTGCAGGATCCCTTCCCAGGAATGTCAGATGAAATTCTTGCCCCGTCTCTAGACAATTTCTATATCCTTTCACAGAATCATTTGTTTTGGGGTCTTTTAGCTTTAGAAAGCTGACTTGTTTAGGGTCTCACTATCAGTATGTGTCAGAAATGGGACGTGAACCCAGGTGTTTATGGACAGATTAGGCTACACTGTCTCTACAGGGAAAGAATTATACAAAAAATATGTCAGAAGTTTTGATTTTCTATATATTTAACAAAACACACACACACACACACACACACGATTTACCATGGAGAAACAATATGCATTAGGATTGAAATCACTGCCAAGAGCAACTATTACTCCTTCATCTAACATCTTCCTTGCTTGAGGTTGCTTCAATCTAGGAGGAAAAAGAAAGTCAGTCTTCATTTTTTGTATTTTTCGCCTTCAAAACCTAGCTTAAATTCTACCTGTTCCATGATGTTTCTCTGATCACCCCGAGGAGGAAGTAGGTTTTTTTTTCCTTTTTTCTCAACCCAACAACATTTATTGTCTGTCCACAATACTTGTAATTTCCTGATCATATAGGGATTTCTCCCCATATACGCTGTATGTATCATATTCCTCCCTTTTGTATATTTTAAACTCACCCTTTTCATCTTTACCTCTTGTCTTTCAAGTTCCAGCTAAAATCCCACTTTCTACAAGAAGTTTTTCCCAATTTCAGTTCATTTTGTGCCTTCCTTCTGTTGATGATACTCAATTTATCCTTTCTATATTTTTTTTGTACATAGTTTTTTGCATATTATTATCCCCATTAAATCAGTCAGATCAAAGGATATCATTGTAAAGCACAGTGCTTGGTACCCAGTCTGTTCAATTGTTTTTCAGCTGTAACTCCATTTGGGGTTTTCTTGACAAAGATACTGAAGTTGTTTAATCATTTCTCTTCTTCAGCTCATTTTTCAAATAAGGAAACTGAGGCAAACAAAGGTAAGTGACTTGCTCAGGGTCACACAGTGAATAGATATTTGAGACTTAATTTGAATTCAGGAAAATGAGTCTTCCTGACTAACTCCAGACCCAGGGCTCATTCCCTAGCTGCCCCATATAGTAAGTACATAAATTCTTATTTTCTTCAAGTCCTCCTCATTATTCTGAGTTCCTCCAGAGCAAGAACTTTTCTTTTCTTTGCTTTTTCAAGACTTACCACAATGTCTGACATAGCAAGGACTTAATAAATTCTTGTTGACTTGTTGACTTGCATTGAAAGTTTATAGAGGACAGGATTTATGTCTTCAAACGATAACCACAATGAATCATTTGGGGATATTTATGAAGGAAATGAGAATTTACCCATTCTTCCACACTGAATATTTGCATCTTATGGGTTCTGTATAATTGTATCATAGGTACCATTAGTATGATATTTCCAAAATAGCATACTTTATTTTTCAGAGGACCTAACAGAGTATTTTGTGCATAATACATATTCAGTAAATAAGTGGGATATTGTAAAATGTCAGACTGCAACATTTCAGAAAGCTAGGTCCCTGCCAGATGAGATAATTTAGTGAGTATACTTAAGCATTTTATATATGTATTTATATCTAGGGGAAAGCAGTCTTGTAATGAGTTAAACAAAGGACCCTTCTAGATAGGAAACAGACAATTTCAATCTTCAGACAACCAGCAAACACATACATTATAAGCATGACAGATTTTTCTTTTTCTAGTTTTGTTTTGCTTTTGCTATGAATGTAAAAGGAAAAAGGGCTGGGATGAGGGTAGGGAGATGGGGAGAACTAGAAGGAATAATATGGCTCCTTTAATTATTTTCACCATCTAAAAAAGGCAATGACAAAAGAAATCTCTTGGCAGACAAGAAAAGTCATCTACAAGGGTGTTTGGTGATAAGTTGATTTGAAGTTCTATGTAGTCATGCAAGATTTTTTATTCTAGGTCAGGGATTCTTAACCTGTTTTAGGTCAAGTCCCTCTTTGGCAATCTGGTGAAGCCTATGGACCCCTTCTCAGGATAATGTTTTTAAATTCATAAAACAAAAATATAGGATCACAAAGGATACTAATCATATTAAAATGTGGTTATATTTTAAATTAAAATATAGCTATATTTTTAGAAAAATAAACCCATGGACCCCAAGTTAAGAATCCCTACTCTAAATTCAGAGATTAGTGATGAGTTGAAGGAAGTATTTTACTCAGTCAAAGGAAAACACCAAGGGATTAATAATCGTTATGATTAGTGAGAAATGTGCTTTAAATCTTGCTCTAAATTGTATATCATCTCTTCAAGTAGAGCGGCTAAGAACAACAAAGAAAATTATATTTAACTCAGTTAACAAAGAATTATGAGACTAAATATCTTATTTCATTGCCATAGGAAACTCCCAATGAAGAAATTCCCTTTACCAATGCAGAGTGACACCTGTTTTGCAATTTATGGTCTTAGATATTTACCCTGGAGCAATAGGGGGATAAATGAGTTGACAGTCATTACTGTAAGAAAGACTTAGTATTTTTGTAAACAGAGGCATATTGCTGAAGTGGAAAGAAAGCTGATTTTAGAGCCAAAAAGATATGAATTCACATCCTGTTCTGACACACATTCTGTGTGACTTCTAACAAGTAAGTCACAACTTCTCTGTTCTATAATCTAGTTAACCTATAAATTACATTAGAAGAGTTCTTTCCCAAAATTCCCTAATCTGTTACGATCACAAGATTATGGGGAAGCTGATAGTACAGATGCTGCCTGATCCACCTGATCCACTTGTTTGAAGAAATATGTTCAATAAATAGATGCGGTAAGAAAAGTGACTCCTCAAAGATAATTTCCTACTCTTTCCAAGATAAATCATGTTTTAATGCCTTTCCAGAATTGGGACTATTGGTATCATGTGATATTAGCTGGCAAATCAGTCTTTGCTTTGAATCTGTGAACTATTTTTTTCATATAGAGCTATCAACATGTAGATATATGTATATATGTAAAAATTTAAAAGAATCATATTCACAAATCCATATTGTTGTGTCTGATTCTTTCTGAGACCATTTGGGGTTTTCTTGGCAAAACAACTACAATGATTTGCCTTTTCCTTCTCCAGTTATTTTATAAAGGAGGAAACGGAGGCAAGTTGGGTAAAGTGAATTGTCCAGGGTCACCAACTAGTAAGTGTCTCAGGTCAGAGATTTGACCTCAGGAAGACCCCAGGCTTGTGCTCTATCCACTGTAGTAGATGTTTAAAATGCTTAATAATTGTTTTTTTTGACATAAATAAATAAAAGTTTTATTTATTTGATTCAGTTTCCATAAACTGAAAATCTAGTTTATTGCTAGGTTTTCAAAATTCATCAGTACACCTGGTTTCAAATCTTACCTGTGATGCTTGCTACCTGTGTGACCGTACAAAAATAAGCTAAAAAATTTAAAAATGGGTCTCATTTTCTTCAGCTGAGAACAAGAGTATTGGATTCAATGTCCTCTGAGGTATCTTTCATCTCTAGAGCTTTCATTTTATAGTCCTGTCAAAGTTCTTGCTTGAACCTTTAATTGGACTCATTGCTTCATTCTTGATCTGTACCTGTCTTGATTGTTCACCCAATCCTCCTTTCTTTCAGTGTTATACCTGAAGATCTGAAGCTCCTCTAGGAACTTTCAGTGTTGTAAAGAAATACAACATGACTTCTTTTCCCCCTCGCCCCACTGAAAAACTTATGGATTGGAGTTGGAGAAACGTTCTGATTAATTCTTTGGACTTTGTACCTGAGTTTCCTTTGTCGGTCATTATGAATGGAATCCCTGGTCAAGACCTGAGCCTAAGAACCCTTAGCATCCCATTCCATGGACCACCCTGCTGTAATGGCTAGCCCCAGTGGGGCCATTGGCAAGGGACCTCCAGTAATTAAACTTGATGAGCTGGTTTCTTAAAGCCTCTTTAAATATGGTTAGAACAATAAAGACTCAAGGAAGGTAGAGTCATCCTTGGCTTATTCTTAGCAATACATTAGATGGCATTACCTCAGCATGTAGGCGGTGGTGGGTAGAAGGACAGCGGAACATTTTCCAGTTGCCATGGCAGCAATACCTGCATCACTAATTTCTTCCAGGTGGCTAATTGCTCGGGCTCCTAATTCGGCTCCAAGCTAGGCAAAATGTTCAGAGGAGAGATTTACAAACATTAATGGTGAATCACTAATGAGAAATGTATAGATAAATAGATGATTGGAAGAGTCATTTGTAATAGAAAATTCATTTGAAAATGATCATTCACCAATTTGTTTAAAGATTAGGCTGAAAAAATGTGAATACTTTTGTATAGAATTATAACTGGAAAGATGATTAGTCCCAGGGCAAGTAGGACAGATTGCACCTGAGAAAAATAAAATACCATATGTGAATCAAGCCACCACTACAATGGAGACACTGTCTAAAAAACTGCCAAATAGAGCATGGTGGAGTAGGGCAGTGGCAAAGTGAACCTCGGCTCATCTTTTACTAATGCCCTCTTTTAAATACTTACTTTTGCCTTGAGGCTTGATTTCAGAAAAGTTTTGTTAAAAATTAGAACTATCAAAAGTACAGTGACATAGCTTGGGAGGTCTAGTTCTTTCTGGATGTCTAAGTCAGGGTTTTATGACTTCTCAGATGTAAGTTTCTTGAAGATAGGTAGGGACTATTCCTATTTTTGTCTTTGTATTCCCTGTGTCCACTAAAGTTTGGGGTACAGAGGGGGTGATTAATAAATGCTTGTTTGCTGAATTATTATTGGTTGATATTATAGAGGGGATTCTTTTTTTTCAAGTATGGATTGTATAAGATGACCTATGAAGTTCCTTCCAATTCTGAGATTCTGTGCATTCTGTGCATTGTTTCTATGCTGATGAAAGACAGATGCTGTAGACACTTTCTAACACTGGTTCCCTGGGACAAAGCCCTGATTTTTCCACCTTACTTACACTTCTGCTTTTGAAAATGAAGTAGCATATTAATACAAAATATTAAGACCATTAATTAAAAGTTATTATCAAGATATTTTTAAAAATAAATAGAATTCATAGGAAGTGCCTTGACATAATTTCATAAAAATAGATAAATTAAAAATATATAAGATCTCATCTCAAAAATTTAGAACTGCATACACATTTTGAGAGTAACCAGTTCAATTTGTAATAAAGGAATGAGAGAGAGACTCTTTCTTTGATCTCTGTCTCTTTCTCTCTATATACATATATGTGTGTGTACATATATATATACATATATATGTGTATGTGTTTTGCATATATACATACACACACATATATATACATATATGTATATATACACGATCAAATATATATACATATATATGTTCAAACAAAGAAGTACACAAGTATTTATTTTTCTATGTATATGCATATGTGTGTGTATTATTAGACCCAGAGTCATAAAACTAATAAGTATCTAAGGTGGGATTTGAACCCAGACCTTCCTTCCCAAGTATCTCTATATCTTGTACAACCTAACCACTTCAGTCTATATCTGTCATGTTTTCCAAATTTTACTGTTATGGCTGTTCTTCTCTGGGCAAGCTTTAGTTTCTTAAAGTCCTTTTGTGTCAAGAAATGAAGAGAGCATTCTGGATATGGTCTAATGACAGTGGAAATATTGCATCGCATGTCCCTGAATTTATGCTTCCCCTAAGTCCTTACCTAAGATTCCCTTGGGCAGCCAGATAGCATCATACTGCACAGAGTACCAGACCCGGAATCAGGAAGACTCATCTTCCTGAGTTCACCAGCCTCAGACACTTACTAGCTGTGTGACTCTGGGCAAGCCTCTTAACTCTGTTTGCCTCAGTTTTCTTATCTGTAAAATGAGCTAGAGAAGGAAATGGCAAACTACTTCAGTATCTTTTCCAAGAAGTCCCAAATGGATTCACAAAGGGTTCAGACATAACTAAAAACAATTGAACAACCACAAAAAGATCCCATTGGCTATTCTGGATGCCATGTCACACTACTGACCCACATTAAGCTTTTAGTCCCCTAAAATTCCAGTTCTTCTCACATAAGCTATAGTTTAGCCATACCTCCACCACTTCATATTTGTGTGGTTGATTTTTTGAACCTAAAACTTTACATTTATACCTATTAAACTTTAAAAAGGTTTTATCTTATTAGATTTGGTCAATCATTCTCATTATAATCTTTTTGGATTCCTACTCTTTTCATTCAACTTGTTAAATATCCTCACCTGCATCGTACCATCAGCAAATTTGATAAATAGGGCATTACATTTATAGCTTCTCCCAAATCACTCATTAACAATGCTAGTCATAATAAGCCAAAAGAAAATCTCTGTGATATCGCATCCTAGCTATCCCTCCATGTTGATTATTTATCATTCATATTTATAATTAGCTTTTGGGTTCAGTCATCCAATGGATTCTGAATTCAATTAACTGCATAATCATTTATTCACTTTTCTTCATCCTCTCTGGGTGTGAAGACTCTTATCAAATGCTTTGCTGAAATCCATGTATTCTATCTTTTCAGGATTCACCTAATCAATTACTAACAGTGTCCAAAAAGTGAAAATCTGAGTCATTTTTTCTCCTTGCAAAAAATTTAAGTTGAACAGTCAAAAATGCTGTGATGCTAATGAATAACACCACAAAGATATCTCTCCGTTGACATCACCAGGGAAAGATAAGAAAAGTCAATATTTAATGAGCCAAAACCACCACTAACAACAACAACCAAGTGATGAATAAAGGTCAGTTGTTCCCAGATTCAAGAGATAAAATCCTCACCTTGGTGTGTCAGTTTTGAATGTCATTTGTTGACTTGGAAGATGCTAGTAAAAGAATTCTCTATGGTCTGAAGCAGGAAACATCATCATCTCTTACTAAGAACTGGTAGCTTGTTCTACTTTCTCTCAGTTTCTTTTTGGGCGAGAAGAAGAAAGTAGCTAATAGGACTGAGAAACCTATCATGCAAAAATAACATGGGGGAAAAGTACTGATTTTGAACTCAAGGTTCAGATCCTTCTTTCTAGATGTGTGATTTTAGACAAGTCACTTATTTTCTTTCAACCTCAATATTCTCCTCTATAAAATGGGGTTGGACTAAGTGATCTCTAAGGTCCTTTTTAGCTCAAAATCCGTGCTCTCCTTTGTCTGACTTGTATTTATTTCCCTTTCCAAAAGCATTTCTTAGACTTTTATACAGAGATCAAGTGAGTAGGCCTAGAATGGAGGGAATAGTCCCATGCATGGGGAAGTCAAAATTAGGACTATTTGACTTCAGGCAATGTCATGACCTAGCTAGTCTAACAGGATTTTTCTGGTGTCTGCCACTCAAAGCCTAATACTGGCTCCAAATTACCTTTCTAGCCTTATTTCACTTCTCTTCATCTATTATTTACTTAATCTATAAAGTGCTTTGCTAACCTTAAAATCCTGTTATTTTTGTCATATTCCTTACACATGGTAGACCTCAGTAAACTTTTTTTGAATCAAATTAATGGGTTAAATCAGAAAATCATCACAAACAAATTTTAAAAAGGTATACCTCAGCAGCCTTCATTGGATGGAGCTCATCACCGTGGAAGTTAATTTGTAATCCCATATCTTTCCCTCCCTGAAGAATCCTTCTGGTAGACTGGAGGTCAAAGACCCCCTTCTCACAGAACACATCTATATTGTCGACATGGATTTCGCCACGTTGGCAAAGTTCCTTCAGCTTAGGGAGGTGATTGTGGACAATGTCATCAGCGGCTTCAGTTGCGGTTTTCCCTCTGAGGAAAGAAAATATAGAAAGGGATATCAAATGATTTTGGAAAGTTGTATTTAGTAGGTGAGTCCCTTTATGGAGAAAGAGAATCAGAATATTTAGGAAACATGGATGGAAGAGATCATTACATCCAACTCCTCTATAAGGAAGGAATCAAAGCCCTTAGAAGTTAGTGATTTACTCTGGATCATATAGCTATCAACCAGAACAGTGCTAGGATTAGAACTCAGGGTGTCTGATTCCAAAGCCGGTATCACTTACTAGGCATTAAATAAGTATTTGGTGAATGGAATGAATCACTCCAGCAAGTTCACCCGGCTGAGGTACATCTTGAGAGTTCTGCTGTTAGCATCTTCTCCAAGTATCCCAAAAGATAGCTGTGGGTCACTAACCCAAGTGCCCTGTCATCTACTATGCTCCTTATTTGAACCTAACAATACCCCTACACACACTTTGCTACTTTTTTTGCATGTTGTCTCCCCAACTCTTAGATTACAAACTCCTTGAGAGCAGGGAATGTCTTTCTTGTTATTGTAAACTCAATGCTTAATACAGTGCCTGGTACATAATTAATACTTAATATTACTTAATAATTCTTAAAATTAATGTACGTAGTAAGCACTTATTTGTTTGGAATGAATTTGGTCAGGTTGATTAGGTTCTAGAAGTCATATAGTAGGACCCTCTCTCTTTGGAGAAGGGGAAAGAATCCCTTCATTTGAGAGGCGATTCTTTGAACTGGTAGTCAAAGGACTTTAGTTCAAATTCCATCTCTGCTAAATACTATTTGGATGACCTTAGTAAAGTGATCTTTAATCTCTCTCAGCCTCAGTTTCCTTATCTGTAAATTGAGGAAATTAGATTTAGTGAGCAGCTTGGTGGTACAGTGGATGGAGTGCTTAGCCTGGAATCAGGAAGACCTGAGTTTAAATCCAACCTTACCAGCTGTATGATCCTAGGTATGCCTCAGTTTAATCCTGTTTGCCTCAGTTTCCTCATATATAAAATGTGCTGGAGAAGGAAATGAAAATCTCTCCAGGATCTCTTCCAAGAAAATCCTAAATGGGGTCACAAAGAGTGTGAAATGACTCAACAATGACTAAATGATCAACAAGATTTGGTGGTCTCCAAGGTACCTTGCTGTTCTAAATCCATAATCCTATGTCCTTCCAGGGACTCATTTTCCTCATCTGTAGAATGAGGAGGTTGGATTTGATCACCTCTAAGGTCCCTCCCATGATCTTTTGATGGTACATCAGCGTGGGAGAGTGGAACATCTCTGGAAGAATTATCTACCCAGTCTCCTCTTTGGAAGGATGTGAATGATCCCATAGGTAACCTGCTCAATCAAAGCAATGCTTTCCCACCCACTCCTCTTTATCCCCCATCATTCCTTTTTCTTTAAAGCCATGGAAGAATATCAAACCATAACAGACTTTCAGAAGGGGCACCAGTAACTCCAGGAAAGGGATTTCGATTACTTGGGCACTGAGTGAGCTCCGCAGTAGGTCGAGGAGATGCTGATGTCCAGTTCCTTCCGAGCCCGCTCAATGACTCTCAGCATCTTCAGCTCTGTCTCCAGATTCAAGCCGTATCCACTCTTGCATTCGACCAAAGTGCTCCCCGACCTCATCATACAAAGCAGTCGGTATCGGAAAGTGCTGAAGAGCTCTTCTTCAGAAGCCTTCCGTGTACACTCCACGGTGAAGTTTATCCCTCCTCCAGCCTGGTGTATGTCCATATACGTAGCACCTGCCAGCTGAACACAGATTTCTCTTACAAAGAATGATCATGGTGATAACACTGATAGCTAAGCCCTCTAGTGCTTCAGGGTTTACAGATCACTTCACTCCTAGGACATATGAATATATATATATATAATTTCATTTGATCCACACAATAAGCCTTAGGCACAATGATTCTACCCATTTTATATGTAAGAAAACTGAGGATAATTATTGTTCTATAAGAAAAGATCAGCCGGATGATTATAGAAAGACGTACATGAACTGATGCTAAGTGAAGTGAATAGAACCAAGAGAACATTGTTCACGATCATCTCTGATGGACGTGACTCTTTTCAACAGTGAGGTGATTCAAATAGTTCCAATGGATTTGTGATGGAGAGAACCATCTGCACCCAGAGATAGGACTGTGGGGAGTGAGTGTGGATCACAAGATAGTTTTGTTTGTTTTTTTACCTTTTTGTTGTTGTTTCCTTGCTTTTTGTTTTTTTTCTCATTTTTCCCATTTTGATCTAATTTTTCCTGTGCAGTATGATAATTGGGGAAATATGTATAGAAGAATTGTACATGTTTAACATATATTGGATTACTTGCTATCTAGGAGAGGAGGTGGGGAGAAGGGAGGGAGAAAAATTTGGAACACAAGGTTTTGCAAGGGTGAATGTTGAAAACTATCTTTTCATGTATTTTGAAAATAAAAAGCTATTGTCAAAAGTTAATTAATTAATTAAAATTTTTAAGAAGAGAGAAATCAGAAAAATCACAGGCTAGAACTGGAAGCAATCTTAGAAGCCATGTTGTCCAATCCCTTCATTTTATAGATGAGGAAACTGAAGCAAATAGAATTCTTAATTCTGTGTGTCCAGGGTCCCACAGCTAGTAAATGTTTGAGTCCTGATCTGAACTCAGGAAGATGAGTCTTTCTGCCTTCTATGTCTATTCATATCCATATCTGTTAGAGTTCAAATGCTGGAGTTCTTGTTCTTCTCAAAGCACAGCCGATTTAGAGGCTTAGAGCCCTTCGGATGTCTCCAAATCCAAAGGTTCTGTCCTTCAGCCTCTGCCTCTGCTTTCTTCTGCCTCCAACCAACACAGAGATGGAATGTCTCTCTTGACTCCTTCTGGGGAGCCCAGCCACCAACTACAGTGGTGTGAGATGAAGATGAATCTGGTTGTCCACTGAACTCTCACTCGTAGCTTTATCCTCTGAAAGCTCTTCGTCAGCCACCAGCCAGCCAAGTGGAAAAAATGTATTCGGAATGGCTGTCTCGCCTTATATGTGAACCTTCTGAGAGAATGGGATTATAGGTTTTCTCCCATAGTACTCTCTGGCCCAAAGAGCTTTAAGGTGTGGACTCCCTTGAAGTTAGAAAGTGTACTTTGTGAAGCTAGCATACTTGTGGACTCCAATGAGTAAAGGTGTGAACACAAGCCTTGTATTAATTAGTTCTACTTAATACCTTGTTTCAGGTTCTGGCCAAAATCTTCTTGTAAGATTAGATCAACTCTAATTAGTTAGCAGTTAGTAAGGATTCCAACACATATCTAAATCTATATCCATATCCATCTATATTCATACCCATATCTATATATCTATTTATGTCCATATGTATGCCTACATAGCGTAATTATATATATATAAATATCTTTAGCCATAGAAATATCTATATATCTATTGGCATCCTTATCTATACATATACATAACTATATCTATCCATATCTATATTTATATCTATATCCAAATCCATATTCATATTTATATCCATATTTATGTGTATAAATATAAAATTGATATAGTAGCCATAGAAATATGTATATATCTACTGGCATCCTTATCTATACATATATAAAACTATATCTATCCATATCTATATTTATATCTATATTCAAATCCATATTCATATTTATATCCATACTTATGTATGTGGATATAAATATAAAATAAATATAAAATTGATATAGAGATGCATACACACACACACACACACATGAATAGATAGAATACGTGTATACATATCTGAAATGACCTTGTGGACAGATGCATCTCTCTCTGAAGAGAGCTTGTGGCTACCATGATTAAATCTGATGCTATTTCAAGTCATTTCCCAATGGTTCACACAGGTAGAACAATAAAGACATAAGAACATTTAGGAAAGAAGACTTAGAAGGGAAATAATGAGCATTTTAAATATCCGAAGGGCTATCACCTGGAAGAGGGTTTAGCTTAGATCTGCTTTGCCATAGAGGGCAAAATGAAGAGCAATGGATACAAATTGGAGTACCCAATTTAGGATAGATATAAGGGGAAAATTCACATTCAGAACCATCTGCCAATGGAAGGGCTTCTTTGGAAGTGTTGGGTTTTCCTTCACTAGAAGGTTTCAAGCAGAGACTGGATGAGCATTTGTTGGGTTTCTTTCAGAAAGTCTTATTCCTCTTGGCCACCTTTGAAGTCCTTTCAGATTCTGAGATTCTACCGTTCTGTGGCTTTTCTAATGGTCCAAGCCAGCAAAGTGATGCAGAAATAAGAATATGCAGTGGGGGAGCTGTGTGGAGTATGGATCATATAAAAATTGAGACAAACACAGGAGATAAACATTCCAGAAAAAGACCCATCTGCCATCCTTCATTTTCTTAATGTCACCATCCACAGATATTACCTTCATTGCAAATTCATGAACTCGGTCCCCAGCCCACACTGGATGAGTATGGGCATCCACCAAACCTAAGGGAAACAAGCAACACAAGTTTACCCATGATAGAAGTGCACATTTTGAATCCATAATTTTTTCACACATGTTTTTAATGCATAATTTTTTTTAATTCACTTACTTTAGTGATTCAAAATACTTGGATATAAACCAGATTCCATAGTGATTTGCTCTTGGTAAAATACACACCACTTCTTTAACCAGCTGGATTGCTTTATCATGCTACTTATTTTTAATCTCCAACATACCAAGTGACTATAACTATATGTAAGGGAATATGAAACTATGACAAAAATACTCAATTTAGAATTAAGACCTGGAATCAAATCTCCTTCTGACCTTTCCTGAATGTGAGAATTTGGCCAAGTCACTATTCTCTTCTAGAGAGGAAGCCTCAATTCCCTCATCTGTAAAAATCAATCATTATTAAGTACCTGCTGTCTATCAATTATCGTGGAAGTCACTAAAGACCAAAAAAGGAAATTGTTTCTGCCCTCATGAAAAGTGGTGTCAAATTTGAATAGAAAGAGAATATTAAACCATACCTAAAGAGCTCTTCCCTCTAGCTTATCGACTTGGAAAACCACATATTAACATTATGTATGTTCTATTGTATTTTTATGTATATGTTGAATATTTCCCAGGTCATTTTATAACCTGGTTTTGAATGGCTTGCTGTCTCATGTTTGATATCTCTGCTCAAGAATTTACTTTCTATTTGGGTATACAATGGATAAGTATAAATAGTAATTTAAGGAGGGAAAGAACACTACAACTAGGGACATCAACAAAGATTTTCCATAGGAAATAGCATAGGCTGAGACTTGAAAGAATGTAGGGATCCCAAGAGAACATGACAGAGGAGAGAGTCGAAGACATGGGGACACCTTGTTCAAATTCAGTGTCAAAAAACTGAAAGCCAACTTTTAGAACAGCAGGAAAGGGCAGTTTGGGAGGAATAGAGATCATGTGAAGGGCATGTGTAAGAAGTCTACAAAAGTAGGCTAGAGCCAGATTGTGAAAGACCAAAGGGAGGTATCATCTTAGAGGCAATAGGGAATTATTGAAAGATACTGAGCTGGAGAATGACATGGTCAGACCTTTGTTTTTAGAAAGATGGTTATGGAAGCCATGTGGATGTGGGGAGAACCTGGAAAATGGAGTTGAGGACCAATTAGTGTTTCAATAGCCTAGGCAAAGTTATGAGGGTCTGAACTAGGATGTTCAGGTAGAGAGAAGGGATAGAATTGAGATGTGTTCAAAGTAGAATGATCCAGATCTGGCAACTGATGGGATATGGAGTATGAGGTAATGGGAAGGATTGAGGAAGACTCTTAGGTTACAACACTCAGCTGACTAGAAAGATGGTAAATTAGAATGATATTGTTCAGTCATTTCAATTCTATCAGAATCTTTGTGACCCCATTTGAAATTTTCTTGTCAAAGATCCTGGAACATCATTTCCTTCTCCAGATCACTTTATAGATGAAGGTGTGACTTATCCAGGGTCATACAACTAGTAAATGTCTGAGGCTGGATTTAATTATGTCACCTAGCTGTTCAGGATTAGAGTGTAAACATCTTGAGAGTAGATTCTGCCTTTCTTTTTCTCATTTGTATTCCCAGTCCTTACCATAGTTCCTGACATGTAATGTCAGTTTAATAAGTGTTTATTGACTTGACTCGGTACCCTCCACAGAAATTAGGAAATTAATTTTGAATATAAAAATTTTAAAAATCATGAAGGTAGAATCATCAGGACTTGGCATTTAATTGGAAATGAGGAAAGAATCAGGAGCACAGAATTTCAAAGAGACCTTTAAATGACCTAGCCCAATATTCTCAACTTTTTTTATTTTACCAGACTCCTTTGGAAGATTAATGACACCTTTAGGCCACTTCTCAGAATTGTATTTTTAAATACATAAAGTAAAATCCATAGGATTACCAAGGAAATGATTATCTTAAAATATGATCATCGATATACATGGACATATGCATCCATTCATGGATCCCACATTAGGGGTCTTTAGAAGTTATGAATACTTAATCCAGTTCAATATTACCACTTTGTACATGAGGCAGTTATGGGACTTGTCCAAAGTCACATAGCTACTCTATATAGACCTTGCACTAGGACCTGGGTTTCCTATCTCTAGTCTCCCATGTTGTTCCTTCCCTTATTGTATATAATGCATATTGTAAATGAGGACATTTTTACCTTGTTTCAAAATACATTGGAATGATAACAGAATGACCAATGCAAACTGAAGGGTTCTAAGCTTCCTAGAATGTGTTGATTTAATCTCCGGCGCTGTCCAGCATGAGGAGCTCCTGACCCGTGAATGCCAGTATTCCAGTCACTTTGTGATAAGTATAATAATAGCAGCATTTACATAGTACATAAGATTTATGAAGCACTTTACAAATATTATTTTATTTGACCCTCACAACTCCCTATCCTGGGAGATGGGTGCTATTTCTATTAGTCTTCTTATTTTTAGAGGTTTAGAGAGATGGAGAGACTTGAGTCTCTAAGGCATACACAATTACTCAAAATCACATAGCTGCTATCAGGCCAGAGGTGAATTCAGATCTTCTTGGCTCTATCCACTGGGCTGCCTCATTGCCCAATATATCTCTGGTTATATATTTTTAATTTTTAAGTTAACATTTAGATAGCACTTGTTAAGTGCCAGACATACTAAGTGCTTTACAATTATAGTTTTATTTGATCCTCATAACAATTCTGATAAATGTAGTTGTCATTATTATCTTCATTTTACAAATGAGGAAACTGAGGCAGACAGAGGTGTCCAAGATCACACAGCTGGTATGTGTCTGAGGCTAGATTTGAATTCACATCTTTCTGATTCCAGCTTAAGCAGCTCCCTCTACTAGGTCATTTAACCACCTCATATATCTATGAAATGGAAAAAAGGAAGCTCAACCATTCTGCTGCCTCTTAAAGAAAATATACTTTAAATATACATAACTCCTTTTGGCCACTCCGCACTCTTCTGCACCAGGATTTGCAAATTTGAGAGCCAGAGTCTGCCCTGAATTTGAAAAGGGTCTCAGAGATCAGAGAGCCATTTCATAGATGAGGAAATTGGGTCTCAAAATGTTGGCGTGACTTGTTCAAGATCTGAGATGAAATCTATTGCTTTTCATGCCCCACACAAGTGAAATTTTTTTTTAAAGATTCATCTTGGAAAAAAAAAGAAATGGCAAGGACTTAAGTTCAAAACCTTGCACTGCCACATTCTGTTAATATGCCTTAGAATGAATTCTGGGTCTCAGTATTTCCATCTGTAAATTGGGAAAGAGTATAACTAGCTGATCTGTGAGGTGACAGCTAATCTAGATACAGGAGGAGCAGCCTGACACCCTTTACCCATTTTCACTACTACAGCAGGAACTAAAACCCATTTTTAATGGCTAAACCAAGGTAGAAGTAAATACCTGGTAGAATGCATTTTCCAGAGCAATTAATCCTTTCCTCAAATGATACCTTTGAAAATTCTCTCCTGATGGCATCAGCTGGACCTATGGCCTTTATGCAACCATCGCTGGAAAAAAATGGGATGAGATCATAAAATTCCTTCCATAATTCACACCCATCACCAGTGCAATTAGTAATTCATATGGGCCTTGATGGATAATTTGGTGAATTGCCCTGAACAAAAGCAACCAGTACTTGATGAAATGCCTTCTGGTGATGATGGTTTTCTCACTTCCAAAGATTAGTTTGAAGGGCAGCTAGATGGCACAGTGGTTAAAACAGTTGCCTAAATAATTTAAAAAAACCACTCACTTTTGGCTAAATAATTTAAGAAAAAACATTCACTTTTGCCTCAAAACTTCTAGAAAATGGAAGAAGGATATTTTGAATTTGTTTACAAACCTAAATCAATTAGATAAATATCTCAATTCTCTTCCTGAGTTTGTATGTACAAAAATAATGTGTATACAGATATAATGGTAAGCAATGTTAGGATAACCCAGCTTCCGCACTTGACAGTTATAAAGTAAAATCCATTGTACGTCTATAATACAAATCAAACTGTTTGCCATCTTGAGGAGTGGGAAAGGGAAGAAGAGGAAAAAAATAAAAATAAAAATCTTATCAAGTAAATTTTGAAAAATTAAATATATACAGGGCAAAAGGAAAATACACCAAACAAAAATGAAAAATAGTATGCTTTGATCTAATGCCAGTTATTATCATTATGATGATGACAATATTCTGTAAACCTCTGAACATTAGCTATTTTCTGTAAGATGCTATAAAAGTGTCTATTATTATTAAATTTCTTTTATTCTTATTCTCTTATCTTCCAATTTTAGGCCCATGGAGTAAAATAGGAGATATCTAGCCCAACCCACCCACTCACTGTACATTTGTTTTTAGAAAAGAACCGTATTTTTGTAGCGCTTTACAAATATTATCCCATTTTTATCCTCACAATAACCCTAGGATGTAGGGGCTGTTATAATCCCCATTTTCCAGATGAGGAAACAGAGACAGGCAGAGATTAAATTATTTCCCTGGGATTTAATTAATGTCTGAGGTCACATTTGAGCTCAGTTTTCCTGACTGTTCTAACCACTGCCCCATCCAGCTGTTCAGTTTTCAACTGCTAAATTTGGAACGTGCTTCTTGAGAACCAGAGACCAACATACTTTATGAGAAACAGAGCTCCCTAAAACTTCCTTCTCTCTAATACTGCTAAAAATATACAGAAATGTGCATTGCTCTCTGATCCATCTTAATGGAATCACACTACTCCTAATCTACTTTGTTATTTCCTTTTGTCTGCCTGTGACTCCTCAAAGGCTCATCAGTACTAATGTGGGATGTCCCAAAAATCTTAGTGCAGTTTTAAGCTTTAATAGCTCAACCCATGGAAGTAAATGATGTAGGTATTATTAAGTCATTTTTACTGATGAGAAAATTGACAATCAGAGAGATGAGACTTTACCTTTCTCATGGCCAGCTCAATATACAACTAATGCCAATATTATTGGGGGGAGGCAGTGGTCCAGATCTGTGATTTCACATGCAGAAACTCCTTCCGTTGACACAAATCTGAGAACATAGTAACTTAAACTCTTGGAGAACTGGCTATTACTGCTATTATTAAATTTAATAGCTTTTAAGGTATTATTAAATGTAATAATTTTAAACTATTAAAAACTATTATTAAATGTAATAAGCCATTAACACTGCTCTACAACTTTTGGGATAGCCTGTATCTGAGGATCAAACGGGAAGGAAGAGCTGAAAGGAAGTTTAGATTTCAGATCAGATGCTGTGCTGTCTCTGTGACCCTTACCCTCTCTGATCCTCAGTTTTCTGATCTGTAAAATGGGGACAATACTTGCTCTGAGTGGCAGGACAGTATAATAGAGACAGAGAATCAACTCCATAATCAGAAAGAAGTAGGTCATGTTCCACCGCTGACTGGGTCTATGATCCAATCATGGAATGTTTCTGAGCTCCCCACCCTTTCCCTAAGAGTTGAAGTTAGTAAGGAATTATCCAATTTTCGTCAATGTGTGATATTCCAGCTCTGGTCCATGCACTCACCCCACCAAAAAATAATCATACTTGAATTGTAAGAATGTATGACTTTTAATCCTTAGTTTTCTCTTCTGTAAAATGGATTTTTGTATCAATTCCTTTCTTGGGTTGTTGTAAGGAAAACACTTTATTCACCTTAGAGTGCAATCAAAATATTGTTACCAGCTGGACAGCACTTTAGCATCTCAGTCCTACCTTCTCATTTTCCAGGATGAGGAAACCGAGGCTCGGGAAGGTTATGTTTCTCATGTGATTATAACCCCTCTGTGGCAGACCCTTTTAGCTATACCCACAGAACACTGTTGGCAGAATTCGAACTCACATTCTTCGACCTTAGAGCCACAATCCTTTCTATTGTAGCATCCTGAGTATCTAGTCAACTGCGGGTTCATGAAATTTCAACTGGACCCATCCATTTTAACTAGATTGTTTCTATTTGGAACAGAAGTCATGGAAATAATGCTGGTCCTGGAATTAAATCTGAATCCCAGCCAGGCAAATGATCTCATCTGGAAAATGAGAGTTGATTAAGGTCTCTTCCAGATTTAACGCTATGAAACAGTCTTAAGTAGCAGCTAGGTAGCACAGAGATTAGAGTGCTAGATCAAAACCTGACTTCAAATACTGCCTCAGACATTATCTGGCTAACTCTGGGCAAGTCACTTAAGTTGTCTGCCTCTGTTTCCTTATCTGTAAAATAAAGATAAAAAACAGTATTCACCTCATACTGTAATATGAGTAGTTTCCTCATTTGTAAAATTATTATTAATAATAATAACAAGCATCTAGCTTCCAGGGTTATAAGGATCACATGAGATAATATAAGTGAAGTGGAAAGGGTTAATTACTTTGGCATTCTCTAGGAGAAGATCAGGAGCTTAAGAGAAAAGCAAAGTTGGCAAATATCCACTGGAAAGACGTGGGCTCCTGCTTTCCTGCAGAAGACGGGCATACAGATGACTTCTCTCCCTCCCTCCTTCTCTCCCTCTCTCCCTCTCTCCCTCTCTCCCTCCCTCCTTCTCTCCCTCTCTCCCTCCCTCTGTCCCTTCCTCTCTCTCTCTCTCTCTCTTCTCTTCTCTCTCTCTCTTCTCTCTCTTCTCTTCTCTTCTCTTCTCTTCTCTTCTCTTCTCTTCTCTTCTCTTCTCTTCTCTTCTCTTCTCTTCTCTTCTCTCTTCTCTTCTCTTCTCTTCTCTTCTCTTCTCTCTCTTCTCTTCTTCTCTTCTCTTCTCTTCTCTTCTCTCTCTCTCTTCTCTCTCTCTCTCTCTCTCTCTCTCTCTCTCTCTCTCTCTCTCTCTCTCTCTCTCTCTCTCTCTCTCTCTCTCTGTCTCTCTTTAACACACACACACGCACACGCACACCATTTCCCTCCTCCCCCCGTAGGATTTGTAGCCCAAAGGGCATCAGTGACTTAAGTCATTCTCTCAATAAGCATTGAAGAATCTCATTAGTCACCTAGTTCAAGCGCCTCGTTTATAAGATCAGAGTTCTAGGGACTGGATAACTCGTCTAATATTACCCGGATTGTAAGCGTCACAGGTAGAATTTGAATCCAGCTCCTCTGACTTCCAAGTCCAGCCGCCTCTCCAAGGCTTTCCCCCCACCCCCCACCTAAGGCCAGTCTCCCCCAGTCGGAACCGAGGGGCTTCCCGAAGGGCCGACCTACCCGCCCACCACCAGGCTGGCGTTCTCCAGCACGGCCAGGCTCCTTATCGCCTCCCCGGCCAGGTAGGGCTCGCCCCGGGCGCAGACGAGCACCACTTGCTGCGCGTTCTCCAGCAGGAGCTTCTGGCCCCCGCTCATTTCGCCCGTGCTCGGTGGCTGCAGAGGCTCGGGCCGGGGGAAGTGGGAGCTGGGGCCGGTGCGGAGAGAGAGCAGGGCCCGCGGCAGGCCGGGAGCAAGGGAGGAGCAGGCGCCGAGTTTGCCCGGACTGACTGCTGTGGGGAAAGGCGGTGGGGGAGTGACCGTTCCAGAGTCCAAGGGGTCAGTTTTCACTGTGTGTGACCCAGGAAAGAGCTTTCGATTTACCTTTTAAAAGCACTTTTAAAGACGCTTACAAAGATCTGATTCAAGGGATTTTCTTGACAAATATATTGGAATGATTTATCATTTCCCTCCCTCCTTCCCTCTGCCCATATAGAGTTCCACACCCTTACCTACACATGCTCTTAAAAATCATTTTTTTTCTTCTTTTGCACCTTTAAATCCTCCCATGATACCTTGGGGTTAACTGACTAGATTTCTTTCTCAAGCACCGGGCCTTACACCAAAATCAATCTGATTCTCACTGATCACCAATAAGTCCTATGCCAAGCCCCATTTGGTCATCGATTGACTCAGATTAAATGTAAATAGCTGTCATGTCTGCTTTGGTCAGAGAGTTTTCCCCTTCCCAGATTCATTCCTTTAGATTTTTTGGACTAGGAGAAAGTAACTCAACTGCTACCTAGCCTTAATCATTGGATGGCTGTTGCCTCAGTCAAACTAAGACCTCTTGGAAATCTTAGCTTAAAAAGGCCAAGATCTCTCATTTCATCCAGGGCCATTTTCAACTGCCCTGATCTATATCTGGTCACTGGACCCAGTCGGAGAGGGGAAAGTGAGCCAGGTGACCTTGCACAGCCCTTTCTCACTGAAATACAATTTACTTGCACATCATGGCATCATTTCCCTGATGTCCCGGTCCTCTTAGAGAACGAAGGATAAAACAATCACCACCGGTGGATTAAAGCATACAGATTAAGTGACCAGATACACCTAGAGTAGGTATCAAAATTTGATACCTGAATTTGAACTCAGATCTTCTTGCCACTAACTAATCCTTGAACTCCATCCACTCATCCATCCAGTTGCCTTTCACCTAGTGGGTACCTAACATTTGAATAAAACCACATTCTGATTTTTGGTATTAAAATGAGTTGAGGCTTAAAAAAGAAATAATAACTTGTCCAAGGTCTGACTGCTTTTAAGGCTCAGAAATGGACTTGAAGCATGACTTCCTGCCATTCAGCATTCCTATCCTCTCTTAAGCAAAGGAGTTGTGTTTTTTTTTTTTTTGGGGGGGGGGGAAGGAGGAGGAAGGGGACATTTATTTCATTGAAAATCCAGGGAAGTGTTGGGGGGGTGTTGTTTGGGTTTTTAGTGAGACAATTGGGGTTAGTGACTTGCCCGGGATCATACAGCTAGTCAATGTTAAGTGTCTGCAGCGGAATTTGAACTCAGGTCTTTCCTAGCTTCAAGCCAGGTACTCTATCCACTGTGCCAGCTAGCTGCTCCAAGAAATTTGAAAAAGAATAGGGGATGAGTTCAAATTTGACCTCAGACACTTAACACTTCCTAGCTGTGTGACCCTGGGCAAGTCACTTAACTCTAATTACCTCATCAAAAACCAACAAACAAACAAACAAAAAAGAATAGGTGAACAGACAGCATTATATAGTTGTAAGAAAGGAATAAAGAAAAGTAAGGAAGTAGAGAGAATGGGGGGGGGGGAAGCAAATCTAGCAGAGGGGAGAGAGAGTGGGCAGTGGAGACCCAGAGTAAAAGAGCAAGGAGTAGAACTGAGGACCCTGATGAGAGGGGAAGAGACCAGAAAAAAAGAATTCCAATAATAATAATAAAGATTTATATGCTAGGCACTTTATAACTATTATCTCTTTTGATTCCCCATAACAACTCTGGGAGGTAAGTGCCCATTTTACAGATGAGGAAGCTTAAGGGACTTGAGTAGGGTGACACAGCTAGTAAGTATCGGGACCGAATTTGAACTGAGATTGCCTTGATTCCATGCCCTGCGTTCTGCCCCTCTTGCTGCCCCCGCTGTCACTAATGATGCTCAGGGGCTCTAAATGCTGCGATCCGTGGGGGGAGGAAGGGACTGGCGCGTGGAGCGGGCGTCGCGTGCTCGCGAGGAAAGTGGGGAGCGGGCGTGGCGCGCTCTGGAGGAATGGAGGGGCGCCACAAGGCCCCCAGCTGTTGAGCGGCCGGGAGTCCAGCTCTTACCCGGGACTCCCAGGTGCGAAGGGGAAGGGAGTGCGCTCCCCGGGGACTTTGGGCTGAAAGTGGCCCGTTCGCACGGGCTCCCCCAGGAATCCTCCCCCCGGCCGCTCCCCACGCCTTCCTGCAGCTGGGAAACCGTTGGCCCCATTCGCCCCTTTTTCAGTCCCATTGTAGGGATCGCAGACGTCCGTCCACCCGCTGGGGTCCGTCCACCCAGCTGGAGGCGGAAGCTGGAGAAGGAGGTTCAGAAAATAATCGCCTACCCTGACCATGCTCTGGCGCCCCTCATCCCTCCGTCCGACGCCCCCTTTTCCTTCCCGGGGTGAACTCTAAGCTCGGCAATGCCCAGAGAGCTTGGGAACACCCTCCTCTTCTTCCCCCTTCTCTTGACCCGAAGATTGGTTTTCTTTCCTTTTTGAGACTAACCCCCTAAAATGGCAAAGTCCATACAGACCAAGAAATCCAGCTCCATAATTGCTTTAAAAGAGCCCGATTTGTTTTATATAATATATATGATAATGCTTTATAATACGGGTATTAATAGAATGCTCTACAATTTACAGAGTGCTACACGGATATCTCATGTTCCCTCCGGACAAGATTCCTCCTCCATCCCCCATTTTACAGATAAGTAAGTGAAGGCTGAGAGAAGAAATGATCTTGATTTGTCCATGGCTTATTGAAAGCAGAATTGTAGGCCAAGTCTTTTCCTGACTCCAAGATGAACATGATTTCAAAGCTCCCTTATCCTAGACAATATATTTAACATCACTTTGATCCCTATTTAATGAAATTATATAGACCATCAAAAAAAAAAAAAAACACTCTCCAAATCCGTAATTTATCAAAAAGTTGTTGGACTCTGAAAGGGGGAGGAGGGAATGTCATGAGTCTATGTTCAAATCCGTTTTGCCACAACTTGTTGGTGATATGGGACAAGTCACTGAAACCCTCCAGGCTTCCGTTTACTTGTCTGTAAAATGAGTGTTTTGGACTAGATGGCTCTTCCAATTCTAAATCGAAGCTCTGGAGAACTTGGTCAACCAAATGGTATTAAAAACTCTGCAGGAGAAAAAAGCCATTGCAGAGGAGGGGCAGAGGGGGAGGAAAAGGAGAGTGAGTGAACCTCAGTCTCATCAGAATTGGCTCAAAGAGAAAATAACATACACACTCAATGTGGGTATAGAAAGGGAGCTCACCCTGCAGGAAAATAGGAGGGGAATGGGATTTGGGAAGGTGGGGAGAGTGATAAAAAAGAGGGCATTTGTGGGGAGGGAATGGTTAGTATCCAAAACTTTTGAGGAGGGACAGGGGGAAAGGAGAGAGAATTAAGCAATAGTAATTGTAAAATTTTTGAAGCAAGAAATCTCTGACACTGATATATTTCTCTTTTTAAAAAAGTATTATTACAGAGGCAGGGTATGAACAGCATCTGATTTTTATTCCACTCACCAAAAGCACTTTCTGGATTTGCTCTTCTCTTGTGAATTCTCCAGTGGATTGGCCCTACCCAGGTAGTCCCTCATAATAACTGTTGTTTTTTGTTTTTCCTCTCTTCACCATCTTCCCCATCCTTGATTTCAATGTGAGCAAAGCATTACTTCATGGGAACATCTGTCTCACAAATTCTATTGGCAAGTCTTAGAAAATATTGGAGAATTAGTGGGAAAACAGATCTCTGCTTTGAATCACAATTGAGTTTAAAAGGTTTTGATTTTAGTATCTTTTCTGGAGTGGCGGGGAATGGGCAAAAAATTGTACAGATGCTTTAAGGGCAAGAGGGTTCTTTAAAAAAATAGAGGATGGGAGGAGGAAATGGTAAGGCCTAAAAAGAGAGGAAGGGAGATTAAAAAAAGATCATTAAAGGAAGAAAGTTATAAAATTTTGAAAAGTTTCCTGTTTAAACTTCAAATCAAGAAAATGCAAATCCCAGAGTTTCACTGGCCTGATAAATGGGTCACCAATCATTCTTCTTCATCTATATAACAGAATCATGTCCAAGACATGCCTTATGGTAATTCATTTGGACTTAAGAGGCCCTTGGTTCAAATTCTGTTCCCTGTGTGACTTGAACAAATCAACTTAATACTCCTGGACTCAGTTTCCTCCTTTCTGAAATGAAGGGGTTGGACCAAATAGCCTCCAAAATGCTTTCCTGTTCTACCCTAAAACTCAAAACAGAAAAAAACCAGTTATTTGCTTGATCGTTAAAACCCTTCCTTTAAAAAAATGTTAAAATGTATGTTAAATCCAATATATGTATACATATTTATATAGTTATCTTGCTGCACAAGAAAAATCGGATCTAGAAAGAAAAAAAAAACCTGAGAAGGAAAACAACAAAATGCAAGCAAACATCAACAGAAAGCATGAAAATGCTATATTGTGGCCCACAATTGGTTCCCACAGGCCTCTCTCTGGGTGTAGATGGCTCTCTTCATCACTGAACAATTGGAACTGGTTTGAATCATCTCACTGTTGAAGAGAGTTATGTCCATCAGAATTGATCATCATACAGTCTTGTTGTTGAAGTGTATAATGATCTTCTGGTTCTGCTCATTTCACTTTGCATCAGTTCATGTAAGTCTCTCCAAGCCTCTCTGTATTCATCCTGCTGGTCATTTCTTACAGAACAAAAATATTCCATAACATTCATATACAGCAATTTATTCAGCCATTCCCTCACTGATGAACATCCATTCAGTTTCCATTTTGTTGAATACAAAAAGGGCTGCCACAAATATTTTGCACGTGTGGGTTTCTTTCCCTTCTTTAAGATCTCTTGGGGATAGAAGCCCAGTAGTAGTATTGCTGGATCAAAGAGTGTGCACAATTTGATAACTTTTTGAGCATAGTTCCAAATTGCTCTCCAGAATGGCTGGATCCATTCACAGTTCCACCAACAATGCATCAGTGTCCCAGTTTTCCCACATCCCCTCCAACATTCATCATTATCTTTTCCTGTCATCTTAGCCAATCTGACAGGTATGTAATGATATCTTACAGTTGTCTTAATTTGCATTTCTCTGATCAATAGTAATTTAGAACACCTTTTTATATGACTACAAATATTTTCAATTTCTTCATCTGAAAATTGTCTGTTTATATCCTCTGGCCATTTATCAATTGGAGAATGGCTTGAATTTCTATCAATTTGAGTTAATTCTCTTTATATTTTAGAAATCAGGCCTTTATCAGAACTTTTGAATGTAAAAATGTTTTCCTAGTTTATTGTTTCCCTTCTAATCTTGTCTGCATTAGTTTTGTTTGAACAAAAACTTTTTAACTTAATATAATTAAAATTACCTATTTTGTAATCAGGAATGATCTCTAGTTCTTCTTTGGTCACAAATTCCTTCCTTCTCCATCTGAGGGGGTAAACTATCCTATGTTTTAATTTGTTTATAATATCATTCTTCATGTCTAGATCATGAACCCATTTCAACCTTATCTTGATATATGGTGTTAGATGTGGGTCGATGCCTATTTTCTGGCATACTAGTTTCCAATTTTCCCAGCAGTTTTTGTCAGATAGTGAGTTCTTATCCCAAAAACTGGGATCTTTGGGTTTGTCAAACACTAGATCACTATAGTTATTGACTATTTTGCCCTGTGAACCTAACCTGTTCCACTGATCAACTATTCTGTTTCTTAGCCAGTACCAAAGGGTTTTGATGACTGCTACTTATAATAGAGTTTTAGATCAGGTACAGCTAGGCCACCTTCATTTGCTTCCCCCTCCCCCCCATTAATTTCCTTGAAATTCTTGACCTTTTGTTCTTCCAGATGAATTTTGTTATTTTTTCTAGGTCAGTAAAATAGTTTCTTGGGAGTTTGATTGGTATAGTACTAAATAAATAGATCAGTTTAGATAGTATTGTCATCTTTATTATATTCGTTTGACCTATCTAAGAGCACTTAATATTTTTCCAGTTGTTTAGATCTGACTTTATTTGTGTGGAAAGTGTATTGTAGTTTTGCTCATATAGTTCCTGGCTTTTCTTTGGCAGATAGAGTCCCGAATATTTTATACTAGTGACAGTTATTTTAAATGGAATTTCTCATTGTATCTCTTGCTGTTGGATTTTATTAGTGGTTTATTAAAATGCTGATGATGTATATGGATTTATTTTGTATCCTGCAACTTTATAAAGTTATGGATTATTTTTAACAGTTTTTTAGTTGATTCTCTATGGTTCTCTAAATATACCATCATATCATCTGCAAAGAATAATAATTTAGTTTCCTCATTACCTATTCTAATTCCTTTAATTTCTTTCTCAGCTCTTATTGCCAAAGCTAGCATTTCTAATACAATATTGAATAGTAATGGTGATAGAGGGCAACCTTGTTTCACCCCTGATCTTACTGGGAATTGTTCCAGTTTGTCACCATTACATATGATGCTTGCTGATGGTTTTAAATAGATGCTACTAACTATTTTAAGGAAAAATTCATTTATTCCTATACTCTCTAGTGTTTTTTGATAGGAATGGATGTTGGATTTTATCAAATGCTTTAAAGCCTTTCCTAATTGAGCTTCAGCCAACTCTTCAAGAGTTATTTTTCTTTGTTCCCTCTTACCCATCAGGAGAGTTCCAAGCAAATTGGTCAACTCGATGCTCCCTAGCCACAGCTTTCATACACCTCTGTCCTTTGTCTGGAATGAACTTCTTCCTTTCTTTCACCTCTTGACATCCTCAGCTCCCTTCAAGACTTAATTTAGGCATACTGCTTCCTAAAGGAGATCTTTCTTCTCATTTTGTTTAGTGCTTTCAATGTGTCCCTGATTTATGTATGGTATCTTCAGTAGAAAGTAGGGTCCTTGACTTAAGAACTCTTTGAATCTTGGTTATCCATCTACGTAAAACACATATGTAATGGGATTAAATGCTGGCTGGATCAGATGGCACTATATTCACCCAGCTATCATCTTAGTTCAGAGCCAGGTTCTTACTCTGCCATTCCCTCAGTTCTGTTGTCTATATAACACATACATAGTCTTATAGCAAAAGCAAAATGCACATGTCCACCATTTTTTACTGAGTTTCTCTTGCATATGGGACTAAATATAAGTTCCTTAGAATGGTCCTAATTTGAAATGAATTGATTTGTATCACTTTCAATTTAGCACTATGCATTGTGGTTAAATGTCTTACCTACCTCTAACTGAGGATCTGGATCTATAGAAGCCATAAATTTGCTAAAGTGACATAGTAGTATAAGAGCTGTAAAGAAAGAAAAGAAAGGAAGAAAGAAAGAAAAGAAAGAAAGAAAGAAAGAAAGAAAGAAAGAAAGAAAGAAAGAAAGAAAGAAAGAAAGAAAGAAAGAAAGAAAGAAAGAAAGAGAAGGAGGGAGGGAGGGAGGAAGGCAGGCAGGAAGGCAGGAAGGAAGGAGAGGTGGAGGGAGGAAAGAGAAAAAAAGAATAAAGTAAAAAGTACACAGCAGAGAATGAAAGAAAAGCTACAAAAAAGCAAAGAAGAGATGGAAAGTTGTGAATACGTCTTCTATTATTATATATGATTTCTTGAAATGGAAATTTATTGTTACATATTTGAATTCTCCCTTATAGTCTGCTAAGCACATGACAATTTTTTTCTTTTCTCTGTCTTTCCTATTTTGCTTTTTCTTATCTTGCATTTAAGTTTTACATAAATAAATTCTTTTTAAAAAAGAATGTTACCCATCTATTCAGATAACAACAGGATGATGCATTCCCTTACCTTTCTACCTCTGATGCTTCGTCTCTTTTAGCTCTCCAAAGCCATCATGGGATAAGGCTTGAAATGAAGTTTCCTCAGGGATGGGGTCCAGTCCTATTATTTCACCCATATAGGGAACTCCCAGATGAACTAACTCTAACTAACTAACTAAGGCAAGTTGGTACCCTCTCAACAATTTACAGTCTCAGAGAGTTAACTAGAACCCAAGATAATTTTTTAAATTGCTCAAGGTCACGCAGCCAAAAGGTATCAGAGTAACTCTTGAATTTGGGTCTCTTTGCTCTGGCACTGGCTTTTTATTATCCCAGACTATCTTAGGTTTTACTGTGTTTCAATGATAAATATTAGTATCTCCTATTCTGTATCCTATATCCTAACACCCCTATGTGCCTCAGTTTCCTCCACAAAATAGAGATTATAATGGCACATACTTCAAGTATTGTTAGGATCCAATGAGAGAGTAATTGTAAAGTGCTTAATACAATGCCTGGCACATAGTAGGTGCTGTATATTATCCCAGACTATTTTGGACTTTGTTATATTACAATTATAAATATTGGTATCTCCTATTCTATATCCTGACACTCTTATGTGCCTCAGTTTTCTTCTTTTAAAGTAGAGAATATAATAGCACATACTCAAAGTGGTGTTTTGAGGATCCAATGAGATAGTAATTGTAAAGTGCTTAATACAATTCTCAGCACATAGTAGGTGCTGTATAAATATTTACTATTCTTACTATTCTTGTTAATTATTATTATTCTTCTCTCGACAGGGTGAGAAGAAGTCATCATGTCAATGCACGCATTACCCGTAAGATCTACCACTTCTACCAGAGACAGAGAAGAAAAACCAAGAGGTATTTTACTCGTCCCCCACTCATCCCCTGGCAAGGTTTGCTGAAGTGGCTGCCTACTTGATGCCAGGGAGATAAAACCAGAATGAAGGAGTTAGTGGATTAATTGGCTAATGAATAAGTACCCATGTTCTGCCAACACTGTATTATGTGATCAGTTTATAAAGGCAAGATTAAAATAGAGGCTGGTCTCAAACAGCTGGCACTCTGTTGAGTTAACATTATGTTCCAGCACTAACTGAAGACTCATCATCATTGTTATTTTTTGGTTTGGTTTTGTTTTGTTTTGTTTTTTGCTGAAGCAATTGAGGTTAAGTGACTTGCCCAGGGTCACACAGCCAAGAAATGTTTGAGGTCAAATTTGAATTCAGGTCTTCCTAACTTCAGTCTGGGGCTCTACCCACTGCACCATCTAGCCACCCCTGTTGTTGTCTTTTTTTAAAAATCAATATATATTTAGAATTTAGGGAGTTAGGTAGAAAATACTTCACTTCCATTAATAACAAGCCAACTAACCTGAGCATCCGGTTAGCTCTTTTCTTTTTTCAAACTCAGGTAATTCAGCAATTCATGATAATGAGGAAATGGAGAGTCAGCTTGCTGTAGGGTTTGCTTTGGAAAGAATTAAGCATTCATTAGGCACCTACTGTGTGCCAATCACTGTACTAAGAGCTTTACAAATATTATCTCATTTGATCCTCATATTAGCCCCGGGAGACAGATTGCTTTTATTATCCCCATTTTACAAAGGAGGAAACTGAGGAAGAGAGAGATGAAATGACTTGTCCAGGATCACCAGCTAATGGGTGTCTGAGGCTGGATTTGGACTCCAGACCTATTGAGTCACCTAGCTGTCTCTGCCTAAAGAAGAATCTTGTCTTTGATGCACTCTGCCTATAGACTCTGGGCAAGATGCCAAAGCTCTTGGCGTTCCAGACAATTATTTTAAGCCTTTAAATTGCAGAGAAAGCACCAACCTGTGTTGTAGATGGAGTTTCCCACCTGAGAGATCCCTTTTTCAGTGAAATCAGAGATTGAGTCATCATCTCTTACTCTTGTAATTGAGGGGTCAAGAATTCTTTCTCTGCCCTCCTCAATGAGGCAGTAAACAGAAATCCTAGACTTTATTGTATTCCCTCTAAACTAGGAAGGGAGCAATCTTGGGGTAGAATGATCCCTAGTCGAGATATTTATTTTCTAGGAAATGCCTTTTCTAGTCTGGTAAAGGAGACCATCAGGTTTGTAGTTACAGGAGTGCTCAGGAAAGAGGGACGGCACTGAAGTGGGACACTCTAATGGGCAGGAGGGGTAAAGGGTGCAGTACAAGAATAATATGATGTTTCAAAATGTTGGGAAACACGGTATTTAGGGATGGAGCACCAGCATTGAAATCAGGAGGAAGTCATTTCACTTCTTTCTGCTTCAAATCCAGCCTCAGACACTTCCTTAGCTGTCTGATCACAGGCAAGTCATTTTATTTCTCTCTGTCTCAGTTTTTTCATCTGTAAAATGGGGATAATAATGGCATCTATCTCCCAGGGCTGCTATGAGGATCAAATGAGGTAATATGTGTAAAGCTTTTAGGATAATACCTGGCACATAGTAGGTGCTTAATTAATGTTTCCCCCCTTAAATATGAATGTCCTGAAAATGTTTCTCTTAGAAGTGACTCAACCACCACAACACTAACATTTTAAGGATATTTATCTCTTCTAAATATGTAAATGGAAGGAAAAAATTATATCTAAACCTGGGCAATTTACTATTTCCCCCCAGATTCCTCATATGAAAAAAGGAGTTGGAGTATGATTCTCCAGTTCTAAATCTACAATCTTATTGTCTAATCATAGTTGTAGCCTTTTATCTTGCCTTAAAACTGAAGATACACTTAAAACAAGTTTTTCCTCCATATTTTATTTCTCGGGGAAGCAGCGACCCCTAGTGGAAATATATAAAATATATAAAAACTGCTCTACCAGTCTCGACCTCTGGCCTTCTGTTTTTTGTGCTAGGGCATAGAATCTGTTTGTCAGTGGGCGGAGTTTTAAATTTTTGGTTGGAGGAAGAGAACTCGGGAAAGGGATAGAGCATCAATATTGACAAGGACCCTGCTGGACCATAAAAGTAGCTGATGGTATCGTAGAGACAGTCCTGGGGCTGGAGTAAGGATGAGTTCAAATTCAGCCTCAGACACTTACTGTGTGACCCTCAGTAAATCATTTCACTTCTGTCTGCCTCAATTGTCTCAACTATAAAATGGGAAGAATAACAGCCCCTGTCTCCCAGGATTGTTATAAAGATCAAATGGCACATAGTTGGCACTTAATAAATGCTTATTTCCATTCTGTTCCACTAAGGAAATAGTTGACGCTTAATAAATGCTTATTTCATTCTGTTCCACTAAAGAATCAGGGACATCAGGGAGAACACCATGCATGGAAAAGAAACTTCACAGATTTTGCATTTTGGGGAGAAATGTCCTATTTATGGCCCTGAGATTGAAAATAACTGAAGTAAGCTGAACATTTTTATAAAACTAACTGTAATATTTTCTTTTTTTTCCTCTTGACAGAAAATTCAAGGAAATCTGTCTCTGAAAAAACCAAGCCATATACTTACTATTTTGAAGATATGTTTCTTTTCAAAAAAAAAGAACTAGAAGAAAAGGAAAGGGTAAGTATTTCCAATTGTGACCATGTGGGGAATCAAATCAGTACCAAAAGATTTTATCTCATTTTAAGGCTTTTTATGCATCTGTTATTATGTATTGTATTATGAATAAAGGGATGAAAAAGAAGCATTCATTAAGTGCTTATTATGGGCCTTCACTGAGTTTACATTCTAATGGGAGAATGTTATCCAATATTAAAGCTCCTCTATTTTGTATGTATTAGGGCAGGGCTTCTTAAACTTTTTCCAATTCCAACCCCCTTTTTGCCTAAGAAATTTTTACATGTCCCTGGATATATAGGTATATAAAATAAATATACAAATCAAACATTTACTGATGATAAATCATAATTTCACAATCCCCACATTCAGTTACATGACCCCCATATAGGTTTACATCCCACATTTTAAAAGGATAGGATCCAGAGATCTCCCAAATGGCAATAATCTGGTAATTCTCCTCATTCTAACATTCTACTAGAAAAAAATCTATTAGAGGATAACAGATGAATAAAATGCAAAGTAATTTCCCCTAATCAAATATAAGCTCCTATGAGGGCAGAGATGGTTTTTGTTTTTTTTACCTTTTGTAACCCTAGTGTTTAATTTGGTGCTTTGAACACAGTTGTTGTCATCATTGATTCAAGTCTGACTCTTCATGACCCCATTTGAGGTTTCCTTGGAAAAAAATACTAGAATGATTTTCCATTTCCATCTCATTTGATAGATGAGGAAATTGAGGCAAACAGGGTAAATGAGCTGCCTAGAGTCACACAACTAGTAAGTGTCTGAGACTGAATTTGAAGTCTGGTCTTGCTGGTTTAAAAGGCAGAGCCCAGTACCTCCTAGCTGTTCTGGTACACAGTTGGCACTTAATAAATGTTTTTCTATTAGTTCCAATGAAATTCTATCATCTTAATTCTATTTACATTTCAAAAAAACACTTGGATATAAAGGGTTTCCTTTTGGAGAGATCAGATCTATAATTTCACTGGGGTAGAATGGGACTAGACACTAAACTTCCCTTCTTTCTGCTCTTAAACTCTTTAACTCTGAGGTTCATTTCTTTTCATTCTTTCATCTCACTAGCAAAACCAAAGCTTCCTAATACAACTTCTTGAGCAGTACAGGACTTTGGAGAACAAAATAATAATAGGCCATATATCCTTCCCTCTCCTTTCTCTCCTCCTCTTCTTTCCATCATTGCCTCTCCTTTCTCATTCTTCCTTTTTTTCTCTCTCTCTCCCATCTTACATCCAGTCTTCATAAAAATTAAGGTTTTCATTTACAACTTGACCCAGCTTTTAATTGGAAGCAAAGGCTACAATGCCAATTATGGAGATATCAAAGGAAAAATAGAGAACCTTAGAGCTGAAAGAAACTTTAGAATTCATCTACTCCTAAATCTCCACTTTACAGATGAGGAAACTGAGACCAAATGACTTGTCCATGACCACACAACTTCTAAGTATCATATGGATCCAGAGATCCAGATCTAATTCTTTCTCTGGCACCATTCTATAGAATTTATTTCATTTACAAAGAATTCAAGATGTGTGCTTCATGGACTAAGAGCAAAGAATATATTCTAATGAGATAGGTCCCATTGCTGTTGTACCAAACAATAATGCATTATACTAGAAAATCTTTTTAATAACATTTTATTTTTCCAAATACATAGAAAAATAGTTTTCAACATTTGCTTTTGTAAAATCTTGTGTTCTAAATGTGTCTCTCTCTCCTTCCCCCTCCCTTCTCCCCAAGACAGCAAGCAATCAGATATAAATTAAACATGTGCAATTCTTCTAAACATATTTCCATATTCATCATGTTACACCAAAAAAATCAGATCATAAGAAAAAAATCCATAAGAAAGGATTCACCCTTGCAAAACTTTATGTTCTGATTTTTTTCCCTCTCTCCCTCCCTCCTCCTCCTTAGCAGAGAATCCAATATAGGTTAAACATGTGCAGTTCTTCTAAACATATTTCCATTTTATTCATGCTGCACAAAAAAAATCAGATCAAAAAACGAACACGAGAAAGGAAAAAAAAACAAGAAAACAATAAAAAAGACAAAAATACTATGCTTTTATTCCCATTCATTCTCCAGAATTCTCTCTCTGAATATGGATGGCACTTTCCATTCCAAGGCTATTGGAATTTCTTTGAATCACTTCCTGATTGAAAAAAGCTGAGTCTATCACATTGATCATCACATAATCAATGTTCTCTTGGTATCGCTCATTTCATTTAGGATCAGATCCTGTAAGTTTTTCCAGGCTTCTCTGCTCATCGTTTCTTATCGAACAATAATATTCCATTACATTCATATACCATAACTTATTCAGCCATTCTCCAAATGATGGCATCCGCTCAATTTCCCATTCCTTAACGCTACAGAAAGGTCTGTTACAAACAGTTTTGCACATGGGGATCCTTTTCCCTCTTTTGTGATCTCTTTGGATTACAGACCCAGTTACACAAGAAAATCTTATTTTATTTTCTATATATGCAGGAAAAACTGATAAACCGAAGTAGAAAAGTACATGAAAAAACAACTTTTTCATCCAGAATGAAGAATCGATCACATCTGGGAGGAATACATATGCCCGTTGACTCAGTATCTCATGATCTTGGTCTGGATTCCACTGTCATCCTCAGCTTTGTAGAAAGTAAGTACAAATTACCAACTCTTTATGTGAGCCACCTTTAATTAAGGCAGTAATTTAGTTATGGCCAGCAGAGGTTATTAAATGTTTAATAAGTGGAGGAGGGGGAAGGGAATTAATCAATGCATGACACATTTTTAAGTATAAGTTATATTATTAACATTTTCTCCCTCACTTTCTTAAGTGTACACAAGGGATCAACAAACAACTGTCTTTAGGCTGGCAATAGTTAGCTGCCAGCTAGTCTAGACAATCAGCAAAACAATAAATTAAACTTTAATGATTTCTGAGGTATAAATTTTCAGTCAGCTTTTCTCATGTGTGATTAATTTGAGGTTTTCTTGGTAAAAATATGGGAGCAGTTTATCATTTCCCTCTTTAGTTCATTTCACAGATGGGGAAACTGAGGCAAACAGAGTTATGTGATTTGCTCAGGGTCATACAAGTAGTAAGTATCTGAGACTGGATCATGGATGTTAAGTTTGAAGGATGTGAGAAGTGAGACTTGGACTGAACCCAAGACCAGCCATCACTTAGTAGACTGAGGCTTCTTAAACTTTTTCCACTCACGATCCCTTTTTGTCCAAGAGTTTTATACATGACTCCAGGTATATATATATAGGTATATAAACAGATACACAAATCAAACATTTACTGATAAATAATCATAATTTTACTACCCCATCATTCAGTTACAAACCCCCTGTGGGGGTCATGAAATTTTGCCCTGTGCCATTCTTCTTATCACACACATATGTATATATAATAATTTAATACCATGGTACTATGTTTAAAATCTGTTTATATATGTGTGTGTTATTGTAGCAAAATGGGCAAAATAAATACGAGGTAATTTCAAAGGAAAGGCATCAGTAGCTGAAGAGGGAAGCTTCTTGTATACACTAAGGATTTTCAGAGGAGGAAGAACATTCCCGGGCTTGCAAAGACAGGGGAGAGAGGAGGCAAGAAGCTGCGTGTGAAGAAAAACAATAGAGCCGGTTTTTCTAGACCCTAGAGAGTCCTATATTATCAAGTGGAAAAGGTAATTTGGAGAAACAGGAGAGAGAGACAGAGATCTAGATTCAGACAGATAGAAAACAGAAACAGAGGTAGAGAGACAATCATACAAAGACAGAGACAGAGAGAGACGGACAGACAGAAACAGAAAGAGAACGGTCCAAATAAATTCCAGGGTCTTCTTGGATATAGCTGCTCTCCAAGACCATCTACTACAGTCTTAGATGAGTTGAGATTGGTGGCGTTCATTTGAATCCCTACTCTAATATCCACTTGAAGGTGCCAGTGGGGGAACATTTCCAACGGTTGCCCAACACTGCTTCCTCTTTTGATGGCCTTCATTGTTAGTTCCCTAGTCCAAAGAGCTGGGTTTTAATTCCAGATTCTAACACTTATGCTCTCGGGTCATCTGAAAAAGTTGAATTAGACAGCTCTAAATCTGTGCTTAATATGATTAATAATTTTTATTTAACAAAGCAGACCCACCTTAAAGTTAGTCTCATTGGTTTGTAACTTTGTTAGCATTCTCCTCATTACTATCAAGTTTTTAAGAAGCTCTGAGTTTATTTTAAAAAGGTGATAAATTTAGTGAACATTTGGATATGTGCAGATATGGCATCCTAGGTGTACTGAATATATATTAATTACAGTCATGTTACCATTTAATCTAAAATTAGTGCTGATTAACTTAGACTGATACTGATCTCAAGCTAAATATATTTCAATTCTTTTAAAAGGAAGTGCAGATGCAAAAAAGCCTATACAAGAATTTATTCGTGATCAAAGAGAAAGGTTTATGCTGGAGGTAATGAATGTATTTTTCCTATAAGCTTAGAGTAGAGCTATTTAACAGCATTGCTAATGGATGTTTTCTCTTTTTTTATTTAGTATTTTGTTTCCTCCCAGTTACATGTAAAAACAATTTTTTCACATTTGTTTTTAAAACTTTGAGTTCCACTAAGAAAACATTGTACATAGTAACAAGATTAAGTGATGACCAACTGTGATGGACTTGGCTCTTTTCAGCAATAAGATGATTCAAGGCATTTCCAATGAACTTGTGATGCAAAGTGCCATCTGCATCCAGAGAGAAAAATATGTAGACTGAATATGGATGAAAAAATAGTATTTTTCAGGGCAGATAGAGTGGATAGAGCACCAGCTCTGAAGTCAGGAGGACCTGAGTTCAAATCTGGTCTCAGACACTTAATACTTCCTAGCTGTGTGACTCTGGGCAAGTCACTTAACCCAAATTGCCTCAGCAAAAAAAAAAAAAAATAGTATTTTTCCTTTTGTTATTGTTGGTTGTTTATTTTTTTTTCTTTCTCATTTTTCCCTTTTGATCTGATTTTTCTTGTGTAGCATGAGTATGAAAATATGTTTAGAAGAACTGTACATGTTTAACCTATATAGGATTGCTTGCTTTCTTGAGAAGGGGAAGAAAAGAAGAGAAAGGGAGAAAATTTTGAAACACAAGGTTTTATAAAGGGAAATGAATTTGGAAAATATATATGCATGTATTTGGAAAAATTAAATACTGTTTAAAAAACTTTTGAGTTGCAGATTCTCTCCCTTCTTCCTCCTCAGTCCACCTCATTAAGAATGCAGGCTGTTCAATATAGGTTATACATGTGTAGTCATGCAACACATTTCCATAATAGTCATGTTGAGAAAGAAAACAAAGATCAAAAATCAAAAATCCTTAAGAAAAATAAAGTAAAAAAATATGCTGCACCCTTTAATTCTTTCTCTGGATATGGATAGCATTTTTCATCATATCTCCTTCAGAATTGTCTTGAATCATTGTATTGCTGAAAATAGTTATGTCATTCACAGCTGATCATCTTACAATATTGCTGTTACTTTGTACACAGTACATTTCACTTTATTTCCATTCATGGAAATCTTTCCAGGCTTTTCTGAGAGTTTCCTGCTCATCATTTCTTATAGAACAATAGTATTCCATCATAAACACATACCACAGTTTATTCAGCCATTCCCAAATTAATGGGTATCCCCTCAATTTCCAATTTTTGGCTTTTAGTTCTAGTTCGCTCTTTCCTTCTTCAGCTCATTTTACGGTTGTGGAAACTGAGTCAAGTTAGTGACAGCTAGTAAGTTTTTAAGGCTAGGTTTGAACTTAGGTCTTCCTGACTCAAGGTCACACACAATCCATTGTACCATCTAGATGCCCTGTAATTGTATATTGTTTAGATTGTTAATAATAATAGTTCTAACTTTTTTGCTGGACCTAGAACTTATATCTATTACTAGACCATAGAAAGAAAAAGTGCGATTGTTTCATATTTAAGTATATATATATATATATATATGTATTTGTATTATATATATGTGTGTGTATATATATATGAATAGATAATATATACGTTTATATAATGTCCACACTCTATCCACTGCACCACCCAGATGCCCTGTAATTGTGTATTTTATTTAGATTAATAATAATAATAGTTTCAGCTTTTATGCTAGACCTAGAACTTATATCTGTACCTAGACCATAGAAAGAGAAAGCATGATTATTTCATATCTACCTAAGTGTATATGTGCATTTTTGGTATATGTGTTTGCTATATATATACATGTATAAATAAATAATGTATATGTTTATGTAATGCCCACACTCTATCCACTGCACCATCTAGATGCCCTGTAATTATATATTCTGTTTAGATTATTAATAATAGTTCTAGCTTTTATTCTGTATCTAAAGCAGAATTGTTTTATATCTACCTAAGTATATATGTGTATTTTTGTATTTGTGTTTGTATTATATATGTACACATGTATTAATAGATAGTGTATATATTTATATAATTATGGATATCACAGAATTAAAGCCAAATAATGGCTAATATAGCAACAGGAAGGAACAGTCAGTAAATTCCACAAATGAATCCTGTATACGTTTCTATGAACTTATTTATAGTCATTTGTTATGTTTAAATTAGATGTTCTATCTTGATTAGAACCATCAGTGCCCTTGCTCAAATGAAAACTGCTTCATTTTCATAAATACATTTAAATTTCACAGAACATATGTTTCACAACAGGGACCCAGACTCAGTCAACACTTTTATGTCAGCTACAGTCAACATACAAAATTTTACATAAAAGAAACCTTCACAATGGAAATATAAACAAGACTTTAAATTTGGTTATTGTTATTCCTTGTGTTGGTGTATGGTCTTTATTTAACCTGTCTACCTGCTTACCTGTCTATCTGTCTACATGTCTGATCACTACTGTTATCAATAGCCTTCATTTTGACAACAATGCTCTACAAATGTTGACATGTTGAAAGACATTTCTACTAAAGCTGAAATAGCGTGAAATTTCTGAGTGAGATTTCCTGAAGCTATTGAGCTTTCCACTGACAATGAAAAATGCTTCCAGTATATATATTCTGTGTTGTTTCAATGATGGCTAATTAGGTAACATTTTCGGAAAACATGGTCTGCTACTTATAGAAAGAAGGACTCATAGGCTCCTGTAATGGAATTGTCATCATATACTTCTTTCCTTTTTGTGATAAAGTAGAATTCCTACTCTCTGGAAATGTTAGGATGAGAATGAAAGTTTTGCCTCAATCAAGTGAGCACTATTTGCTACAGATTGAATATACTTTATTGATTTTCAGAAATTGCACTAAAAGACTCTCATTGTTGAGAATTAGCATGCATGTTTATTTTAAAAGTATGCATGTAGTTTATAACCATAACTTTATTTTTTAAATTAAGTCTTCTTTTTTTTAATAGCTTTTTATTTACAAGTTTATGCATGGGTAATTTTACAGCATTGACAATTGCCAAACCTTTTGTTCCAATTTTTTCCCCTCCTTTCCCCATCCCTTCCCCCAAATGGCAGGTATAACCATAACTTTGCAAAGTTAAGTGACTCTATATACACTGTACAATTTTATTATGATGATAATTTTGTCATTTTTTTTAATGCTGTGGTGTTTCTACCACAAGCTGAAATATAACTAGGCTGTCAGTAATGAAGAAAAAAGGTGTTCTGACCAAAGCTGCCTTTTGCCATCCCAGTAGCCCACTCTGAATCTGCTGAAAATCTCCCCCCAAATTGGACTCAAGCAATGCATCTTATCTACATCCTTTTAGTCATATTCCTGAAGCAGTTGGGTGATGCAGTGGATAGAATCCTGAATTGGGAATTAGGAAAGTCTGGGTTCAAATGCTACCTTGGATACTTATCAGCTGTTTGAGCACCAATAAATCATTAAACCACTCTCAGCCTTGGTTTCCCCATCTATAAAGTGAGGGTGATTATAGCATCTTCTTAATAGAGGTGTTGTGAGGATCAAATGAGATAATGTATTTAAAGTTTTTTTGGAACCTTAAAAGGTTATTATTATTATTGTTATTATTATTATAGGATTAAAGTTAATAGAAGAAAATTAGGTTTCCCTGGAGCTGATGGCTTTCCTAGCCACAAGCAAGATAGTTTTCTTATGCTGCTTTTAGTGTCAGAAAAAGAAAATATTGGCATCAGAGACCTTGATATTAACTGGACTATTAAAATATCATAAGAAGCACAGCTAGATGGTGCAATGGATAGAGATCTTGGAGGTCCTGAGTTTAAATCCATCATCAAATGCTTAACACTTCTTAGCTGTGTAACCTGGGCAAATCACTTAACCTCAATTGCCTTGCAAAAAAAAAAAACAAAAAACAAAATACACAAGAATATGAACTTTAGGAGACAGAGAGCTGATATTAACATACTGTGCTGACAGTGGATAGCGTGAACTAATCTGAGTTCAAATCTGGTTTCAAACACATTTGTTGTGTGACCCAGGGGACAAGTACCTTAACCCTAAGTGCCTCAATTTCCCCACCTGTAAAATGAACTGGAGAAGTTAATGGCAAATCACTCTAATATCTCTGCCAAGAAAACCTCAAACAGAGTCATGACTGAAATGATTGAACAGCATGGCACTTTACTGTTTGTCAACAAATCCTGTAGGAGAAAAGAAACTTGTTTTGCTTCCCTGCCAGGTATGCCTTTGCTCTGGCAAAGCTTTTTTTTTTTAAAGCCTAATTAGTTTCTGTTCATACATTTGTAAAGCTGTCGATGGATTCAAATATGAGAGGAGAACAAAATTGAAATGATTAAAATCCACTTATTTCACACAATCCCAAAATCACATGGTTGTCTTGAGGAAAGTAAATTTCAAAATGCTATATAAATGTGTTTTTATAATTATCATCATCATCATGATTATTATTAGGATTGGATGCTACCTGAAAGGCTGTCAAATCCTGAAGAAAGTAAATTTTAAAGTGCTATATAAATGTGTTTTTATAATAATTTTCATCATCATTATTATTATTAGGATAAGAGATAGTCAGATCTTATTTTGCCCTTTACAAATGAAGATATCAATTTTAAAAGAGTTTAAGTGATTTACCTAAAGATGACACTTCCCAGTGATCTGAGTTTTTGGAAGCTTGTTTTTTGTTCGTTTGTTTTCCATTTTAGTGGAAGGATGAAACAAATTTGTTTGACATTTACCTGAAATAATGTCATCCATATCTCTTGTATTGGGCAGCTACCTGGTGCAGTGATAGAGCACTGGCCCTGAAGTCAAGAGGATCTGAATTTAAATCTGGATTCAGATACTTAACACTTACTAGCTGTGTGACCCTGAGCAAATCACTTAACCTCAATCACTGCACCAGTATCTATCTATCTATGTCTTGTATCTTTATTTCCATAGTACACATTAGCAACCAAAAGGAAAACAATAATGAAGCTTCAGAAACGTATGGAGATGAAAGAGCAGCAACTCCTTAATGCAGAAAAAAGACTTCAAGAAGATGCTTTTGCTTTTGAAGAATTTCTCCGAGAAAATGACCAGAAATCAGTAGATGCATTGAAAATGTTAGCATCCTTTCTATCATCTCTCTCTTTTTTTAAAAAGTAATATTACAAAGCATGGTTTGGTATATTATTTGCTTAAATGCCAAAGCAGAGCTATTTTTATTGCCTTTTAGAGCAGCACAAGAAACCATTGGCAAACTCCAAATGACATCAGAGCTCAAGAAGGCTAACTTGGAAATCCAGGTTGTGAAAAGGTGAGGGGATCCTGTACCTCTGATCATTTTCTAGTTTCCATACGATATAAGATCCATGAGCCCAGGGATAGTTTTTCATTTTACCTTTTTATTCCCAATGCCTAGTACACTGTCCGACACCTAGGAGAATGGGAATAAAATTCTGTTGAATTGAATCGGTTCCCTCACTAGATCCCTCACTAGACTGTAAGCTCCCTGAAGGGAGGGACCTTGTCTTCTCCAAATGTTTATTCTCTCCTAATATCTAGTACATTGTCCTGCATCTGCACACAGTGGGATATTTATTATTGCTGTGCTGGTGGTAGACATAGTCATGAGCCTGAGTTGCTTCCTGTGGCTTTAATGTCACATTCAACCATCTAAAAGTGATTTTGCATTTGGGAAGGTCTGGAAAATGTAATTAGGCTTTACGATGACAAAAATGTGGCAAGAACAGTTGGATTTAGCCATTACTATCAAGTCCACTCTGAACTCTATCACAATTGAGATATTTCTCCCTGCAATAAATCACCATCTAGTTTGGGTTTGTTTTTGTTGTTTTGTTTTTGTTTTTGGAAAGAGGCAATATTTTGTTACAGGGGCAGTATTTTTCTACATCCTAAAAACTGTATGTTTATCATGTTTCAGATATAAATGTCTTTTAAATTCCATTTCTTGCTAGCAAGATAAAAGTGTTTGTCCCAAGACTTTTTATGACTTAAGAGTAGAAAGTTTCCTTTAACTCCAGTTAATACCTCATCAACAACCTGTATCCCTCACCTTCAAACTCTTTTAATTAATTTCAAACAAAATCCAAAAAAATTAACTGTGTGAATCTAAAGCACCATGATTTCCCTCAGTCCCAAGATCTTATGGTCTATAATGTTAAAGAATGTATGACAAAAAATCAAGAACAAATTCTTGATTTCTTGGTGGAACAGAGTAAGTCTTTCCTTCCTTTCCTCCCCAGCCCCTCTTTATCACCCTAATATACCCCAATATATATACTCCAAGCACTGAAGTAAATGGAAGAATCCATCACAAAACATACCCCAAGTGCTTGGATTATGCAACTAAATGGAAGAGTCCATCACACAGGATTTCAGGACTGATATTAGGTCTACAGCGAATTAGGATGGAAAATGCTTTAATAATACAACATTGTTAAGGACAAGTTTGTTTTTGACATGACACGTCCTGAAGTATATCAATTAACTGTGAAAAAATAAAAACAGACAAAAAACCTTCAATTCTTGCTGACTCTAGGCCCAGTATTCTATCCATGTGCCATCTAGCTGCCTCTATAAAAGTGGCAGACCTTGATTATATTTTTAACAATGACACGCTCATTTGGATTGACTTTATTATTTATGGAAACCTTTCAATCTTTTACTGTTGTCATGTTAAGCTGTTTCAATGGATCTATTTCTTTTTTATTTCTGAAAATATTTCTCCTCCAATGGTATTTCTAGTAAGTATTCCTCAATAATTGAAAGCTGGTGTTTACTATCCTTTATAAACACAAAATAAACATTAAAAACAAAGAAAGGGAAATAAATTTTCTCCTCTCCCCCCAGGGAAAAGCTTCAGGTTTTTGTGAAGGAGGGCAGGGGTCATTATTATTGCCTTTGTATAGATGAGGACACCGGGGCAAACAGATTAAATCAATTTTCCAGGGTCATACAACTAGGGGTAAATATCAGAGATCATAATTGATGTAGTCAGGTCTTCCTTATTCCAGATTTAACACTCTATAGCCATCGTAGCCTCCTACTTGTTATAAACTGCTTGGTGCAGCCATTATTTTTGATTGTTTCTATGTAAAGTCAATGTCTAAAATGGCCTATCACCCAAGTGGTTTTTTTTTTTTTATTTATAGTTTTGAGTTGCCTGGGGCAGTGAGAAATTAAGCCACTTGCCCAAGGTTACATAAAAAGTATTTCAAAGTGAAGATTTGAACTCTGGCCTTCCTCACTTGAAGGTCAGCTTTTTCTCCTCTACACCATTAATTAATCTCACATCTCACACATAGCAGGCATGTAATACCTGCTTATTGGCTTGTATTTAAAAGAATTAGTAATTTTTGCTAAGTAAGTAGATTTTATAGCAACACATAGCTAAGAAAATATAACTTTGCAAAGCAATATTTTAACTTCTTATATGTATATACTATCTTGGTTAATGTAACCTTTGCTATGTTTTTCTTTTGAGTAGTGAAATTACAAAATCCGAATTCCTTCTTAAGGAATATCTGAAATATGGGTGTTTTTTACTGAGATTATCTCCCAAAGCCTGGCAAATGCAGCAATCATTAAAGAAAATGAAAAATAAAGATATTACTTCAGTTCCTAGCCTTCCAAAACTGGTATCAAGTGAGTTTAATTAAGTCTTCATTTAAATAAAGTATAAATATCAGAACTGCTTCAGTATTTTTTTAAAATCACACATAATATCAATAATTTAAACTATCTTAATTACATGCATTTGGAAAATGTTTTCTCATTAACCTCATCAGTTCCCATGAATCTGATTATTATCCCTTTGTAAATGACTTGTGATCTGTGTTTCATGATTCTAGTCCCACATTTATTGTTGTGTTATTGCCTGACTCTTCCTCACCCCATTTGGGGTTGCCTTAGCAAAGATACTGGTGTGATTCGCCATTTTCTTCTCCAGCTTATTTGACGGACAAGGAAACCGAGGTAAACAGAGTTAAGTGAATTGCCCAGGGTCATACAATTTGTGTCTGAGACCAGGTACTACTTTGTGCAGTATGGTACCATCTAGCTAACAACTAACTGCCTATTGGATATTTCCAACTGGGTATTCTCAAGTCAGGTGTGTCTTGGAGAGAGCTTAAAAACATTGAGAGTCAATTATTAATGTAAGCATTTACAATTCAGAAAATAGCAGAAACCTATAAATTAGGGCTTGATTTCTTGTGTTGTATTTGCTTGGATTAAAGAAAGTCATGAAGAAAATGTTAACAATACAGATTTAACTTAAAAGTGTATCATAAATACATATACATATATGCACATATTACACACACACCCATTTTTTCTTAAATACCCCCTGTCTGTTGGCTTCTCAAACAGAGCATGTCCAAAACAACTCATCATTTTTCCCCTCAAAGACACATTTCTTCTCAACTTCCTTATTTCTGCCAAGGTCACCATGTAATGTAATGGTGTAATGGCGATCTTACTATTTTTGTTTTTGTTTTTTTTTTCAAAAATGTTAATATTTTTATATTCAATATTTTATTTTCCCAATTACCTGTAAAAATAATTTTTACATTTGCTTTTATTTTTATTAATAGCTTTTTATTTTCAAAATAAATGCAAAGATAGTTTTAAACATTCACCCTTGTAAAACCTTGTGTTCCAAATTTTTCTCCCTCCCTTCCCTCAATCCCCTCCCCTAGAAAGCAAGTAATCCAATATATGTTAAACGTGCAATTCTTCTATATATATTTCACAATTAATACATGCTACACAAGAAAAATCAGATCAAAAAAGAAAAAAAATCAGAAAGGAAAAATGCAAACAAACAACAAAAAAGGTGAAAATACTATGTTGTGATCCATTTTCTGTCCCTATTATTATTTTTCAAGTCCACCATCCTCCAATTTATTCCTGATTCTTCACACTCCTTTTCCCAACATATCTAATTAGTTGCCAAGTCTTGGGTTTTTAGTCTCCACATCTCTCATATCCTTCCCCTTCTTTCCACTCATCCAGCTCCTGATTATTGTGCTTCATTATCTGTTGCCTGGATTACTGTCAAAAGTTCCTCACTGGTCTCCTTACCTCAAATCTCTTTTCTCTCCATTCAAGCCACTATATTGCTACAATTGGCAAAACATTTTTCCTAAGTCACTCTCCTGCTCAATAAACATCAGTGGCTGCCTGTTGTCTCTTGAATAAAATGTAAACTTCTCTGGCAGTCAGAACCCTCAACCATCTGACTTTAAATTATTTTTCCACCTTTGCTATACTCTCCTTCATCTATTCTACATGTCAGCCAAATTGGCTTTTTTTTACTCTCAACAAACTACCCTATATTTATTTCATATAGGCAATATGTATGTACATATTGTTTCCTATACGAATTTCCTAGAGGGCAGAAAAAGGTTCATTTTTATCTTTCTAATTCAGTACCTATAGTGCCTGGTACATGGTAGCCAATCTTGTTGATCATAAATGCACATAAATGTACATATATAGTTGAAAAACATTAATACTTATTGTATGGTAGGCACAAATCTTCAAGATATTATTATTGGTAGTTGCTTTTATTATTTTAATTTTATTATTTATTTTGTATGTATAATTTAAATATTATAATTTTTTTTATTATTTACTACTTTTATTAGTTTGTCATTATTCTAAACTCCAGCATTGTTTTCCTTAAGAGAAAAATGGTAGATAGATTACTCTCATTCCTTGGGTATCCAACATAAGACATTTTTGAAGTTATAAATATAGAACTTGAATAAAGAAATTTCACAATATGATAAAACATAAAAAAAGCTCAGGGTAAAATAAAAGTTAACATTTTGCTTCATCAAACAAAACACTGGTTCTTTAATCCTTAGAGATTGGTTTTCCTAAAAATAATCAATCCCTCTACAGGATTTAATTTGAAGTTTTAAAATTTGTTCTTAAAAATAGTTTGATAACTGCGTTCTGATATAATTGACTTTCTTTGTAATCCTATGTATTTTATTTTCTGTATTTAAAAACATTATGCCAAGAAAGGGGGGGGGTTCATGCCATAAAAAAAGTTGAGAAATGTTTCCCTCAAGGACTGTGCCCTCTACCATTTCCACCTCAAATTGGTCACCTGTGACCCAGAATAATCAGAGACTTCCTAATCCATCAAAAATCCTGGGCAAATCATAATAACTCAAATTTGTTCTAGGTATTTAGAAGAGACTACTTACTATACTGCTCTTACACAATAATTACCTGAGGGGAAGAGTTCTTTCTGGACTGATCTGAGAGAGGGAAGCAATGATTTTGTTTCAGAGATGTTGGAGAAAGATTAATTAGACTTTTTCCTTTCAGATTGATTCTCAGGCTTTGAAGTAGGATGCTTTTTAAAAAATGTATTTGGGGGAGGGAGAAAAAAAGCATTCCCACTTCCCCTAAGCTGAGAGGAGCTACTCAGCCTCAATTTCACTAGTAATCAGCTTTGAACTACTCCATTTTCAATCTAAACTGCTTCAACAATCTGGTAGTCTTCCACTCCCAATAGTTACCCATATAACCAAGAGTTACAGACTCACTGTGGATACCCCATTGGAGCAAACTGCTCATATGTTCTACATTATTTTATTAAGTATGGAGCAGGAGGAAGGCATTATATATATTAATCTACAGCCTGCCTGAGATTTCCATTTTGCTTATGACATTATTTATTTTTTGCTTAGGATCATAGATTTAGAGTTTACACTGATCAAAGTTAAATAACTTACCTAGAATCACACAGATAATAAATATCTGAAGTGGGATTTGAACCCAGGTTCTCCTGATTCCAAGAGTAGCACTTTTCCTTCTCAACTTTTTAGCCACCTGTAATCTTTGAAACAGTTGAGAATGCTTAGAGAAATTGGCTCATTTATTTGTCTATCTAGGGTTTTTGTCATCTATGTTATCAAATCTTTTGCCATTATGGAGGATTGAATAACTTGAATTATGTTTTTTGTCTTCTATACCAGAAACATCATCTCTGAAGAGGTCAAAAGACAGTCAAAGGAAAATTTCATCATATAGCACAACTACAGATGATGGTAACTCTTCAGATCTAAATGATCTTAAAGAAAGCCTTGTCAGTAGATAATAACCTATAAAGCATTATTTATGTACTTCTGATAGTTGTTTAACTCTACATTGATTTGTATCTTGATATGATTGGTCAAAGATAAGAAGAAAGGAAAATATGTATATTTGCTGCGAATACTTGATCTCCCGTTCTTTTCTTCTCCAACTCCAAGATGTCTTCCCTTTATTTTCCTCAATCTGCTATTTCCATTTAAGATTTATCAATAATGAAGTACTGGAAAAGGGCAGATTTCTGATTTCTAGAAAATGAAAAAGAATGGACTTGTCCAACTATAGGACAGGAAGCTTGACTTTAATTCCTGGCAAAATTCTGGAACATATTTTTAAAAGGATGGTTGAGAACCTCTAGAAAAGGCAGCAGTCATCACAGTGAATCAGCATCAAGAACAAAATCGTTCCAAGTTAACCTTATTTCCTGTTTTGATAGTTTTACTAAATTGATGAATAAGGGGAATCCTACAGAGTTGGTCAGTAGTGTGCTAGTAAATGATTAACCAGTTCTTTTAAAAATGCACAAACACTGCTAAGTTTGATTCTAATCATTTTTGAAAATTTCTGGGTGTAACTTAAGTATACTTCCCTCTGATTAAAAAAAGTTATTACAGAGAAAGAAAATTGTTGGTTTGTACTTTTAAGTTTAAATTATATTAACATTTTCTCCATCTTTCTTCAATCTAGGCAATCAAGCAAACAATAAAGTGAGCCCAGATTTGTAGTGTTTGCAATTTCTGAGTTGTAAATACTCACAATGAGAACTTAAAAATCAAAGTAAACCAATATGAACTGGCTCCAACATACCCCTGTGTGGCTTGCAAGGATGGTAGCCCAGCATTTGGTGTTTTTGAAGGAAAGATGGCAGGATATGAATGAGTGATATTATAGATATAGATATAGATAGTGGATTTGAAACTGATTGAATGAATGGACAAAAAAATTGTAGTCATTAATGGTTCAACAAATACCCCAAGGATTTGTGCATTGCCCCAAATGGCACATTTTTATTAATGATTTTGATAAAGGCATAGATGGAATACATCTCAGATATTCAGATACAAAAAACTGGGAAAAGTAGCTGCCATGCTACAAAACAAGAGTCTAAAGGTATTTTGACTGACTAGAATTCTGTATCAAATCTGATAAGATAATATTTAATAGGGATAGAAATAAAGTATTTCACTTGAATTTTTAAAATAAAGTATTTCACTTGAATATGCAATGGGAGCATGTAGTTAGAAATCACTTCTTCTGAAAAGAATCATAAAGAAAGTGGAAAAATGCTTAATTCCAAAGTCAAGAGTTCATTAGTTTGCTCTCTGGAGATGGATAGCATTTTTCATCATGGGTTCCTTGGAATTGTCATGGATTATTGTCTACATGTTATCGTTCAGTCCTTTATTAAGTTTCATATATCATTCAGTTGTTTCAGTCATGTCAAAGTCTTCATGACCCCATTGGCCATTCTTGGCAAAGATACTGGAGTAATTTGTCATTTCCTTCTCCAGCTCATTCTACAGATGAGGAAACTGAGACAAATAGGGTTAAGTGACTTGCCCAGGGTCACACAGCTAGTAAATAAACTCAGAAAGATAGGTTTTCTGGACTCCAAGCCCTGCTTTCTATCTAGTGCATCTTCTACCTCTCCATTGTCTCTCTGCAGAACAAATATAAAAAGAATAGATAGATAGATAGATAGACAGACAGACAGAAGGAGAGATGGATGGTGGGAGACAAAGAGAGATAATGCATTAATCAATATAAAATCAATATAATCAATCAATATATATATATATATATAAGGTATTTAGGGAGGGACAGTGATGATCATTGTAATGATTATGAACTTTATTTTAAGCAAGTAGATTCTGAAGTGCTAATGAGACATTCAAAAGTGGAGATGGTCCTAAGGACAATTGGAGTTTCAGAAATAGAATGAAAAACAGTGGTCAGTTTTGGAGGTATAGATTTTGGAGTTATCAGTGCAGAGATGATTGAAGGCATGTTATGAGATTGCTTCAGTAGAGGCAGTTAAAAATAGAGGGGAAGAATCCTAAGAAAAAAACCATAGGGAACACCCATATTAAAGGGAGCTAGTAAGCAGCAAATCTACATCCTATATTCCATAACTAAAAGTTATTATACCTCTCTATCTCTGTATGTTTCTCTCTCCTTCCCTCTGTTTCCTCCTCTGTATATGTGTCTATTTCTCTGTCTCTGTGTCTCTCCCTCTCTGTGTCTATCTTTGTCTCTGTGTCTTTGTTTCTATGTCTCTCTCTGTGTGTCTCTCCCTCTCCCTCCAGGTTTCTTTTTTCCCCCACCATTCCTATTCCCTTCTTTCTCCCTTTTTCCTCTCCCTTCTTTCTCTCCATCACTCCCTTCCCTCCTTTTCCCACTTCTCTCTTCTTCTTCTTCTCCCTCCTCTTCCTTTTTCCCCTCCCTCTTTCCTCCTCTTTTTAGGGACACAACTTCCCCCAAAGGGCCCAATTTCCAGGGAAGACATTGAGATGATCAAGAAGATATTCAGTATGGAAGATTCTGGCCATGTAAAGAATTTTCATCAAAAGTCTGGAGGATCTGAGCAGGAATTTGCCCCCTGAAGAAAGAAAAGATATGTGGAATGGTGGCCTCCCAAAAATCCAATATTACTTATTTTATAATTTTGCCCAGCCCTGAGCCCTGAGGTCAAGGCTGTACAATTTCAGGGATGGATTTCCTTATTGTAAATCCACTAGTGATGAGTCTTATTTGAATAAAACAGGTGTAAACCACTCCCCTCTCCAAATATTTGGTCTAATTTTCTTGTTCAGTCATTTTAGTTGGATCTGACTCTTACATGAGCCCCTTTTCCTTGGCAGAGATACTGAAGAGTTTTGCCATTTCCTTCTACAATTCATTTAACAGATGAGGAAACTAGCAAGGTGAAGTGATTTGCCCAGGATTACACAGCTAGTGTCTCTGAGGCTGAATTTGAACTCAGGTTTTCCTGATTCCAGGCCACTGTGTCACCTAGCTGCCCACTGGTCTAATTCAATAGTTTTAAATTAAGAATGCAAGTTCTTTGAGGGCAGGAACTGTCTCACTTTTTGTACTTGTGTATCCCTAGCAACCAACCCCATACCTGGCACATATAGGCATTTAATAAGTACTTGTTGATTAAATACCTATGAATATGTAGGTGATGGCACCAAGACAAGCACAAAGCTGAATAAAGTATATTTTCTGCCCCTAATTGAAGGGTTTATCATTCAGATGAGGGTAATAAAATAGCTACCCAAAACTGTAATTCAATTAAACTATAAGTTCATAGGAAAATTGTGGTATAGTGGAAAAAGGGCTAGATTTGAAGTGGTTCAAGTCTCAGGTTTGCTTTTAGTCCCTGGATGATTTGGGGAAAATCTTTTTTTCTTCTCCGGGTCTTAGTTTCCCCTTTTGTAAAGTTAAAAAGTTGAATTGTCCCAGTTCTACGTCTCTGATCCTCTGACCTCTGAGGTCCCTTCCACATGAAAAGTCATTATCTTTTGAAAGGTATAAATGTAAAGATACAGTGTGAGAGAAGGCTAGAAAAGTATATAACAGGACCTTGAATGTCAGGAGTTTGGAGTTTACTTGGTAGGTAATAGGGAGCCATGGAAGGTTTTTCAGTTACATAGGGATAATAAAGGAGAGGGGTGACACAATCAGACCTATATATTAGGAAAAGAGAATGTAGAAGCAGAGAGACCAGTTAGTAACTTTTGCTGTAGTCCAGGTGAACTATAATGAAAGTCTGAATGGGGAGGTAAGGACTGGGCAGGGAGGCAACAACATGGAGAGAAAGGAGAGGTCAAGGAAATCAAATTGACAAGACTTGGCACTTAGTTGTGTAGCAGAGATGACAGAAAGAAGAAACAGGACTGAATTCTCAGCTACTACTTATATGACTCTTGTCAAGACCTATAGTATTCAGTTCTATGGTATTCCACCTGAGTCTCAGTTTCTCCATTTGTAAAATGAAAGGGTCAGCCTCCATGACCTCCAAGGTTACTTCTATTTTTAAGTCAACCTCTGATCCTATGAGGAAGTTAGCTTTTAGCTTATGAGAAGATTGAGTTTTAACAATGTTCTATGTGGTAATAAGATGCTATGAATATATCCACACAGAGAATGTATATCAGTGGCTATAAATTTTTTTTTAATTGTGTTTTTTTTCTTTCTAAAAAACCTCACAAACCAACTTCTGTGAAGAAAGTAAAAAAGGAAAAAAATCATCAGTTGAAAAAAGGAAACTCACATCACCAAAGTAAAGTATGAAATTAATTACCTCTCTTGAAATAGTTATAGCTGTTATCAGAAGTCCATGCCAAAAGACCGTGAGACATATGGTCATGTATTAAAAATTCAGCTTGGTGGGATCTACCAGGGCTTGTGTACCTCTGTCAAAACCTTTGGGAGCCCATGGTCACTTCCCTGCCATGATTAAAATGTGATTTCAGTGATTAAAGCATGAGTTCAGTGCAAGAAATATTGGAAGGAAAAAATAAGTAAAAGTACAGCCTCTGTGGTGAAACAGGATGAAAATGAAAATGGGTTCTATCACTGAATGCATGCTGAATGCAATGGGTCAAGATAGGAAGGGTGAGAAGCTTTGGAACAGTGAAACTAAAGGAAACAAGATCATGTATCCTGTTTGAGTGAGAAATCCTAAGTTTAAATCCCATCTTTCCTACTTTTTTTCCTGTATGAACTTTGGAAAATCACTTAAATTAATTTTGAGTCCTCAGTTTCCTTATCTATAAAATAATAGGATTTGTGTAGATGACCTCTAATAAGTATTTTTCCAGCTCTTGACTGGTGATCAGATATAATCCCATGAAATCAGATTCAATCTAATATTATTCATCAGAATTTTTTCTGTTGATGGCATTCTTTGCACTGGGATAACTATTAAGCATTTATTAAGCACCTACTATTAAATACCTACATTTATTAAATACCACTAAGTGCTAAAATACTTTCCAAATATTTCATTTTATATTAACAACTTTGGGAGATAGGTTCTATCATTTCCATTCTTTAGAATAGGAAACTGAGGCAAACAGAGGTGAAGTGAATTGTGTAGGTCTGAAGCTATATACCTTCAGGTCATGAAGGAGGGGCAGCGCTAATATAGAAATGCAACTCAGGGGGTTACCTTAACATAGAATTGTATTTCAACATTATCTCTTCCCCTTCTGCCTGTTGCAGCTCTAGATCAGCAATACCTCCTTCCACTGTTTCTATCTTCCTTTAATCACTCAAGGACATAAGCAAAATAAGATCTGCTGCTGGGATTCTGAATGTTCTCATGACAAATTTCATTTTATGAATCTAGCATGGAAGAGGATTTCAGAGCCATCTAATCCAACCCCCTCAGACAGGTTGTAAGCTTTAGAAGAGGGATTTGAATATTGCTCCTCCTAAACCCAGGCCCCCTGACTCCAAAGTTCCTAGCTCTGTACTTCATTGTTCAGATTTGATAAATAAAAATAACATTACCCAGAGAAAGAAATATGGATATAAGCATGTTAATATACATAATACATATGTACTGAAATATATCCAATCTATTCTCATTCAACAAGCATTTAAGTGTCTACTATGTACCAGGAGGGTTGCTAGATGGCTCAGGGGATAGCGTGCCAGGTCTGGAATCTTTAAGAATTCAAATCTAGATTCAGAGACTTACAAACTGTGTGACTCTGAGAAAGTCACTTAATTCTGTTTACCTCAGTTTCCTCATCTATCAAATGAGCCAGAGAAGAAAATGGCAAACTACTCCAGTGCTTTTGCCATAAAAAACCCAGATTGGGTCATGAAGAATAGAATATCAATGAAAAATAAATAAACCACAACAAATGTACTAGGAATTCTGCTAGGTTCTGGAGATGCAAAGAAAAATGAAATAATTATTATTCTTAAGAAACTTATATAACAGAATTTATGAGATTTTGGATTCTCAGAGATCCTTTTAGAATCTCTCTTGTTCCCATAAAGGTACTTACAAATTGAGAAACATTATAAAATGATTCTGAAATTTTAGAGATCACTGTGGACTAAAGGAGTCAGGACCATAACTAGGGTTGTGTAGGTTAATGTTTAGCCTCAGGGCATTAACATTTAGCAAGTGCAAAATTTTTAAAATAATTTTTAAGTATTATAATTTTTAAAATTTGTGACATCCTTGTTGACAATATTTCCATTCCTCAGCTACTCTGGAGATCTCTACTGAGGGAGAACCTATGATCTGCTAGAGCAGCACATTCCACTTTTGGACAGTTATCATTGCTGAGAAGTTTATTGTACTCATTACTTTATGTATTTTTGGAAGCCACATCTTATATCAGAAATCATACTGACTCCAGAGTCAGATGATTGGGTTTCTATATCTATCACTTATGTGATCTTGGCCAGGTCACTTACCTTACTGTTACATGAGAAGAGAGGACTAGCTGACCTCTGAATCTGATTTAACCCTTTTAAGTAGACTATAAGGTACTTGAATTTAGTACCTATAACATGCTTATTTTTAATTAAACTTTATTTTGTCCAATTAAACAAAAAATCTTATTTCCCCCTCTCTCATTTCAATCTCCCCTGGGGGAAGAATTAAACCCTTATAACAAATATACATAAGCAAGTAAAGATAATTCTCACAATGGCCATGTTTAAAAACCTATGTCTGTTACCTTTCTGTCTGGAGGTATGGTAGCATGCTTTATCGATAGTTCTATTAGAATCAGGCATTATGATCAGAATTCCTTAAGGGTATCAAAATTGTTTATCTTTGTTATGCTTTTGTTATTGTATAAATTGTGCTCCATGTTCGGCTTAATTCACTCTGCATTAATTCTTTTTTTAATTAAAGCTTTTTATTTTCAAAACATATGGCATAGATAATTTTCAGCAGCACCCTTGCAAAACCTTGTGTTCCAATGTTTTTCTCTCTCTCCTAGATATCAAGCAATCCAATATATGTGAAATATGTGCATTTCTTCTATACATATTTCCACAGTTATCACAAGAAAAATCAAGTCAAAAAGGAAAAAATGAAAACAAATACAAAAATCTGCATTAATTCTTACAAATTTTCTCTGAAACTGTGCTTTTCAATCTTTCTTATAGCACAACAGTATTACATAAGCCCTAATTTGTTGAGTCATTCTTCAACCAATGAGTACCTTCTTTGTTTCTAATTTCTTTACCATGACAATAAAGAGCTGCTAGTTATATTTTTATACATATGAACCTTTTTTCCCTCTTTTTTTGATCTTTGTGGGATATAGCCCTAATAGCAGAATTCAAAGTCAAAGGATATGCAAAATTTGTTGACTTTAGAGGTATAATTCTAAATTGCTTTCCAGAATGGCTTACCAATTCACAGCTGTCATCCATAGAGCTCTAATAGGGTAGAGCCATTTTCTTTTTTCTAGTCAACTTTGCCAATCTACCGAATATGAGCTAGAACTTCAAGTCACTTTAGTTTGCATTATGTAATTGTTAGTGATTTACAACATTTTCCCCACATGGCTATTAATAACTAATGCACATTTTATATCCATTGCTCTTGATAGTACTTCTCACAAATATGGGCAAGTAGAAAAAAAGCAAGTAGCCAGGCCCATATGATGTGGTCAATATTTGGTTGATTGAAGACTTGAAAACAAACCGATTCATCGTGTTCCTAAAAGACTAGGCAAGCTGCTGAAATGATGTTGCTTTCTAGAATCCAATTCCTAAAGCACTACTAAATAAAATTCTATTCCATGACTTTTTTCCACCAAAAGAAAAATATTGGGGAAAAAAATAACAAGACAAGATGAATGGGAAAAGATGAGACTCAAGAGATAGGAACTGAATTTTTCTTTTTCTTTTTCTGGACAGGGCTGCAAGTGTTAGCTCAGAAGACAGTTTGGATTTTGGTATTGATGAAATAGACTGCGATTTGGTAACCAAATGATATTTCTTGATTTATTAAAAAACTTGTTCAGTGGGAAAATTATGGACACATAGCTGCTTTTAAAATCTTGTCTTTTGGGAATTTTAATCACTTCTCAAACTTTCCTTAACTTTATATAAACACATATAAACACATTTTTCTAATATATAATTAATTATGACTATAACATTAATATCAATAATCTATATAAGGTTATATAGACCCATTTAATTACAACATTGTTATCAAGACACACTTAGCTGAAATGCATTTTGAGGGGGACCCACAATTACTGAAGGATGATATTTTCATAAAATATGAAATATTTCCCAGGTTTCTCTTCCCCTTTATTCCTCTCTTTCCCTACTTATCATCGCCTTCTTCTCTCCCTCTCTTCTTTTCGTTATGTGTATATCTTAAACTCAGTGCATTAAAAGATTTACAGCTTAAAGAAACCTTAGGTGTCATCTTATTCATTATCTTCATTTTATAAATGAGGAAGCTTGAAGCCCCAAAATACAAATTGACTTATTCAAAATCATATTAAGTGGATCCCACTAGAATTCAAACCAAGGTCTTGTCTTTTTTCCTTTCCCTTTCATGTGGTCCATTTATTAACAGATAGTTATTGAACATTCACTCTGTGCAAGTTACTGGTATTTTGAAGGCTGGACTCACAGTAGCATGTAAATGTATGTATGGCTTAAAAGGAAGTAAAAAAGACATCTTTAACCTTTCTCCCCATCTTTCTCCAAGAGAGACTTTAATTCCTTCCGGGAGGAAAAGCAGAAGGTTGGTGCTAGAGGTGGCCATTCTATTCTTCTCAGAGAGAGCCACTAAGCTAGATTTATATCTGTCTGCTCCCTTAAATATTTTTAGTCTAAAGGATGTGATTTTCAGGTTCATTCTAACTTGTGATGACTATTTCAGTCTTCAAACTTTATATCCAAGATTTGATTCCTTTTCTACCAGATACCAATTCCATAATGAACACATATAGCAGTAATCAAAAAAAATTCATTTATCCAAATTATATGAAAATGGAAATTTTCATATATATATGAAATATACTAAGAAAGTATACCTAGAAAAATATATGCCAGACAATACAGAAAGGAACTTTCCATTGGGAGCAAGAGAGTCCTAAATTGTGCCCAAGAGGAAGTTCCCCAATAGGATAATAAGCTGAGGTAAGGGATGGAAACTGCCAGATCCTCCCATGTCAATTTCCTCCTTCTCTCCTTTTTCCTTTGTATGTGTTATTTATATACATATATATATATACACATATATATATATAGAAATTAAAATATGTAAATAAATAATATTCATATAAAAATAAATACATATAATATAGACATAATATATATAACATATTATATAATATATGTCTATATAATCCCCCTACACCTCAATAAAACACATTCTAGAGTAAAACACATTAGTAAATGACAGAGTGGATAACACTTTGTACCTAGAATAAGGAGACAATTCAAATTCTGCTTTAGATATTTACTAGCTATATAATTCTTGAGTCCCAGTTTTCATCATTTAAAAAATGGAGATAATAATTATTAGGTACGTTTCAGAATTAAATGAAATATGTGTAGGGCTTAAATGCTATTCTTTATTATCTGAGGTTAGAAACTGTTTCATCTTTGTTTTTGTATTCTCTGTCTAGCCCAGTGCCTGGCCTATAATAAGTGCTTAATCAATGCTCAGGGACAGCTAGTTGACACAGTGGTTAGAGTACTATGCCTAGAGTCAGGAAGATTTCCCAATTTCAAATTTGGCTTCAAATATCTATTACTGTGTAAAACTAGTCAGGCCACTTAACCCTGCTTGCCTCAGTTTCCGCCTCTGTAAAATGACTGGAGAAAGAAACGGCAACCTACTCCAGTGTTTCTGCCAAAAAAAAAACCCAAATGGGGTCATGAAGAATTTCACACAACTGAAAAATCACTCAATCACAACAAAATCAATACTTATATTGATTATATTGATTGATTGGTCGATGCTGTCTACATCTGCCTTCTTTTTTTCCTTCTCCTAGTTCTTTCTGCTTCTCTATCTTTTTTCATCACCCATTGGGAAATTGCCTGACCAAATATCCACTTCATTGCTCTCTCTCTCTCTCTCTCTCTCTCTCTCTCTTTTTTATGTGATTCCCCTTCCCTGCCTAATATATCTCCCTCTACTCCTCTAGCATTACTACACCCTAATTTCCTGCACATTTTTTATCACTCCTCCAAGAGCATGTTCCTTCACCCTTGTGACATCATTTTTAAAAATCAGCCTGAAAATCAGCTTTATGGGGTTAGTGTTTAAAGAGAAATTGCCAAGTTTCCCTCTTTGTGAACAATGCCATGTCTTTTTAAAAACTCATTAGGAACCAGAGCTTTACTTCAAAGACCCAGAAGAGTTACTTCAGGTCTTCACCGAGCTAGAAGAACAGAATCTTACTTTGGTACAATATTCCCAAGATGTCGATGAAACTCTGGATGATGTATCAAAAAGAGAAAAAGTTATACAAGATAAAGTGTAAGCCATCCAAAACAAGGAAGGAATTTCTAAGTTGGTCCTCAAATTTCTCACATTTTTTTCCTATCTGGGATTGGGTATTTGGGGTATTTTAAAAAATCTAATAGGGATAGAAACTGGACCTATGATTTCACTCCTAGAGGGAACTTTCAGAAATGAAAGCTCCGTCTACCAATATGGGATGTTAGTACTTTGTCTCCAACTTATAGCATTATAAAGTTACATGGGGCACTGAGAGGTTATATAATTTATGTAACTTAGCCATGAGCTCTTATCATGTTGTGTCTAATGTCAGTCTCCATAGCACATGGCCTCTGTGCAATGGGCATAAATTGCATATGACAATTATAATGCTTATTTGCAGAGAACGGGCATTGGGGGCTGTTCACAGATGTGAGCCATTATATATAATCTGATATTTTTTCAGTGTCTTCATAGATCTTGCTCAATGTTTTACTCTTTTAAAAATACAGTTCTTTGTTATAAAAGAGCTATCTCTGACAGGGATACAGATGGATATGTCTTCTTCCTGGGGTATGATGACAGAGAGTAGCTCAATACTTAAAATAGACCTACTAATTACCAACAACAACTTCTGATTTGTGTGGGAAAAAAATGAGATCAGCAGAAGGCCTAGGCAGGAAAGTGGGGTCCACATAGTGATATTTCATTTCTTTCTTTTAAAGATTGGGACCTTACCATGTAAAGTGAAATGAATGGCTATGTAAATGGTATTCAATAAGATCTATTGGTATAAATTACAGCTGCAGAGATATGAGGGACACTCTGGTTTAATTGACTGAGTTTGGGAAATCTTATTCAACAATCCATTCATAAATCATATGTTAGGATATAGAAATTTCTATGTCTAATTATTTCCTTTGGTTCTTCTTAGGTAGAGGCTGAGAGTTTTTCATTTTGACCTCAGTTCTGGGAATTTGCCCTATGAAATCTCTGTATTCACTGACTATACTGTCTCTTTCTAATTTTGTAATAGGAATAACAACATAGAAGCTCTATTGACTCAAAAAGAAATGCTTAAGAATAACTGTGCTCGAGAAGAAGAAAAAGCAGCAGAATTGGAATTAAGGTCACGGCTATTTAGTTTTGGCGAGTTTAATTCAGAAATTCAGGTAATGATTAAGCTTAATTTCCACTTCTTGTTTACAGTTATCCCTTCCAAATTGGGGAAGGTTAGAATGAAATGTCCCAGCATCCCCATAGCCCCCTAATACACATGCACACACACACACATCTCATTCCTATGTTTTGGAAAATCCCAGTAAAACTTTTTGGCCCTTCCTTCATACCAGAGAAAAGGTCTGAATTTTTTTCTTTTTTCTTTCATGGGATGTTTACAGTATCTTATTGTAAACTTTGTAAATTGTAAAATTGTAAAAAAAAAACAAAAACAAAAACAAAAACAAAAACAACCCTGCACTTCCCTGGACCTTAGTTTGCTCAGTTGTAAAATGAGGGGGATTGGACCAAATGGCCTATGGAAGATTCAAAGATTAAAGCAAAAATGACATTTGCTCTTCCTATGAGAAATATAAAGATTAAAGCAAAAATGACATATTCTCTGATCCCAAGCAATTTACATTCTGCTGGAGAAGTCAGAAAAAGCATTATAGAAAAGATACTTCTTAAGCTGAGACTCAAAAAGTGAAGATGAAAAGACTATGCATTCTGTCATGGTCTATCCAAAAATATAGAAACAGGAGATTATATGTCAAGAGTTGTTAGGTTCAGCTAGATTAGAATAGAGAGGGTATAAAGGGAAATAAAATGAAAAAAAAACTGACTAGAATGGAACCAAATTGAGAAAGGTCACAATTAAATGCCAGACTAAGACCAAAGTTGATACAGTTAGCAATAGGACATTTGCAGAGAAGTGCCCCATTAAGAAAATTATACATTTGTGAAAGGGAGGATTGGAGGTAAAGAGGTGAATTAAAAGCTTACTATGAGAGTCCAAGCAAAAAGCAACAAATAGGTTGGAGGCAGTTTGATTGGAGAGAAAAAACTGGCAACTGATTAGATGGGGAGAGAAAAAAGTTGAAGATGATCCCAAAGCTTCTAAATTTGAATCACTAGGGGGATCTTATGGCCATCAATGGAAACAGGGAAGATGACCAAAGGGTCCTGTTTAGGAAGGAAAGTTAGTTTAATTTTGGACATGTTTAACTTGAGATACGGTCAAGCAAATGCTTGTCCAACAAATAGCTTAGGGACAGGACTGGAATTCAAAAGAGAAATTGAAGTTAGATAGATAGACTTGGGAGTTATTTACATAAAGATGATAATTGAATTGAACCCATAGAATGAGGTCACCAAGTATAAAGAGAGAAGAAAGAAAAAAACAAATTCCCCAACGATAAGAGGTAGATTGAAGCAAAAAATGACTTTTTAAAAGTCCTCCTGGTTTTGATTGTAAATCCAAGACATCCAACTCACCAACTTTCCTTTCAAAACTCTATTTTTAAAAATCCTTATGGTTTCAGATTTTTTAGTTGGAAGCTCTCATGATGTATTGGAAAGAGAACTTGTTTTAGAATCAGAGTTTTCCAAAATCTGAGTAAAGTTTTCCACTTTATCCCAACAACTTTATCAAGTAAAGTTCAAACTCTGGAATTAGAGCATCTTGGTTCAATATTTTTGTTCAAAATATTCTTCAATTGTTTTCTTTATTTTTCAAGCCATGATTGAGACTAACCCAACTTGTTACCATAGAAATCACATGTCTTTCATTATGAAACTGATTAAACTCCATTTCTATAAGAGTTTAAGGAGGTACTCAGATGTATGTTTGTGTGTGTGTGTGCGCTAAAATTTCACTGTTATCAAATTCAACAGATTTACCTGAATTTCACATGGATTGGTTAAGCACCTACTATGTGCCATATACTCGGCTAGACTTTAAGGATACAAAGGCAAATTGACAGCCCCCTGCCCTCAAAGAATCTATATTCCATTAGGGAAGACAGTATATATATATAAAGTTCCAGCTGTCAGTCAAATACTCATGCAATTATATATATATGTATGTAATTAGTCAAATCAATTACACTGATGATGGATCTTTATGCTTTCTGTCACCTCTTTCTTTTTAAACTTAGGAAAAACTGATAGAATCCCTAAGTAAAAAAGTCAATCAAGTATACAAAGTCTGCATTGGAGATGTGGATATAGCCAACCTCAATCCAGTTCAAAAGTTGGTCAAAGTAGAATCTCGACTGGTGGAGCTGAGTGACCTGATTGATTCCGTTCCTAAAGAAAACATCGAAGTCATTGAGAAGGCAAAACAGAGAGAAAGAAGACAAAAGTACAGTCTATGTCTTTTGCATTCAAAACAAATAACCTTATTATTGATTTCAATTATGCATAATTTTTGGTAGAGTAGAGATAAAGATGGCAATAGAGCTACCAAGTGTGAATTCTAAATAAGGATGAATATATATATATATATATCTCCATACATTGCTTATGAATTCACTCTTCCACCATAGAGTGTTTCTTTGTCTTTTTATCACTTAGAGGTGCCTCTGTTTTGAAAAATGTAAGTTCTGGCAGATTCTAATTAATCAGCATTTAATAAGTATTTACCATTGGCTGTCAAGTTGGAAAGTTCTGGAGTTTGGCACTCAATGTGAACTATATGACTGCTGTCCAAAGAATGGCCTAGATAACTTTGGAGATATTCTTTACTAAGTTGGTCACTAAATGGAGAATTTGGGGGCCATGGTAGCTCCTAAAACCAACTCTTCAATCATCGAAGAGTTGCAAATTGTATCAGTGAAGGGAATATAGTGATAAAACAATAGGTCCTCAAATATTAATGCATCTAAGAACTTAGTAGTAAAATATCCTTTGGACAGAATTTCTGAGATCATAACTGGAAGAGTGGATAGGATGCTGACCTTAAAGGCAAGAAAACTTAGGTCCAAACCTGGTATCTGAGATCTACTAGGTATTTGACCAGGGGCAAGACACTTCATCTTTCTCTCTTTAAGTGGATCTCGCCAACTTCTAAGCTCCTTTCTAGTTCTAAATCTATGATCTTATGAATTATGAAAATCCAAGATGAGAGTAAAAACTGCATATTATGTCAAGCACCCCTTGCAAGATAATGGATTTTTAAGGAGATGTAAGAGAGTCTTACCTTGTCTGTCTCTAATCATCAGAAAGAATCAGTATTTGACTGATTTTTTTAACATTATTTTTCCTCTAAATTCTAATCTGGATAGGTGAGTGAAGAAATTTTCACTTCCTATGTAATTAACAGCCTTCCCTAACCATTACAGTTTATTAGCGTGGTATAGTGTCAAAAGTGATTGTAGAATAGGAGAAGCAGAAATAATCTCACCCAATTATTACATCTGACTGTTAGAATGTTGTTGTTGTTGAGTCATTTAGTTATGTCCAATTCTTTGTGACCCATGGACCATAGCATGCTAGGATCTTCCATTTTTCACTATGTCCTGAATTCTGTACAAATTCGTGTTCATTGCTTCCGTGATACACTCTATTTCCTCCTCTGCCACCCCCATTTTCCTTTTATTTTCAGTTTTTCCCAGAATCAGGGCCTTTTCCAATAAATCTTGTCTTCTTAGTAAGTGGCCAAAATATTTAAAGTTCAATTTCACCTTTCACCGAGTATCTTCAATTCATTTCTTTTAAGTATTGACTAGTTTGATCTCCTTGCTGTCCAAGGGACTCTCAAAAGTCTTCTTCAGCACCACTGGAGAAAGTGTTGATTTTGTGGCACTCAGTTTTTCTTATAGTTCAATTCTTACAGCCATACATTGCTACTGGAAAAAAACCCTAGCCTTGACTTTACAGACATTTGTTGATAAGATGATATGTCTTCTTTTTAGTATGCTGTCCAGATCTGCCATAGTTTTCCTCCCAAGAAGTAAGCAGATTTTAATTTCATGGCTATAGTCACCGTCTGCTCTGATTTTTGAGCCCAAGAATATAAAATATGACACTGCTTCCATGTCTTCTCTCTTTTCCAGAAAGTGATGGTTCCAGTTGCCAAGACTTTAGGAGATTTTTTTTGAAGGGGGGAGGTTTTTATGTTAAACTTCAAGTCAACTTTTACCCTCTCCTCTTTTACTCTCATCAAGAGGCTTCCTAATTCTTTTTCATTTTCTGCTATCAGAAGGTATCATCTGCATATCTGAGGTTGTTGATATCTCCACTGGCAATCTTAATTTCAGTTTTTGAATCATCCAGCTTGGCATTTCGTATGATGTACTCTAAATAGAAGTTAAATAAATGAAATGACAGTATGCTGCCTTGTTGTATTCCTTTCCCAATCTTAAAATAATAATTTATTCTATGTTCTGTTTCTTTTTGGCCCACATTCAGGTTCCTTGGGAGACTAATAAAATAATCTGGTGTTCCCTTCTCTTTGAGCATTTGCCACATTTTGTTGTGATCCACATAGACAAAGAGTTCAGTATAGTCAATGAAGCAGAAGTAAATGATTTTCTGGAACTTCCATGTTTTCTCCATAATTCAGCAAATGTTGGCAATTTGGTCTCGACTTCCTCTGCATCTTCAAAAGTCAGACTGTTTTAGTAATTTTCAGTTCACATTTTGCCAAAGCCTCACTTGCAGAATCAAATTATTTTTTAAAATTCAATAGCATTTTATTTTTCCAAATACATGTAAAGATAGTTTTCAACATTCATTTTTGTTAAGACTTTGTGATCCAAATTTTTCTCCCTCCTTCCTTTACCTTTCCTCTCCCCAAGTCAGCAAGTAATCTGATATAGATTAAATATATGAAATTATTTTAAACCTATTTCCATATTTGTCATGTTGTGCAAGGAAAATCAGACCAAAGCAGGGAAAAGCCACGAGAAACAACAAAAAAAGGTGAAAATACTATACTTTGATTCATATTCAATCTTCATACTTCTCTGTCTAGGTTCAGATGGCATTTTCCATTCCAAGAATTGCCTTGAATCACCATACTGCTAAGAAGAGCCAAATCTATCACAATTGAATACAATGTTCCCTCAGTTTTGTTCGCTTCACATAGTCTCAGTTCATGAAAGTCTTTTCAGGCTTTTCTGAATCTGCTGATCATTTCTTATAGAATATTAATATTCCATCATATTCATATACCATATCTTATTCAGTCATTCCCCAATTGATGGGCATCCACTCAATTTCCAATTCTTATCACTACAAAAAGGGCTACTACAAACATTTTTAAGCTTGCAGAATCTTCAACATATTATTTTTGGCATGTGGAATGAGAAAAATTGCTCAGTAATTTGAATATTGTTTGCTTTTCTTTAGATTTGGGATATAAAATGACCTTTTTCAGTCCAGTGGCCACTGTTGGGTTTTTCAATTTTGCTGGCATATTGAGTGCAACATCATCTTTTTGGGTTTTAAATAGTTCAGCTGGAGTTCCATCACCTCCACTAGCCTTATTATTAGCAATCCTTCCTAAGACCATCTTAACTTTATTCTCCAAAATATCTGGTTCTAAATCAGACATCATCTCATCATGGTTTTCAGTGTTGTTAAGATCTTTCTTGTGTAGTTCTTCTGTGTATTCTTGCCACCTCTTCTTAATCTCTTCCACTTCCATTTTTGTTTTTTATCAAGCCCAATTTTTTCATGAAACATTCCCTTGCAATCTCTATTTTCTTGAAAAACTCTCTTTCCCGTACTTTTTTTTTTTCTATTTCTTTGCATCCCTCATTTAAGAAAACCTCATCTCTCCTGGATATTCTCTAGAATTCTGCAATCAGTTGGATATATCTTTCCCTTTTTCCTTTCCTGTTCCTTTCTCAGCTATTTGTAAAGCCTCAGCAGATAGCTATTTTGCTTTTTTCTTTGGAATGTTTTTGTTGCCGACTCCTGTACAAACCTCTGTCCAGAGTTCTTCAGGTGCTCTAGATTGAATCTCTAAAATCTATTACCATTGCTTCATATTCATAAAGGATGTTATTTAAGTCATACCTATGTGTTCTGATGGTTTTCCTTACTTTCTAGAATTTAAGCCTAAATTTTGCAATAAGAAACTTATCATTTGAAGCCACAGGCAGCTCCAGATCTTATTTCAACTGACTATATGGATCTTTTCCGTCTTTGGCTGCAAAGTGTATAATCAATATGATTTTGATGTTGACTATTTGGTAATGTTCATGTGTAGAATTATCTTTTGGATTGTTGAAATTCAAGTATGTTTGCTGCAAAGATGCCAACTTTTGGGACCAGAATTCACTACTGGAGAGAAAATGCTGGAAAAACTGGAAACTAGGTATAGACACAACATCTCACACCACATACCAAAATAAAGTCAAAGCAGGCACATGATTTAAACCAAAAGGATGATATCGTGAGCACACTAGAGGAGCACAGAATAATTTACTTATCAGATCTATGGATCAGAGGAGAATTTATCACCAAACAAAAAATAGAAAGCATTAAGAGATAAAAGGGATAATATTTGTTATATACAATTAAAAAGGTTTTACACAAACAAAACCAATGTAGCCAAAATTAGAAGGCAGAAAGCCTGATGTGGGTGGGAGAATTTTTTAACAGCAAGAAGATCTTATTTCACAAATTTATAGAGAATTGAGTCAAATTTATAAGAACTCAAGTTATTCCTCAGTTGATAAATTGTTAAAAGATATGAACAGACAGTTTTTAGATGAAGAAATCAAAGTTATCTATAATCATATGAAAAAAATTTTAAGTCACTATTTATTAGAGAAATACAAATTAAAACAATTCTGATATAACCACTTCCCATCTGTCAGATTGGCTAATGTGGCAGAAAAAGAAAATGACAAATGATGAAGGGGAAATGGAAAAATTGTGATACTGGTGCATTGTTGGTGGAGTTGTGAATTGACCTAACACCACTACTAGGTATATGAACTGAAGATATTTAAAAAAAAAAAAAAAAAAGGAAAATGATCTATGTGTAAAAAAATATTTATAACATCCCTTTTTGTAGTGGCAAAAAATTGGAAATTGAAGGATTGCTTATCAAATGGGGAATAGCTAAACAAGTTGTGGCATGGCTATTATGGTATAAGAAATGATGAGTAGGTTGCTTTCAAGAAGATCTGGAAAGGCTTACAAGGAAAAACCATAATGTAATGTCTGAGTTAGCTTTCTGGAGGTCCTTCGGACCAGCCTTGATCTTCGTGCAAGAGTGCAGGAAGCAGGACAGCCACCACAAGGATGGTCAAAGACAGAATGTTTCTCTTCCAATCCTTCTTAGCCTTATATACCTTATTGTAATTACATCATCACAGCATACTGATTATGTGTGAACTTAGAGAACCATTACATCACCATACTAAATACTATGTATATATGTGAACTAAAGAACCATTATTAGAAAACCAAAGTGAAGTGAACAGAACCAGAACACTGTACACTGTAACAATATTGTAGAAATGATCAACTATAAATGACTTGGTTATTCTCAGCAATATAAAGATCCAAGAAAACTCTGAATGTGATTTTATGATGAAAAATGCTATCTCCTTCCAGGAAAGAACTAATGGAGCCTGAACACAGATCAAAGTATACTAATTTTTTTTTAACATCCTTTATTTTATTTTTTTATTTTGGTCTGTTTTATTTCCCAACATGGAAATGTCTTCCATAATTGCAAATGTATAACTTATATGAAATTGCTTGTCACCTCAAAGAAAAGGAGGAACTATGGAGGGAGAGAATTTGGACCTTAAAATTTTTATAAAGAAATGTTTAAAATTGTTTTTACATGTAATTGGAAAAAATTAAAATATTTTTTAAAAGTTTGCTATGACTAATGAGGAATTATCTTGACAAAACTCTGTCCCAATTCATTTTGTATTCCAAGACTAAATTTGCTTGTTGTTACAATTATCTTTTGATTTCCTACTTTAGCATTCCAATCCCCTTTGTGACTTTTTTTTGTGTGTTACTTCTGAATGTTGTAAATCTTCTTAAAACTAATTAACTTTAGCTTTGGCAATATGTTTGGTGTACAAACTTGCATGAATAATCATGTAAGTCTGTGAAACTGACCAGCTTGCTTTGGATTTGAACAGATCTCATTTGATCATTTTTGTTTATACCCCAGTATTGCTTTTCTCACCCTTTTACTGACTACAAAGGCTGCTTCATTTCTAAGAAATTCTTGCCCCTAGTAATATATGTAGTGATCACTGAATTAAATCCACCCATTCCTGTCCATTTAAGTCTACTGAAACCCAAAATGTTGAAGTTGAATCATTCCATCTTCTCTTTGACCACCTTCAGCTTATCTTGGTTCATAGAATGTTAGATGTTAACACTCTGCAGATCTTGTTATTTCTCTGGTTTAATCACGAAATCTACAAAGATTCTTAAAGCGAGTCCTCAAGTCTAATACATAGGATAATTCTTATTATGCATTTTTCTAGTAAACTCCAGAAATTCATCTAGTATAGTTTGCATGCTGCTGAATGAACCAAAATATTTAATCAATAACTGTATGTTAAGCATTAGGAATTCAAAGGAAAAAAATGCCTATTTTCAAGTCAGGTCATATAGACAATAGGTCTGAAGATAAGGCCCATTGACTCAAAGGTAGAGGGTATTGAATTTTTTTTTGGTATCACTTACATTAATAAAGTTGTGTCTTGTTTCTGATATTGATCATTTTGATTTCATGTGATAGTGCCAAGGACTGATGGCTAGAAGTTTCTTTTCTGGGTACATGTACATGTAGCAGCCCATCTGAAGAGTGTATTTTTAAAGGGGACAGCATGGGGAAATGCCCAGAACTGAGATGGAATGTCTTGCTCATAGTGGTGTGAACTCGCTTTCCTTGTCAGGAAATGCTAAAAGAAGCCCATTCAGCTATTATACACAAAAGAGTCAGCTTTCTGAGACTTATTACCATAGTTAAGGGGGTCATAAAGTGAATTCTTCTCAAGTATAATTGCATACAAAAGTTCTCCTAAACTGCTTAGCATGTTTTAAGAACCAAGGCCTTCCCAGACTCTCTCCTTAGCATCTTTAAGACAGTCCCGACATTTCAGTACACATTGTTATTCCCAAGATCCTGCTTTTATCTCCCCCATCCTCCCTTTGAGCCCCTTCCAAAGCCCTCAAAAGAAGTGATGAAGAGGCGCCTACACTACCAAAAAAGATTCTTTTATTTTGAAATGTCTAAGATTCCAAGAAATACATATATATACACACATAAATATGTGTGCATGTGTGTGTGCGAATATATAGATATATATATAAAATATAGGTATATGTACACACCCACATAGATTTATATTTTATATATGTTATATCCATGAATGTTATATCCAGGTAGGGAATGATCTTTAATGCAAACACCCTGGGATCAGAATGCTGCTGTCCTTTGTATTCCCAGCCCTGCAGTAGGCACTTAATGTTTGTGGAGTGATTTTAGGAAATTGTAATCTTTTAAAGTCATAGCTAGTATTTTATGCTTTTGTTAGTTCATCCTACATCACTTCAGGTATTCCTGGGTTTGTTATTATCTGTCATTTCTGTTATAAGCTTTCATTATTCACATGCCACAACTTGCTTAGCCACACTCCCATGAGTACATGGGGTTATCATTTTCTGCTATCATTCTATGGGAATACTTTTATAGTCTGGGTCAAAGGTAAATCTGAAGCTTTTCCAAATGGTGAAAAGCAACATCTCCCTAATATAACAGAAACAGAATTTATTCTAAACGGTCTTCTAAGTGTTCTTACAGCATTTATAAAGAACTTTTTCCCCTCTCACAACAGACTTCGTGAGGAAAAATTAAGAGAAAAGCAGAGATCCCAGGAAGAAAAAATAAGAATTGCCCTAGAAAGAGCAGTATCACAACCAAAGAAAAAGGTTTGTGTTTTGTTAACTCATTGCTGTTTTTCACCAATCAGGAGAAAAATCTTGTGTCCTAGCTATACTATTTACTAGCTTCATAAACTTCAGCAAATATTGAAGGCTTTGAAGCACAATCTGAAAAATAGGCAAAATACTTATCTAACAGCTTCTTTTAGCAGCACATATATGAAAATTGAGCTAATATAGCATTCTATATTTGGGGGAGAGAATTTGTACAAAATGAACAAATTTATTTTAAAAAATGCTTGTGACCTCATATACCTATGGTAAAGTAGCCAAAACACTTTATGATTTGGGGGATTAACATTTTAAGTCTGTTTTTAGAATGGCAATGTTTTTGGAATCACTGAAATCATTTTATATTAAACAGAAGAATGAACAGAAAAATTAACTTTTTTTCCTTTGCTGCAGATGGGAAGGAGACTTGTTTTTCGTTCACAACCTCTATCGGATATCAAACAAGAAATACTCTTTGTGGATGACACAAAGTCAAAATTACTGGAGGAACAGTTTTTTTTTACTTGAACAAAATCAACCAGACATATATCTCAATTTTCAGGCAAAAGCCTGAAAATTATTTATTTTTTTGTTAAGTTTTAAGTTTTATTTTTTAAGTAACAGAATTTTTATTTTAAAGAATGAATGTCATTCAGAGTTATATCTCCAAATTCCATTAAACCATATCTTTCCAGAACCTTTTAATTATTTTTGTAACATTTTCATTAGAGGATGGGGATTAAAAAAAAAGAAAAACAGGAAAAGTATTTCTAAAAGGCTAGTGGTTGCTTCACTGAGATCTTCCTGATTATAATCACAAATAATATGCAAAGTGTGCTTGGTAGTGAAGGAATAAGCCTTTTGAATGCATTTAATTCCTTCTGCTAAGTAACCAAAGGCCTTGAGGACAGAAGTTTAAACAAAAAACATTGTTTTCTGAATATACCCTGATCTTATTATACTCAGTTTGGCCAAAGACTATTAAGATATATGCATATATTTTAGATTACATTGATTACACAATTAAGCAACTTTTTAAGCAAAAATGTTGAGAAATACATAGACCTTTAAATATAAAATCAAAAGAAACACTTCCAAAGTCAGAATTATAAGAAAACAACTGCATAATTACAACTTCCCTTCCTGAAATCACAAATATTATTTTATCTTTACAAAAATTCTCCCAACGGGGCATGTCAATCTTCCCCTCCATCCTCAGAACATGGAAAATATCTAGTTACATCTTGACGAGAAGGCAGTTTGTCTTCTACTATTAGCTCTACAAACTACCTGTTTCCTAAGTTTGGAGTTTTTGTTCTGAATTTGAACAAATGAAAATTCCTTCTACTCGCAAAAGTTCATGGAGAACAAGTTATAGACCTATAGACCAATACAAACTGAAAAACAAACAAATCTTTATTTCTAGAAATATACAAAAGAAATCCCCACCCTACCCTACCCCAGAAAAGACACTATTCTCTCATTTCCCCATCTTCTTCCTCTTCTTCAACACCTCTGATGTAAAGGACATTATTGCACCTGCAAATAGAACTAGAATTATTTTGTTGCTCCAAGTAGGAAAAAGTCATAGCATTTATTATTGTGGCTGTAAATTAGTTTTATACTGTATTTTTAGATCACACAATTCAGAATGTTAAGTATAGAATGCCTTTTTACTATTTCTAAAGTGTTTTCAGGCTGAGGCTATTAGGTATAGGGATATGGCACTCATTTTCATTGTATAATTAATATGGCAACTCTGCTCTGTTGTGAAGAAAACAGACACAATTGCTAAATATTCATGAGAAAAGTAGGGGAATGAAATGTAGAAAAGATTTCTATTGAAAACAAATTATCTGGTACAACTTAATTTTCTCAACTTCTGGTTGCTAGCCAAAGTTCTTATAATTTATGAATATTGAAATAGGTATTCAGCTAAAACTCAGACTGTTTCATTTCAACAAAAGGAAAATCTTGAAAATAAACATTAAAGAATTTAAATCCTTTATTTGACTACTAACATAGCAAATGCATTTCCTATATGTAGGATACTGTTAAACAGTTAATGACATTAAAAAAAAAATGAAGTGAAACATCACTTAGTTTGTACCAGTACATTTCTATATTCTATGCACACTGTTTCTTTGACAGAATTACCTTATTGAAACATCACTTAGTTTGTACCAGTACATTTCTATATTCTATGCACGCTATTTCTTTGACAGAATTACCTTATTAAAACTTCACCAAGGTGTCCAGACAATGCCCCATCAATGTATTCTTCTGTATTTGCAAGCTTTTAAATAAAAAGAAATATGATTTAGCAAAACTGAATGAGGGGAAAAACTGTATTAAAAACCAACTAAATCTGGAAGAATATACTGAGGCCATTCTAAAACAATAAAACATATCTATCCACAAATGATTAAAAACAAAACGTTCAGCATTAAAAACAATTAAGTTTTATTAGTACATCTGCTCAGCCAAACAACTGATATGCAAAACTGTTACATAGTTCGCTTCAAAATGTTTGCTTTGATACAATTTTCTTTTTCTGGCAGACTCAGAATACAAGCATAGAAAACAATTAACTTAAAATAGGTTGTGATACAAAAGTTCCTTTGTAAATCATTTGTTGTGAAGTTAATAGTTTATCATGCCACAGAGACAAAGCAGTGAGATTGAGCTTTTTATAGATACTAGGGAAGACTGGAAGACAGGGAATATCTTGTAAGAAGTCTACTTTCAAAAAAAAAAAATGCTTAGCTTTCCTTTTCTTCAATTCAAATGTATTGCTCCCATAACTCTTTTTCACTGGCCATGATTCCCATTATTATTCTTTGGCTCACAAATGGAACAAAGCAAATGAAAAAGCAAACTTCTGTTAAATGGAAAAAAGCTCAAAGAAAGAATGGAAAAGAGAAAAGTATTAAAAACAATAAGGATCAGTAGCAAGCAAACTCTGTGAGGGTAAAGACCTGTGGGTTTTTTGGTCTTTGTACTCACAGACATTAGTACAGTGTCTTGCCACAGAGTAAATATTCAATAAATGTTTACTGAATTCAATGTGAAAAAAAAAATTGTCTGAAATAGAACTGAACTATTTTCCACAAAGTAAAAAAACAGAAAAGGCAAGGATTGGTGAATTTCTTCCATCAGGTATTAGATTAGTGCCACCCATGGAAGACAATCTGTCATTTGGAGCAAAGGGTGGGAATGTGATTGATTGGGTAAGGAAATAGCATTTTCTATGTGTTAAGACATTTACAAGTCTGTTTTTCACAACTTACTTTAGAGGTAATTATACTTATTTTTACCTCAAAATCCATCGGGGATTTTTTAAAATTATTTTTTAATTTTCAAAATTGCCACTATTTTATAAATGGAAGTAAAACTAACAGAATCCATTCTGCCAACTGGATGAAATAGTTACTTGGGAAAGAAACATTTTTCTTTTCTGGCATTATCTAGCTCAGGGATGGGAAACCCTTATTCTGCCAAGGGCCATTTGGATATTTATAACATTTGCAGGGCACACAAAATTATCAAAATTTAAAACCTCAAGCAGCGGGAAATTTAGCTTTCTGCTCATTGCAGACAGTTGCCTTGGCAGAACCAGAGCAAATGATTCTGATAGCCATATACAGTCCATGAGCCAGTCGTTCCTCATCCATGAATGATCTAGCTAAGAGTTGCAAAAAACCTTGCCACTGGCATCCTGATGTGCCTAGCTGCAGTCTATGTTCTTTTTAGTAGAAGTGATGGAGGTAAGAAATCTAGGTGGTTTGCAGTGGTGGTCACAGCTCACTGCTTCCCAGAGCGATCTTTCATAATAACCTTTCAATAATAACAAACCTACCAGTTTGTGATAAGAGATGAGAAAAATGGCCTATCATTTGTTTGTATTAGTCCTAAACCCATTACTAAAATTGTACCGTGATGCCTCACAACATGGCTCTACAAAGTTTCAGAGCAGAACACACACACTGGCAAGTCCAAATGAGATGGAAGTAGTCTTTGTGATAGCAGCTGAAGTATAAGCTTTACCCAATTCAGAAAGGCTCATCTTTTAAAGGATAGAGAACAGTATATAACTAAAGCAAGGGTTAATCTTTTGGAGGAGGAGGATGTAGGGGTGTGACATGGGTTCTTTTGGCAGTCTGATGGAAGGATGGAGCTTTTCTTAGAAAAAATATTTTTAAATACAGAAAATAAATTTTTTCTTGAAGATTTAATCATATGCTCCTTTAAGAAAAATATTCTTTTTTTTTCAACAGCTAATACATTTCAATTGTATTTTTACTAAAACAATATTCTAAAGAAATAATTGTGATAAATCTGTCTCATTCTTTAGAAATCATCACATTCAAACTGAAAAACTCATGAAGCATTAGGTTAAATTTTCTACAATACATTCAAATTTTGAATTTATTTTCCTGACAGTAATTTTTCATTTTCTTCTTTAGTCAATCCTTTTAATGTTATTGATCACTTGTCCATTCAGTCAAAAACAAATGCTAAATGAGAACAATTAGGTCAGAGAAAAGCCAAAATATGAAGTAATTCAAAGGGCAGCGAGAGGGCCCCTAGTAACTAAGTAAATCACAGCTTTACTACAAACATGCTCAGTCAATGTTATACCTCAAATTGCATCTCTCTGGTATTGTTGTTCAATTGTGCCCAACTTTTCATGACCCCTTTTGGAGTTTTATTGGTAAAGATACTGGAGTGATTTGCCATTTCCTTCTACAGCTCATTTTATAGATAAGGAAACTTGAGGAAGGCAGAAGGTGCTCAGAATTACAGAGCTAGCAAGTGTCTGAGGCTGAATTTGAACTTAGGTCTTTACTGTACCACCTGGTTGCCCTCTTTAAGTAAATTAAGCCTTTGAAGCCTGAAACCTACAAAGAGAGAAATTAAGGCTTCACTCATTAAAATGATAGTTACTTTCCACAGCAATCATGGACAATGCTCCAACTCTCAGAGAGTAAGTAAAGTGACCCACACTCTGCTGGATTTTAGCTTACTTGCATGTTCATGTAGCCATCCACAGAGACGAGGTAACCTTTGTACTCCATTCCCCACTTAAGCTTCACCATCACTGGCTTCCCTGTCAGTCCATTCAGGAAAGGTTTGGGATTGAGGGGTAAACTCTGTACAAAGAACAAAAGTTTGAATGAGGTAATTAATGAAAGTAATGTATCAGTTAAGAAAAAGCCATTAAGATAGCTTTCATGGAGATTAAAGCCTCTGGCCTACAATTCCAAGAATTATGTGATGGAGAGAATCATATATATCCAGAATGAGGACTATGGGACTGAATATGAATCACAACATAGTATTTTCTTTTTTATTACAGCTTTTTATCAAAACATATATATGGCTAATTTTTCAACATTAACTTTTGCAAAACCTTGTGTTCCACATTCCTCCCCTTCAGAGGGTAATCCAGTTTATATTAAACATGTTAAAAATATGTTAAATCCAATATATGTATACATATTTACACTATTATTTTGCTGCATAAGAAAAATCAGATAAAAAGAAAAAAATGATAAAGAAAACAAATGCAAGCAAACAACAAAAGTGAAAATGCTATGTTGTGATCCACATTCAGTTTTCACAGTTCTCTCTCTGGGTGTAGATGGCTCTCTTTATCACAAGATCATTAAAAATGGTCTAAACAACATAGTGTTTTCAACTTTGTTGTTGTTGGCTTGGTTTTTTCCAATTTTTTTCTTTTTGATCTGATACTTCTTGTGCAGCATGATATATGTGGAAATATGTTTAGAAGAACTGCACATGTTTATTTACATTGGATTACTTGCTGTCTAGGGGAAGGGAGGAGGGAAAGGAGGGAGAAAAATTTGGAACACAAGGTTTTACAAAGGTGAATGTTGAAAACTATTATTGCATATACTTTGAAAATAAAAAGCTTTTTTTTTTTTTTTTTTTAAGATAGCTTTCATGGGATCTCAAGTAATAGAAGGAAGATCAGAATTCATTTAGCCCAATATTTTTATTTGACAGATAAACAGAGTTCACTTCCCCATTCTATACTAAACTACCTTATATTATATCCAGTATTTCCTAGTACCCAAACTGTTCCAAGTCTAGCTACATTAAACTCCTTTAATTTTCGTTTTGCTGAAATGGATAAATTGACATTAGTTTAGTCAACAGCCAGATTCCCAGTCCTCTACCAAGCCACTAGAATGATAGAAGCTCTAGAAAGTCCACCCTATCATTTCACAGAGGAAAACACCAAAGCGGAGACTAAATGCTGCTTGAGGGCAAGGACTGCCCTTTGTCTCTTTTTGTATATCCAGTGCTCAGCACAGCCCCTGGCACAAAGCAGGCACTTCTATTTCCTGAAAAATCCCACAGCTAAAATGGGGCAGACCAGGGACAACTGCAGGGTCTCTATTATGTCTTGCTAAGTTTACAACCTACCATCAGTCATGGGAAGAGGACATTAGTGAAGAAAAATCCCCACAGATATTTACACTTAATTTTTTTTTTTTTTGGGGGGGGAGAAGGGCTATTGTTTTCCTTTCCGGAAGAGGACCAGAACATCAGGAGAATTGGATTTAAATGAGGAAGGTATAACTAAAAACAAAATAGCCAAATTAAGGAAAAAGAGGAAAATGTATCTTTTTCTGAAGATGAGGACACCGAGACCAAGACTAAACCAAGATCAAGATTCTTGAGGGTTTAGAGGGAGCAGATTGGGCAGCCAAAGGCCGACTAGATCTGTGCTTCTCCAATTATGAGAATCCTGGGAGACTGAAACCTTTATAGAGGCTTGGAAAATGCAAAAATTAACTTTTATTTCTAAAATGGCAAACCTCTACAAATGTAACAGTTTGGACAAAGCCTCGACCATTTAAAATAAGATACCGAACACCACTGGAATAGAGAATATGAGGATTACTTAACCTTGGATTAGTTTTTAAATTTACACATAATTGCAGTAAAACAGCATCATTCAGAGAGCCCCAAACCCCTGAGTTAAGTCGGTGGGAGGCTCCTTCCAGCTCCAAATCTAGGAGGCCTCAGTTTCTCGGTCTGCACCGGCCCACGCGGTCAGTGAGGCTCCCTCAAGCTCTAAGGTTTGCTCTGGGCTCTCCAGGACCTCAGTTTCTCGCTATATAAAGTGAGGGGATGGGCCCCTTCGGCCCAAGAGGATCCCTCCGACTCCAGCCCTAGAAGGCCAGTACCGTCCTGCAATCAAGCAGCTGCGAAATCCCTGAAACCGGGAAAAGTCCCACGAGTCTACGGAAAGTTCCTTCTGGCTCCGCCTCCCCCCCCGCCCATGCTTAGAAATGGCCGCTTCCAGGAGGTACTAAAGCCGAAGACTTGGGCGATACCAACTGAAGTTCGGGGGGAGTGTGGGCGAGGAAATGGGGGCACATAACAGACTCACTACCCGCTCTTCTCGCGAGACCGGGGGGGGGGGGAACAAGGAAGAAAGGGCCGAACGAGGCCGCTCCCGCCCCCCAGAGCAAATGAATGGGCAAGGCGGGAAGCGGGAACCCGTGCGGACGTTCTTCACGCCGCTACCACGGCCGCCGCCGCCGCTGCCGCCGCCACCGTCGCTGCCGCATTCTTACCATCGTAACCACTGAAGAGCGCCACCGGCCTCCCGCCGCTGCCAATTCTCCTGTCCCCACGTGAAGTGAGTCGCCGTCGCCCCTGCCTCCTCCTCCTTCTCGCCGGCAATCGTACGGAAAGCAGAGAAATGGCCGCCAGCCGGGAGCGTGAACTTTCACCCTTCACCCCGGATCCTTGTCACTGCTCTCCTCCCCCGCTCTCCACCTCCCGGGCCTCTCGGATTGGATGGAAGCAGGTGGGTGGTGATTGGATGCAGGGTGGGAGAGACTCGTGCTGGGGGCTACTCATTGCGCACGCTCAGGGGGCTCAGCGCGCCTGCGCCGAACGCATCCAACAGCCGTTCGGGTCCGTTAGACCCTCCGTGCGTCCGCCGTGTCCTCACGCTCTCCTCAAACTCCTGGGGCAGGTTCCAAAAAACTTTCCTTCCTGAAGGGGCGTGATTATTGTTTTTTTTTCTGTACCTTAGTCGTGGAAACGGCCCCTCCTGACCGGACGCTGCCTCTGCGGACGGGTCAGTGCCCCACAAGAGGCTTCTTGGAAGAGGGGGCGGCCGTAGGTATCGAGACTCCGGGGCCTGCTTGTTGGTCACCGCGGAATTGTGGGGCGCCCTTCGGGGGGCGGGGAAGGAGCCCCAGCCCCCACTTTTGTGTGAAGTCTTTTGGTGTCTGAGCCTCGAATTCCTTCTCAATTAAAAAAAAAAAAAAAAAAAAAAAGAGATTGGCCCTCTGAGGACCCGTCTGGGTGTAAATGCAGACTCGCGTTCTTCGTTCTTTTGTGCTGTGGTTACAGAAAAACAGCTTGGAACTGGAAGAGAATTTAGACTTCTTTGAACCAGCCTGCCCTTCACTATCATGTTCCAAAATACATAGCATTACATTGCAATATATTTACGATAAGTAATATGCTGTTGGAATATTAATTGCTTATGCCGAAATATTTATTAAAATCAAAATTATTAAATTCTCGTAACCTTCAAAGTGGGGGCTACTATTTCCCGCGTTATCCAGGGGAGGAAATGGAGGCAAATAAGTTAAGGGACTTGGCTAGAGTCACTTAGCTAGTATGCATGTGAGACCAGTTCCTTAGCCCCCTGCATCACTTAATCTTTACGTAGACACAGCGGTTCCCAATTAGCTCCAGGTGCAGAGCACCTTGATGTTACAGCTTAAGTTTTGGTCATTTAAATTTGCAATATTCTGTATAAAACTCTGGAAGTTGAAACTCAATCTGACTCCACCTACCTTTCCAAATTTCTTACACTTTTTATTTCCATCCACATGCCGCACAATTACACTCAACAAGTCAGCAGACTTTTTTTTAATCATTTTTTTTTTTTTTTTTAGTTTTCAATATAAGATTTTGATTTTCATTTTTCTCCTACATTCCCCTTTTCTATTCCTGAGACAAGCAATCTGATACAGGTTTTACATGTATAATCATATTAAACATTTTTACTTTAGTCATGTTGTGAAAGAGGAGTCAGAACAAAAGGGAAAAACCATGAGAAAAAGTGAAAATAGCATGCTTTGCCCTTCATTCAATCTCTATAGTTCTATCTCTGGATTTGGACGAGTCTTTCCAAATTATCTTAGATCATTGTATTTCTGAGAATAGCGAGGTCTATCAAAGTTCATCATGCATCACTTTTGCTTTTACTGAGTCTGATGTTCTCTTGATTTTCCTTACTTTATTCAGCATCAGTTCCTGTAAGCCTTTCAGAATTTTCTGAAATCTGCTTTCAACAGGCATTTTTTAAACCCATGCTCTCTATTACACACTTGTTCTAAGTGATGGGAATACAAAGAAAGGCAAAAAGTAATTCCTCTTACCCAAGGAGCTGACAGCCCAATGGGGGAGATAACATGAAAGCAACTCTACAAAGATAAAATTAAATAGGAGATTTATCAACAGATTGGAGGTATTAGTATTTAAGGAGGATCGAGAAAGATTTCTTGTAAGCACGTGGGGTTGTAGTAGGGTACTAAAGGAACTTAAGGAAGCCAAGGAGATGAGGGGGAGAGTTGGGAGAGGGAGAAAGCCAGTGAAAATGTTTGGAAGTCATGGAGTGCTTGGGAGGTGGAATGGCATGTGGATCTGGTTTGTAAAAGGGTGTAAGATGTAAGACTGGAAGGGTATAAAGGAGCCAGATTAAGAACTTTAAGAGAAAAACAGGATTTCATATGTGATCTAGTTAACTAGTCTTCATGCCTTGATTTGTTTTCTGTCTCCAGTCCCATCTCTCAGAATTTCTGATTTCCTTTTTTTTTTTTAGGAAGCCTTTCATCATTTCCCCCCTACCCTTCTAAGATTATCCTCCATCTATTCAATAACTTGTATGTTTTGTAGCAATATTGTTCCTCACCATTCAAATATAAGTTGCTTGAATACAGAGGCTTTTTTTTGTTTGTTTGTTTTGTTTTGTTTTGCCATAGTTTGTATCCCCAGTGCTTGATGAACACTTGAATTCTTGATTTATTTTACATGTGAGAAAATAGGACCAGGGAGAGGAATTGTCTTGCCCAAGTTCATACAGATAGTAAATGGAAAAGTCAAGGTTTGTACTTACAGGTTCTGATTACAAATCCAGGGATCTTTTCACTCCACCATATTCAGTTAATTCAATAATCATCAAGTTTCTACTCTGTTTCAGAGACTGCTAGATATTAAGAATACAAAGACAAAATAAAAGACAGAAGCTGATTATTGAGTGCCTGGCAGTTTGATTAAGGAGAGAGAACACTAATAACAGGCAACTAAGGAAGAATGGTTGGTAGACCTGGGCTGAATCTTGAAGAAAGTAGGAACTTGGTCCCCAGTCTTGCTCAGTTTGATCAAGCCAGATAATCTTAGTAACATTGGATGACAATCCCGGAACTTGGAGAGATCTTGGAGTTCTTTACTATACAGAAGAGGAACATGAGGTCCAGTGAAGTGACAGATCATTCTAGATTATAAAGGTAATAAGCTGGGATCCAAACCACATTTTTTGACTCCAGAAGTATCATCTCCAGTCCATTGACATGTCAGTCTAGACTCTAGGTTTGGTCAGGTAATATTTGAGAGGAAGCCTGTCTGAAAAGACAAAAAGGATATTCCTTCTATACTCTTCCTTACACAAAGCATATTTGGAGTGTGGTACTTAGTTAATGGCACTCCCACTTTATATAGTTCATTGACAAACTAGAACTTATCCAAAGGAAGGAAACCAAAATATGGGACTGGAGACAATGAACATTTCAGTTGAAGGAAGTGGAGTTGTTTTAGTCTAGGGGATGAGAAGACTCATCAAGGAAATGGTTCTTCAATCAATAAGCATTTATTAAGTACCTGTAACATGCCAGGGATAGTTCTAGGTACTAAGGATGGAACACAAATGAAAGATCTCTTTAAAAGTTTTCATTCTATCAATAGAGACAGTTTAAATATAAACACTATAAGGCAAATTCTTTTTGGAATGGGAGGAAGAGTTAGCATCTGAGAATATTAGAAAAAGTCTCATATATAAAGTAACATTTGGAACAATTTTGAAGAAAATAAACATTGTTAGGAAGTGAAAAAAAAAAAAAAGCTAAGGAATTCAGATTGAGTAAGCATAATGACTAATCTTTGCCCTAACAGAGGAGAAATCACATTCTCTTTCCTTGTAATAGAGATTCTAGACAAAGAATGTTAACACTCAGGTATAGTCACTGTATTGCTTGGTTTTAACTTTTTTTTTTTTTTATATAAAGGAAGGCTTATTAGAGGGAGGTGGAATAACTGAAAATTGTAATGTAAAAACAAAAGGCATCAATAAAGTTTTTCTTAAGGAATATTGAATTTTTTTTGGACATGTGTCTTTTGCTGACAACATATTCTGGAATATAATCTCTAGAAGAATTTTTAAAAATATGAATAATTTAGTAACTTTTCTTAGATATTATCCCTATTTTATAGATGAATGAGCAAGAGAGGGTAATCGACTTGCCCATGGTCACAAAGCTAGCAAGTGTCTGAGACTGGTTTCAAATAAGGTTTCCTGAGTACATATTGAAAACTCGTTTGCCAAACCATGCTGTCCCAGAGAGGTGAACAAAGTAGGGGCATCAATATTTATTGTCTTTTCAATCCTCCCCTCCCCCTTTTAAAGAATGTTCTCCTTATTTTCTCTCATGTTTTAGTTCGCCCTCTTCGAATAAGTTGAAAATGATCCCTCAAAATGGGCAAAATTCTGTCACTACTATTATGGACATCTCCTACATATACTTGAACTGGTCCAGCTTCCCCCTCTTTTTTTCTTTTTTCCTCATGGGATGTTTTATGATCAGATGGTGTAGTCCTATAGTGATCAATGGAGAAAATGGTTGTTTTAGTTTTTTAAAATAGAAATCTTAAGTTTAATCTTTAAATGTTTGGGGGATAATCTGGCTTATTTAGTTGTTATACCAAGCTTTCTGAAAATTCATGTTTCTTTTCACAATTCTGGACATCCATAAGATAGCATTACTTAGAATCTTCCACAATCTTCTTTGGGAATGTTGCAAATGATTATATTCTACTCTGTTATCCATTGCCCTTGGCTGTTGTACCTATTTGGCAACAAGAGCAAATGTTATACTAGCATCACTCATGAGAATCCCTGCATCTACCTGGTTTTGGACTCCTAACCATACATCACCCCCACTGTCTTTTTGCCCTGCTGCCTTGCTTGTGCTCCACCATTTGAAGAGGACCTCTAGGGCTCATTCCCTGAAAAATCTAAGCCACTCAGCTTAGAAACTTTTTCCTGGGTCTATGGTGTCTTAATTGCATGTAGATGGTCCCAGACCCCTAATCAGGTTTTATTTTGCCGCTTTCTCGCCATGCTGAGTGTCTTTACCACACTTAGTCCTATGAGTTTTCTACCTTTGGGAATAGTCATCAAATCAACACTACTGTTGCTTCTGGAAAAAAGTGTGTCATTTGAATGTCCTATTGCTCCACTCACCATTTCTATGATTTCACAGACCAAAATACTGTTCCCTAACCATCACTCCCTTATTATGTGTTGTCTTCTTCATGTAGAGTAACTGTTAGTAGAATATGGCAACTAATCAGTTAGATAGGGAGAGTAATTACACATGATATTTCATTGGTATAAGGGATTTTACATAAGGAAGCTCCTTTGCCAACATAATTTAGCCACTTAAAGGTCTCAGTTGCTTAGAGAACTAAGAAGTTAGGTGGTTATCCAGGGTCACATAGCCAATATATATCAGAATTAATCCCATGTCTTGTTGGTTATGAGGCTGGCTCTTTATCTCCTTTAAAAAGCTGCCTTTTCTTCCAATGCCACTGGACATAGAAAGGAAAGGAGAGGGAAACATCAAGGATGATTCTCAATTTATAAACTTGGGGGAATAATGGAATGGTGGTGCCTTCCATAGACATTAAAAGATTTTTAAAAGGCCTAGGTTTGTGGAGTTTTTCAGTTCCATGTTGGATGTGCTGCATAAGATGCCAAAGGGATATTGTAATGAAGAGGTCTACTAGGTATTTGTTGATATGGGACTTATGTGAAGACTAAAAGTTAGAACTGAATATATAGATATGGGACTCACCAACATAAACTTGAAAATTTAACTCATGGGAGCTGAGAAGATTACCAAGGGAGAAAGTGTAGAGAGAAAAGAAAAGGCCCAGTGCAGAACCTTAGGTGATTCCTATGCTTAGGGGAGAAAAGGTGGATGATGATTTAGCAAACAAAAAAAAAAATATTGAAAGGTTGTCATGGAAAAAAGATTAGACATTTGCTTGTCCTTGGGCCAGAACCAGATACAGTGGATGTAAACTGACTGCAGAGAGGCAGATTTCACCTCAAAATAAGAAAAAAGCTCTGAAAATTATAGCTTCCAAAGTGAAATTGGCTGCCTTGGAAAAGAGAATATTTCTATTCACTCAAGGGATATTTTAGAGGGGATTTCTTTTCTTTCTTTTTTTTTTTTTATAAAGCTTTATATTTTCAAAATATATGCACGGATAATTTGACAACATTGACCCTTGCATAGCCTTGTGTTTCAGATTTTCTCCTCGTTTCCCCCCCCCCACTCCCTTCCCTACATGGCAAGCAACTCAATCTATGTTTAATATGTTAAAATATATGTTAAATCCAATATAAAAATATTTATACAGTTCTCTTGCTGCACAAGAGAAAGCAGATCAAAAAAAAAAAGTAAATGAGTAAGAAAACAAAAGGCAAGCGAACAACAACAAAAAGAGTGAGAATGTTATGTTGTGATCCACATTCAGTTCCCACAGTCCTTGCACTGGGTGTAGATAGCACTCTTCATCACAAGACCATTGGAACTGGCATCAGTCATCTCTTTGTTGGAAAGAGTCACGTTCATCAGAATTGATCATTCTATAATATTAATGTTGTCGTGTATGAAGATCTCCTGATTCTGTTCACTTGCCTTAGCATCATTTCATTTAAGTCTCTTTAGGCCTCTCTGAAATCATCCTTCTGATCATTTCTTACAGAAGAATAATACTCCATTACATTCATATACCATAATTTATTCTTCTCCACCTGATGAGCATCCATTCAGTTTCCAGTTTCTTGCCACTACAAAAAGGGCTGCCACAAACATGTTTGCACATGATATAAAAACAAAACAAGACAAAACAAAACAAAGCATTTTTGCACATGTGGGTTCCTTTCCTTCCTTTAAGATCTTAGAGGGGATTTCTAATCTAATATGGTTGGGCCATATATCCTCTAAGGTCCTTTATGTCTCTGAAATATTGTGATTCTAGCATTGCCATAAGTTCTGACATTATTTTAGAGAAATATTACACCATTATTACCTCTTCTATGTACTTTCATACTCTTAAAAAATCTCCCTTGAATTTTATACATTAATCTTATATTATCGACAATTGTATATATGTTAAATTTCTCTTCTGTCTCCAGCACCTAGCATAGTCCTTTGCACATAGAAGATGCTTAACATGTTTATTGAATCGGTTGACCCTGAAGGTCAATTTTTCTCCCTCCCTTCCCCCATCACCAAGTAATCCAATATATGTTAAACATGTGCAATTCTTTTATAAATATATTTCTATAATTATCATGTTGAACAAGAAAAATCAGATCAAAAAGGAAACATGAGAAAGCAAAATGCAAGCAAACAACAGCAAAAAGAGTGAAAATATAATGTTGTGATTCACAGTTCCCACAGTCCTCTCTCTCAGTGCAGATAGCTCTCTCGATCACAAGACCATTGGAACTGGCCTGAATCACCTCACTGTTGAAAAGAGCTCTGTCCATCAGAATTGATCATCATATAATCTTGTTGTTGCCATGTACAATGATCTCTTGGTGCTACTCACTTCACTTAGCATCAGTTCATGTATGTCTTTTCAGGCCTCTCTGAAATCATGCTGCTGATTGTTTCTTATGGAACAATAATATTCTTTACTACCACAAAAAGAGCTGCCACAAACATTTTTGCATATATGGGTCCTTTCTCCCCCTTTATGATCTCTTTGGGATATAGATCCATTAATGGCACTGCTGGATCAATGGGTATGCACATTTTGATAGCCCTTTGACCATAGTTCCGAATTGCTCTCCAGAATGGTTGGATCAGTTCACAATTCTACCAACAATGTTTGGTTTTCCCACAGTTTTAATTTTCCCAGTTTTCCCACATCCCCTCCAATATTCATTGTTATCTTTTCCTTTCATCTTAGCCAATCTGAGGGATGTGTAGTGGTACCTGAGAGTATGCTTAATTTGAATTTCTCTGATCAATAGTGATTTAGAACATTTATTCATATGACTAGAAAGGGTTTTTATTTCATCTGAAAATCTTTTTTTAAAACAATTATTTTAATTTTCAATTAACAAACTTTCCTCCTTTCTCCTACATTCCTTCTTTTCCTATAAACCTTAAAAGAAAAAAAGAAAAAAATCCCAAACTTTTTGTAACAAATATTTATAATTAAGCAAAATAAATCCTTACATGGGTTGTTTTAAAAATGTGTATTTCTTTCTGTGTCTTGGGTCCATTACTTTTTTCTTAGAAGATTTGCTTCATCATGGCTCCTCTGGAATCATGGTTGTTGTTTTGATCAGAATTCTTAAGTCTTTCAGAGTTGTTTGTGAAAAGATTTATTTTTCATCACCTTGTGCAGGTAAAGATAATATTGTCTCTAGTTGGTTTTCATTAGATTCTGAGATAAATAAAATCATCACTTAACATTCACCTTTCTACTAATGAGGTTCCACCAACTGAGGTAGTTTTTGGAGTCACAGTCAATCACTTGGCCTGTATTTGGAACATTTCTAATTTGGTAGGACTTATCAGAGCTTATATTTTATGGGAATAACCTTTGAGAGCTGGGATAACTTCTGGAAAATGGTGAAACATTGGATTATCAAAGCAATAATAGAGAAGTATACATTTCCTTCTCTACATTAGTAACATCAGACATATAATATTTAGGGGAAAAGAGTTTTAATCAGTGAAAATTCTAAAATATGAAGTTTCAATTTTAGTGTCAGAATATCAAAATTGAGTAGCTCTAAACAAAGACCTACAATTAGGAGATTCATTAAGATAATGTTTACAGGGTGATTGTGAACTAAAAGAATTAACTAGTGATAATATTAATGGTTATAGAAGTTTGAGAGATGGGAACAAAACCCTAAGATATTAGAAACAAAAAGAATCTAGAGAATCTTTATTTCAGGGTTAAGATAATATTTTACTCACAGGTTTAGTATATTTTTACCTCTAGTGCCTATTACAATTTTTAGCATACTTCTTCAGTCATTTCAGTCATATCTGACTCTTTGTGACTTCATTTGGGGTTTTCTTGGCAGAGGTACTGGAGCGGTCTGCCATTTCTTTCTCCATCTCATTTTATAGATAGGAAAACTGAGGCAAATAAGGCTAAAAGACTTGGCCCGGGTCATATAGTTAGTAAGTGTCTGAAGCTGGATTTGAACTAAGAAAAATGAAACTTCCTGACTCCAGACTTTGCCCTTGTGCCATGTAGCTGGCCCTCCTGAATATAATGGGTATTTAATAAATGATTTCTGATTGATTGAAAGTGTGAGTAATGAGGAAGAAACATTAAAAATATTTTTGGCTACACAGACAAGAAGGCAATAGGTGTGGAAGGCATAGCTGTAGAAGAATAGAGAACAAAGAAGAAAATGCAAAAATAGAGAATCACAAGTCATGGCTTAAGATATTGATGTGTGTAATAATTACAACTTACATTTATATAATGCTTTTATAGTTGGAAGTTGGATAAGTATAGGTCTGTTTTCTCTTTGTAAATCCTTACCATGCAAATTCATTCAGAAAGAAAAAGGTGACTATTGAATTTTCATTCTTAGAACCATTAATGGAATGTAATTTCATTAGATTTTACCATAAATTCCAATCCTTATATGATAAATATTGTGCTTTGTGTCACTCCCATAGTATTTATCACATATTGCTTTGATTTGTAATTGTGTGCATATCATTTCACCACCTATTCTAAATTCTTTCTGATGGTAGGAACAATCATATTTCAGTATCCCACTCTTCCCTAGACGGCATTCAGCACATAGCATCATCCATGCTAAAAAGATATTTAATAAGCATTTATTGAATTAAGATTGGTGATCAGATGTAGATCTTACTCTGTGTGGCTCAAAGAAGAATAACAGAGGACTATACAATCTCATGAGGTAGCTGAAGAACAAAAATGAGGGTTAGGAATATCAAGATGTATACTTGTATCAATTCTGAATTGGATTTTTGTCCTAGCTTTACCTAGGGAGTTTAGGGGAATCAACTTGACTTTTATGGGTATCTATTGTCTCATTTGTAAAATTTAGGGGTTAGTAAATGTGGTGGAAGTCTCTTACAGCGCTAAAATTCTATGAATTTATGAATTTGTTTCCTCAAACCTCTGCCAAAAAAGGGAGAACTGTCTAGCTAAACAATGCTTTCTGGTGGGCACAAGGTGTCACTGTAGCTTTTACACTGATTTTATTTTAGTTGTTTAAAAGACTAACCTGGAGAAAATAATAATTCCTGTTACATAAAATTTAAAAGATTTTACTCAAACATCATCAATGTGGCTAGAATAAGAAGGAACACTGTGACTTGGTTTTAATAAAAAATAACTGTACCAAATACTTATATTAAAAGTCTAATATATTCAAGATACATAGGGAATTAGCACAAATAGGTAAGACCACGAAACTTTGCCAGTAAATAAATTATCAATGACTATTAACTATTTTCAGAAGAAGAAATGCCAATTATTAGCAACCATATGAAAAATTGCTCCAAATTGCTTATATCAAAAGAAATGCAAATTAAAGCAATTCTGAAATTTCACTTTACACCCCTCAAATTGAAAGTAGTTATTGTTTGCTACTGTGGGAAGAGAGACATACTAATAAGAAGGTAATAGAGTTGTGAATTGGTCCAATCATTCTGGAAAACAATTTGGAATTATACAAAAAAAGTTAATAAATTGATACTAATACATTGTTGGTGGAGTTGTGAACTGATCCAATAATTCTGAAGAACAATTTGGAACTATGCTCAAAGGGCTATAAAACAGTATACACTCTTTGAACCAGTAGTGTCTCTACTGAGTTTGTCTCTCAAAAAGATCATAAAAAAGGGGGAAAGGACCCACACATGCAAAAATGTAGCAGCCCTTTTTTGTAGTGACAAAGAACAGAAATTGAGTGAATGTCCATCAGTTGGGAAATGGCTGAAGATGTTATGGTATATGAATATAATGGCATTTTGTAAATTTTGAAAACAACTATTTTTTAAAGAAAAATTGAAATGTTTTGAGTTATCAGTCTTTGTTTCACAAAGCCTATTCTTTCAAGTTCCTTCACTTTACCTGGAACATATTTACTCTTATTTTAGGCACATTGTTTTTCTTTTTCTTTTTTTTTCTTTTATAACTTTTTATTGATAGAACCCATGCCAGGGTAATTTTTTACAGCATTGTCCCTTGCATTCACTTCTGTTCCAATTTTTCCCCTCCCTCTCTCCACCCCCTCCCCCAGATGGCAAGCAGTCCTTTACATGTTGAATAGGTTACAGTATATCCTAGATACAATATATGTGTGCAGAACCGAACAGTTTTCTTGTTGCACAGGCAGAATTGAATTCAGAAGGTATAAATACCCCAGGAAGAAAAACAAAAATGTAAGCAGTTTATATTTATCTCCCAGTGTTCTTTCTTTGGGTGTAGCTGCTTCTGTCCATCTTAGATCAACTGAAACTGAATTAGCTCTCTTTATTGAAGAGATCCATTTCCATCAGAATACATCCTCAAACAGTATCATTGTTGAAGTGTATAGTGATCTCCCGGTTCTGCTCATTTCACTTAGCATCAGTTCATGTAAGTCTCGCCAGTCCTCTCTGTATTCATCCCGCTGGTCATTCCTTACAGAACAGTAATATTCCATAACATTCATATACCACAATTTACTCAACCATTCTCCAATTGATGGGCATCCATTCATTTTCTAGCTTCTAGCCATTACAAACAGGGCTGCCACAAACATTTTGGCACATACAGGTCCCTTTCCCTTCTTTAGTATCTCTTTTGGAGTATAAGCCCAGTAGAAACACTGCTGGATCAAAAGGTATGCACAGTGTGATAACTTTTTGAGCATAGTTCCAAATCACTCTCCAGAATGGCTGGATGTATTAACAATTCCACCAACAATGTATCAGTGCCCCTGTTTTCCCACATCCCCTCCAACATTCCACATTATCTTTCCCTGTCACTAGCCAATGTGACAGGTGAGACACATTGTTTTTCAATAATGATTGTTGGAGGGGATGTGGGAAAACTGGGATATTAATACATTGTTGGTGGAGTTGTGAACTGATTCAACCATTCCAAAGAGCAATTTGGAATTATGCTCAAAGGGCTATCAAACTTTGCATATTCTTTGAACCAGCAGTGTTTCTATTGGGCTTATGATGTCCTAAAGAGATCCTAAAGGAGGGAAAGGGACCCACATGTACAAAAATGTTTGTGGCAGCCCTTTTTGTAGTGGCAAGAAACTGGAAACTTAATGGATGTCCTTCAGTTGGGGAATGGCTGAACAAGTTATGGTATATGAATGTTATGGAATATTTTTGTTCTGTAAGAGATGATCAGCAGGATGATTTCAGAGAGGCCTCAATTCTGGTGGACATGTCTCTCATCAACAATGAGGTTATTCAGAAAAGTTCCAATGGTCTTGTGATGAAGAAAACCATCTGTACCCAGGGAGAGGACAGTGGGAACTGAATATGGGCCACAGTATATTTTATATAATTCCTCTTTTACATTCCAGAAAAATCCCATATAAAAATATTAATATTTAAGGAGGAAAAATATCAGCACAACTGATCAATACTTTGAAAAAGTCCAAGAACACACAATATTTAATAACTATGGATTTTCTACCTCCAAAAAGGGAGTAATTGGGAGTGTCTTCTCATATCTTTTCATTTCATTTGTTTCATCTTTAATAATTTTGTTACACTCATTTTTGAATTTTTGGTATATGGTTATTCTTTCTATTTACATTATTGTAGTCATTGTGGCTACTGTTTTCCTGGTTCTTCACTCTGAATCAGTTCATATTTATCTTTCTATGCTTCTCTCACATGTCATTTCTCATAGCACAGTAATATTCATTACATTCATATACTATAATTTGTTTACCTACTTCCCAATCATCATAAAAGATACTTTGTTTCTAATTCTTTGCTAATACAAAAAATGCTGCTATAAAAATATAAGAAGTAAGATGGGGACTTCTTAACAAATAGCTCTCTTGGATGACTTACATGAACTTATGCTGAGTGAAGTAAGCAGAACTAGAAGAACATTGTACACAATAACAACAGCAGCAATATTATGTGATGATCAACATGACAGATTTAGCTTTTCTCAGCAACGCAATAATCCAAGGCAATTTGGGGTTTTTGTTTTGTTTTTGTTTTTATTTTTTTACAAAGATACTGGAGTATTTTGCCATTTCCTTCTCCTGTTCATTGTACAGATGAGAAAACTGAGGCAAACAACGTTGAGTGTTTAACTTAAAGTTAAGCCCAGGATCACATAGCTAGTAAGTGTCTGAGGCTGGATTTGAACTTGGGTTTGCCTGACTCTAAGCCTGGCATTCCATCCACTGTGCCACTTAACTGCCTATATGTGGCAGGGTTTTATATAGACCTAAAATTCATCTGCATAGTTGGATTCATGGGATCTGATATGATCTCAGGAGAAAAAAGGATAAAACCTAGGAAAAAGCCTTAGATTATATCCATAAATAGAAGAGAGATAGATTCTGATAAGAACTTCCAGAGAAGACTAAGAAGGATTCATCCAACAGGCAAGACGACTGAGGACAGATAAGTGTCATAAACCACCAGAAAGGACAAACTATCCCAAAAGTAAGAGTGATCAGCAGTATCAAAAGCTAAAGAGAGATCCAGAAAAATGAAGACAGGGAAAAGGCCATTGGGTTTAACAATAAAGAAATCACTGTTGACTTTGAAAAGTTTTGTTTTTGGTGCATGGTAGAAAAGAAGTAAGTTGGGGGTAAAGTTGAAACAACTAATACCTTTCCAAAAGGAAAGGTATAATATGCTACCTTAGGGATGGTCAAGTGAAGGTTAAGTAATGTTCATTTAACAAGTCTTTAATTGATAGCATATGTTTAATAGTAATAAAAATTATTTTGTTCAGGGATTTGGCATCTTTATTTTAGATATCCCTTGATATTCTCAAAATTGTGTGTTACTTTCAATGAAAAATACATGTCACTGGCATGAGAAAGCTCTCATCCTTTTTTGACTTCTGAGGATATGGTCAAGCTGTGCTCCCTGATTTTTTTTCTTTCCAATCATTTCTTCTTCTTTAAGAAGCATAGTAAGGATCATGATGCTAGAATTCGAATGTGATGGTTGCACACAAAGATAGAGAATATAGTTTTTTATAGAAATCTTGAGTGATCTATTTGTCATCTCTGTTGTCTTTTTAGTTTCATTTTTAAATGCTCTTAGGATGACCTTAATTAGGCTACATGCTGAGCTTTCTATAAACTCCAATTTTTCTCTCTACTCTTTCTTTTTCCTCTCTTCTTTTTGGGAAATTTTATTTTATTTTTTCTAATTACATATTTAAATAGTTTTAAACTTTCATTTTTTAAATTTTAAAATTTTTTTTCTCCCTCCCTTCTTCCCAATCCCTTCTTCATAATGACAAGCGATCTGACATAGGTTTTGTATGTGCAATTTATTTCCACAATAGTTATATTGTGAAAGAAAAAAATAGAACAAAAGGGAAATGCCACATAATCAAAGTGAAAATAGCATGCATCAATCTGCGTTCAGCCTCCATAGTTCTTTTCTCTAGTTATGGATAGCATTGTGTATTATGAGTCTTTTGGGATTGTCTTGAATTGTATTGTTGAGAAGAGTTAAATCAATCTATTATTTCTTACTGATTTTTGAGGTTTACTGCTAATAATCTTCTGCAATCTTTCCCTGTACTATTTTTACTGATAAACTTGTAAAACGATAAACATCGTTGCTTTTGGTTAAAAAAGTTTACCACTTGGAAAGATCAAAAGTTTGCTATGTGAAGTGATTTCTAAATTCACCTTCCCATGCTGGCAATTCCTTTATATTTGTTAAACTTCTGTAGGAAATTGTGGTAGTCTTTGTCAATTCCTGTTTCTTTATTTTCTTATTTTTCAACATCAGTAGCTGGTCTAAATAGATAATGCTGGAGATATTTTGAGCCTGCTCTGTCTTTTCACTGTTATTCTTTAAACTTAGTGTGAATTTTTTTTCTTTTGTTCTTTTCATCAACAAAGTAATAGGTCAAGTTTATACAGATGACTGATTAGGAAATTATGTCCCCATTGGTAACCAATCATTTCCTATTAAGATGTAGTTCCTTTCAATTTTTATGACTATGAATAACATTCATTCATCATATTTAGTATTTCCCAGCTCTCTTACTGAAGAAAGAATTCATGATATCTAAATTGTTTTTTTACTTTCCTGTTCTTTATCGTCTTTGCATTGAAGTTATTGAGTATTGAAGCATATGTTGAATTAATTTGGGGAATCTAATTTATTTTTTCATAGAAGTTCTTTACCTTCTCTTCAACAGATTTTGATTACCTTCACTCTCCCACTATCACTGCAAAAATGAAAGGGGCAAAAAAAAAAAAACGAGGGACCCTTTTGTATTTTTGTTTTTAATATTCAGGAAAAAATATGAAATGAAAGAATTTCAAAAATTCTGTTGGAAAGCTGAAATAGTTTAATGAAGATAGACTATACAATCAGACTCTCTAAAATATAATTTGGACCTGTGATATGTGTTTTTATGAGGGTTATTGAATGAATTTCTTTTCTACTTTTTTTTAGCTCCTTTCTTTACATTCTACTTTTTTAATTCTTGCTTTTGGTTCAGAATTGGAAGAAATGGATAAAACAGCAAACTGATCTAATAAAATTAATTGGGGTAGAATAGTCAGGCAGACATTTGCAGATCAAAGTAAAAATCTCATATCTAGCAAAATTCTACTTATATATATAGTAGTGTATACAACTGTTATGGATGTATGTCTTTAGTATATAAGTTTCATTTACTAATGCAACAGGTCCTACCTATTATTATTAATAATGATGATGATAATGAAGATGATTGATAGCTAACATTTATGTAAAACCTATTGTGTATCAGGCACTGTGATAAACATTTATATATCATTTCATTTGATGTTCACGACAGCAACCTTGAGAGGTGAGTACTATTAAAGACTTGTTGATACCCAAGCCATAATCTAACCACAGTAGATTTCAAATCTTTTTTCCACCATCTTTTGGTAATAGCTCACAAAATGTTAACATTTTGTGGTCTGTGAGAATGAAGTAAAAGGCAGAATAGCCACAGTCTGTTGTATTGCTAGTATAAGACATTTTAACAACATAATTGAAAAAAATTTAATTGTTCACATTGTCAGACAAATATCTGGTTCCTGTTCTATGTGAGAACTTCTTGGAGATAACAATTTGTACCACTGAACTGTCAAATAAATTTCCTGATTGAAACTCTGTTTTTGAAAGAGGAACTGCTAGTAATAAAATTAATTATGTAAGCCATAAATAGATAGTTTGAAAACATTTGGATCCACCCATATTTTACTTTCAAATATTACTAAGTCATAGCTTACTTCCAAACATAAAATGTTATGTAAATATTGAAAATACATATTGAAGATTAAGAACATGAGACAGATGAAAATGTATTTAATTAAATTCGAGCTGGTGAAATTGCATGTTCTTTTTTTTTTAAGTCAAATTTGAGTGATAATTGGCATTTATATGCTTTAACATTTATAGAATACTTTATTATCTTATTTAACCATCATAATTCAGGGATTGTGAATAGATAAGAAAGTACCCTCTGAGAAGGTAAGGGATTTTACTGAAACCCAGGTTTAAGTCTAGATCTTTTGTTTCTATGACAATTTATACCCCAACCCTGACATGCAAACTATATCAGACTATTGGTCAAGTTAAGTCAGGGAAGATAATAATATTGTCATTTGTGTAAGTGAAAATATTATTTCTCTGTGCCTTGTTTTTTTATAGTTTTTTAAAATTAAATTTGTATATTTTATAAAGTATTTTAATAGATGAAGTATGACATAAGAAAAGCCACATGACAGTGGAAAAGATAATGAATTTTGAATCAAAGGAGCTGAGAATTATGGTTTTGCCATTTACTGATTGTATGATCATGAGCAAATCATTTCTCTGAGTCTCAGTTTCTTCATCCATAAAATGAGGTGTTGGAATAGGTGATCTGTAAGGTGCCATACAGTTTTGAAACCTAAGTTTGTGAGATGCTGTCATTTTCATGCTTATGCAAAGTTCTTAAAATTATGATTCATAAAACAAGTCACCAAAAAAAAAAACTACACAACTCCTAAACTCAATTGTATAACTTCACATACATCTAATTTCAGTTTAACTGCTAACCAAAATTTGGATGTTAATCAGAATTTTATCCTAGAATATTTGAAATTGAGCCCGTCTTATGGGAGATGAAAGAGGAAAAAGAGAGGAGATAAAGGTTTTCATTTTTCCTCAAGTAGTGATGACATTGGAATAACTAGTTTTTTGTACACCATTTTGGGAACTTGACTTAAAATAAATAATTGTGAATCCTCATTCATTAACTCTTAAGGTTGTTGAGTAGAACTTATTCTTTTAGAGAAATTCATAAAATAGGCCATAGAGACATTTCTGAAGTATAGAAATTGAAAACAGTCAAAAATAGTGATCTTATTCCACAGATTTTCCTATTCCTTCAATTTTTGTATCCTTAGTGGTATATATGGACTGTTCTAGAAGGGTAGCATCTTTGACGTAAGAACTTGCCAAGCCCTTCTTAGGATGCTTATCTATCATTGGTATCTACCCTACTCAACTCTTACCTGTGCCTCTAAGAAGCTGTAACATGAACAATGGCCACACCCTAGTAAAACCATTTTAGCAGATAAGTTAAGCCAGGTCAAGGGTATCCAAAGGGCCTCAGGTCTATCAGTGAGTTTGGGTGATATCTACTCCAAGTATATGAAAACATCTTGTAGTGAATTCAACAGATAGGACCACAAAGGCAGCTAAAGCAGGTGGTGTGGAATGCTTAGAGCTTGGTCAGACATGAAAGTCGTCTGGGCCATCTACTGCATCCCAGACCATTGCCAGCCATCCTGACTTTGGTCTTGCCACTGAACTCCCATGACTCAGGAAGAGAGAATCAGGCTGATGACTTTGTGCAGTTCTGTCTCATTAAATCCAATCCATACACGAGTCAATGCATTTTCCCCTATGATGTCATTGTTTCTCTTTGAAAATGAAGAATGAACAAGAAGAAGCATCCTTAGCACTGGAGTTTGTAAAATACTTCAATGCTTCTTTGATGAGTTGTTTCCAGTACTATGGGCAGATATTAAACATATCTCATTTCAGTATATTACAGCTTGTTATTTAATAGTCATCATGCATGCTTACCAACCTAGTGTTTTTTTATCTTCCAGCTATTTGAGTTATTCTTTATTTCTTTTTTTATAATTTTAATTATAACTTTTTATTTATAAAACATATGCAGGGTAATTTTTCAACATTGACCCTTGCAAAACCTTCTGTTCCAAATTTTCCCTTCCTTTCCCCACTTCCTCCCCTAAATGGCAGGTAGTCCACTACATGTTAAATATGTTAAAAATATATGTTAAATCCAATATATCGATACATATTTATACTGTTATCTTGCTGCACAAGAAAGATCGGATCGAGAAAGAAAAAAAAAACCTGAGAAGGAAAACAAAAATGCCAGCAAACAATAACAGAAAGAGTGAAAATGCTATGTTGTGGTCCACATTAAGTTCTAGAAAGACAAAGAGGAAAGGCCTTGATCTTAGATAGATTTAACCTTTCACTGAATGAAGTCTTCAGTCCCCAAACCCTATAGGAGGAGGCATCTCAAACTCTGTATGTCCAAAATAATTCTTTATATCAATCCAGTTCTCTTCTGAATCTCCTTATCTCTGTCAAAAGTATCGCAATCCTCTCAATCCCATTCTACCCATGCAAGCTTGCCAGATCCTATAGTTGCTACTTTCATATCTCTAGTATCCATACTCCTCTTTCCACAAACATAGCCATTACCTTAATTTAGACCCTCATTTCCTCTTGCCTATATTATTACTGTAGCCTCCTATAGTCTCCTTTCCTCAAGTTTCTCCCCATTCTACTCTATCCAGACAACTACCGAAGTGATTTTTCTAAAGCATGGCTTTGACTCTGTTCACTCTTTGAAAGCAGGAATTATCTTTTTGCTTGCATTTTATATTGTCTGTACTTAGCACAGTACCTGGCATTTAGTAAACCCTTAGTAAATGTTTGTTGATTGTCCAATTTGAATCTTGTGGGTTAGCCTGTTTTGATATGAATTATCATGTATATGAATGACACATTAATGGAACTTTGTGATTTTTGAGTCATGTTCCCATAGTGGACAGAGCACTGGACCCAGAATCAGGAAGTCTCTTATAAAATTCATGTCATAACATAGTTTAGAATATGTTCTCAGGTCTCCTATTCCTGGAAAGTGACAGGAAATAAGAGGGGAAATGAGTTCTATGAGTGAGAGAGAGAGACTTTCTGAAATTTTTGTTTGGACACAGTTCCAAAAAGGAAATTAGGAAGTCTTAATTCCTCTTTCTTTGTGTCAGAAGTCTCCTGGAGTCTATGAGAACAGAGATCCCAGGGTGGGGAGAGAATTAGTCTCTTTTTTCTCTTGCATAGGAAACTTGTTTGAGACAAGGCTCTTTGTAAGGATATGGGTAAGAAGTGAAATATCTGGACTTTATGCCTCTAGCCTTATCTTACATGCCAGAAAATCCTCCCCTTACCTTCCTTTGGCCTTTATCTCATTCTCAACTCAAAAGAAGATGGTTTTATTCTTTTTCCAGTAAGGCGAGATTAACTGAAGCATTTGTTACAACTGCTACTAGTTACAAAGTGCTTTTGTGAACTTGGTAAATTTTAGACTTTTCTAGAACCACCTCTTTTCTTTGTGCACAAGAATGATTCACACTTGAATACAATTAAAATCAATATCATGATGGGAGAAGGCTGTGATTTTTATTTTTACTTTGATTTGTTGTGAGACAAAATTTTTTATCATTCTGAAAAAAACTATCCTTATGAATAATGCTTTCATAGGGAAAAGCAAAACATTTTTTCCTCTTAACTATGGTTCTTAGCAGCTGCTAAAGTCTGTAGCCTATTCCTAAACCTACCTATCCTAACAGTGATTGCAGAGATGGTGAGTCAGTTCTATTAAGGTTTTTTTTTTTTTTCCCCATGATGATTGTAATCTGGTATAGAGGACAATTCACTGGAATGGATTTAACTGATGAGGCCTAAAAGTAAAGTCAGTAAAGGGGAGAAGACAGGTATAAAGTATTAAAACCTACTTCTTTCTGCTTTACTATATATATATATATATATATATATATAATAGTATTAGAAGAACAATTATTGTTTTTCTGAGTCAGTGTTGAGATTTTTTCCCCAGTTATCTAACCCTTTCTATGGTAAATGATATATTTTTACAATTTTTGTTTGTTTTGATTATTTCTTTATCATATCTCTTCAACTGCAAATCTAGGAATATCTTTTAGGGATACCAGAAAGGTTTCCTCTGCTTTTAAGAATCTCCCTCCTTTGATCACTTGTTGGAATATCAGAAGTTCATTCAATTAGCATTCACTAAAAGCCTATTGTGTCTGGTAAAAGTACAAAATATATGTATAATTTTTTCCTTCAATTGTATTTTATATATTTATACATGTATTTTACACATATAAAATATAGTTTTCAGCCTTCATTTTTGTTAGACTTAATGCTCCAAATTTTTCTCCCTCCCTTTCCTAACTTCTCCCTCCCCAAGACAGCAAACAATCTGAAATAGGTTAAATATGTGCAATCCTTATAAACATATTTTGAAATCCCCAGTGAAATGCCTAGAATCAGGAAATGGAGAGTCCTGGATTTCAGTTATCTGGTCTGCAAAATTAGAGAAATGCAAAAGGCCAGAATCAATTATTGCACCTGCAGAAAGGGAGGGGCATAAGGTGTGAGAAGTCTCTGGTCAGATATATAGTTCATTTTGTCCATCTCAGCCAGATGACTTGAATTCATCAAGTTTTGATAGTCTTTTTTTTTTTTTAAAGGACATATACATCTTACCTGGGTACATCCAATCTTACATATATTTCATTCACACACACACACACACACACACACACACACACACACACACACACACACACATATATTTATAATCCTGCTATGAGTCCACAGACCTCACTGGTCATGCTGGAGGAATTAATTCTCCCTCCCTTGATGAGGGGAAGTTGGTAATTCACTCCCTCTCCATTTGCTGAGGGGTGTGTGTGTGTGTGTTTTTCTCCTTCCAAACTGAACACATCAACTTAATTCCCCTATGACTTTTATTCCTGGGGCTTTTCATTTGGCTCCTAAGCATTGGCTCCTAAGCATAATCTGATCTTTGCCTGACTGAGCATCTTGAGGGTCGGAACTGTCCTTAGTTTTTTATCCCTGGCACTTAGCACAGTACTTGACACTGGTAAGCACTTAATAAATGTTCATTGATTGATTGAGGTATGAAAACTAACACAAGTCTGCAGTATTACTTCAGTATTCTCTCCACTATTAGGAATCTTGTCTCTTCACAAAGGTAGCAGTATTAAAAATACCCCATGCCTGGGGTATTTCACCAAGGCTTGAGTGAAAGGGTCATTTATATACAGAGATGTATCTCTTTTATGTGGGACGGTGACCCTTACCCAAATTAAAATCAGAGACTCTCAAGGTAAAAAAAAAAAAAAAAAAAAGCAAAAAAGGAATGAGAAAAAGCAACTCCCAACAGATAAGGTGTGAGTAGAGCAGTGCAAAGCCCAAACTGCAAAATACAAGATTAAATAGACTAGAAGTCTCCACCCCTCTGAACACTCTAAACAGGGAAGTCTGTCTTAGAAACAAACAAATAAAAAAGAATACTAATAAATAACAAACTCTTAATTCAAATTTCCCTAGAGAATTGCTATACAAGGAGATATTCTTGGTTGAGAGAATTCTGTTATCTGAATTCCCAAAGCCATCATTACCTTTAAAATAAGTACTTAAGTGCTAATTAAGAGGTAGTGGGAAGCAGGAGGAAAAGTGTTCCAAGACAATTGAACACCTGCAACTTTTAGGTATAGTTTAACTTGTTATTGCGAAGTCTGCAGTCATAATTAGGGCATAAATTAAGGCTATATTCCCATGAGAAATTTTCACTCAATTTATTCCATACATCTTTAAAATACATATGTTCTTGTAGTCCATCATGAAAACTAGATAATTCACTAAAGTATAGGGTTTTTTTGGTCATATCAACTGATGAGAATAATATTATCTTTTTTATTTTAGCTTTTTATTGACAAAACATATGCATGGATATAATTTATATATATGTGTGTGTATATACATACATATATATATATATATATATATAGTTGTGTTGCTATACAAGAAAAATAGGATTTAAAAAGAAGGTAAAAATAACCTGGGAAGAAAAACAAAAATGCAAGCAAACAATAACAGAAAGAGTGTAAATGCTATGTTGTGATCCACACTCATTTCCCAGTGTTCTTTCACTGGATGTAGCTGATTCTGTTCATCACTGATCAATTGGAACTGATTTGGATCCTCTCACTGTTGAAGGTAGCCACTTCCATCAGAATTGATCCTCATACATTATTGTTGTAGAAGTGTATAATGATCTCCTGGTTCTACTCATTTCACTCAGCATCAGTTCATGTAAGTCTCTCCAAGCCCCTCTGTATTCCTTCTGCTGGTCATTTCTTACAGAATAATAATATTCTATAATAGTCATATACCATAATTTATTCAGCCATTCTCCAATTGATGGGCATCCACTCAGTTTCCAGTTTCTAGCCACTATGAAAAGGACTTCCACAAACATTTTTGCACATACGGGTTCCTTTCCCTCCTTTAAGATCTCTTTGGGATATAAGCCCAGTAGTAACAATGCTGGATCAAAGGGTATGCAAAGCTTGATAACTTTTTGAGTATAGTTCCAAATTGCTCTCCAGAATGTTTGGATCCAGTCACAGTTCCACCAACATCAGGGTTCTAGTTTTCCCACATCCGCTCCAACATTCATTATTATCTTTTCCTGTTGTCTTAGCCAATCTGACAGGTGTGTAGTGATATCTCAGAGTTGTCTTAATTTGCACTTCTCTGATCAGTAGTGATGGAACACTCTTTTATATGAGTAGAAATAGTTTCAATTTCATCATCTGAAAATTGTTCATATCCTTTGACCATTTATCAGTTGGAGAATGGCTTGATTTCTTATAAATTTGAGTCAATTCTCTATATATTTTGGAAATGAGGCCTTTGTTTTCCCAGTTTAATAATATCATATTAATATGGCAGATTATTTGATCAGTACTAGATTATTTGAGGCAGCTAGGTGGTGCAGTGGATAAAGGACCAGGCCTAGAGTTGGGAAGACCCGAATTTAAATGGGGCTTCAGACACCTACTAGTGGTGTGACCCTGAACAAGTCACTTATTTGCTTTATATATTTATCTCAATTTCTCACCTGTAAAATGGCACACACTAGAGGGGGAAATGATAAACCACTACAGTATCTTTGCCAAGAAAACCTCATGGGCTTTCTTCAAGGAGTCATGTAGAGTCAGCCAGGACTGGCTGAATGACAACAAGATGCTTGAAATGACTTCCTTCTTAGAATGATAAGGGCTGCTCCAGAGACAACCATAGATTGTCCTTTTAGATGTATTCTTCAGTTAATAAATGCTACAATGAAGCCACAAAGAACGGACATAGATGTGAAAGACTTTTGGGTTTTCATTGCCATCACAGCTTGGGAAATGATGTCTTTCTCACCATTAGAGATTGTGTGATATCATGGATGGATAAAGGGCCAGAGGCCGAGTCAGGATGACCATACATAACAGTGAGACCCTGAACAAACCATTTAGCCTATCTGGACCTCACTTTTCTTTCCTGCAAAATAAAGAGAAATGCTCTTGATGGCCTCCATTGCCTCTTCTAAATCTGTAGAAGAATTTTGGAGGAAGTTTGAATATTATCAATGACCAATTCTACTATATAGGCCCCTGCTGGTATCAGGAGATGGGAATATCTACTGAAAAGTAATGATTCCCAGGCCTTGACCTTTTCCTCCACTACTTTGTGTTGATTCCATGCTAATTACAGTCACAGAGGCATCCATCTCTCTGAAAAGGCTTAAAGAGTTTAATTTATTATACCCTTTGGTACCTTTGGGTACAATATTTCCATATTATAGATTTCTATAGCACCTCCCTGCTTCTATAAGACTGAATCTCTCGTTAACACATTTTCCAAAACATACTATGAATGTAATAATGAAAAAAGGGCTTACAAGATTATTAAAGTGGTACTTAGTGAATTTATAAATATCTAAAGAACAGCCTTCTTTATTAAGAATGTTTTTATCTAAACTTTTCCCCATGAAATCTAAAATCCTTTTTTGAAGACATAGACATACAATATCTTTCTGGAAAACAAAGGGGTAAATAGAATAAATCTTTAAAAGATTTTTTTCAAATTACATGTAAATTTGAAATTAATTTTGGAAATTTTTCAGTTACAGATTTTCTTCCTCTCTTCTCCTCCATAAGAAGGCAATTAATTTGACATAGATTAAACATGTAATGTAATTCATGTAAAACATATTTCCATATTAGTCATCTTGCAAAATAAAACAAAAAAACCCCAAGAAGAATAAAGAAAATTTTAAAAGTATGCTTTGATCTGCATTCAGACTCCATCAGTTCTTTCTCTGGAAGTGTTTTGTTCATCTTTGTTCTTCTCAAGACCTTCAGAATCATTTTGGATTATTGTTTTGCTGAGAAGAGCTTAGTTATTCACAACTGATCTTCATACAATATTGCTATTAACTATGTACAGTATTTTCAAGTGTTCTGCTCACTTAACTTTGCATCAGTTTTCTGAAACCATCCCTCTCGTTATTTCTTACAGCACAATAGTATTCCATCACAATCATATTCCACAACTTGTTCAGACATTCCCCAATTGGGATGGGCATCCCCTTAATTTCCAATTCTTTGTTACCACAAAAAGAGCTATTATAAATATTTTTGGTACTTATATGTCATTTTCCTTTTTCTTTCATCTCTTTGGGATATAGACCTAGTAGTGGTATTGCTGGGTCAAAGAGTATGTACAGTGTTATAGCCCTTTAGGTGTAGTTCAGAATTGCTGTCCAGAATGGTTGGATCAGTTCACAATTCCACTGGTCTTGTAAAGCATCCCAATTTTTCTGCATTCCCTCCTACATTTATCATTTTCTTTTTCTGTCATAGTAGCCAATCTGATGATTGTAACTAAAAAACTTAGGTATAACTTAAGGAATCTTAGAATAGTAAAGGGCTAAGAGAGTCAAAGAAACAGAGAGAAAGTAAAAATTAGGCTGGTGTTAGTGATCCTTGGGGTTCATACCTAAATGATTCACTTCTATGTTCCTACCCTTAGTGGGGTATATCAAGATACAATCTTGTTCTTTTCTCTAACTATTTGTGAAGGTGCTATCCAAGAAACTCAACAAAGGCTTTTGGATAAGACTGGAATGATAGAGAACTGGAGCCCCACATAGCAATTTCCATGAGAGATATGCATATATCCAAAAGGTAATGCTTTCCTTTGTTTGAATTCATTAGACAGTAGAGAAAATGGTCTGTCTTTCTCATAGGAAAAAAGAAGCATAAATTTAAATTATGTATATGTTATTATTGAATTGGATTTGTGAATGCAGTGATGTAGAGAATTCCTGGTGAAGAAACTAAAACTCCTTCTTTCACTGATATGGCCACCTGCTCTTGTTAACTGCCTTGTCCCAGGTCACACAGCAAGTGTCTGTATTTGAACTACACCATCTGGGACTTGAATCCAGGTTCTCTTGAATCCAAGTTAAGCTCTTTGTCCATTATACTATGCTGCCTCTTTGCATATGATAATATTCCATTCACTAAAAACTAGAGAGTAACCAAATGGATGAGGTCATAGACCCTTTAGAGTATTGAAGTGGGGCCAGATGCAAATTTCTATTGATAACACATTTTTGTTAAGGCACAGCTTTTTATTCTTCCTGTGCAATGTTTAACTTTTCTTCTTTGAGTAGAACAAAAATTATAATGCATGCAAGATTTTTGTGTTATTTATAACATATGCTACTAATTTCATGCTACTTGTTTCAAACACAAACATATTGGTAGCCATCATTATCCCAGAAGCAAGAAACAACTGCTAATAAAGAAAATCTTATTTTTATGTTAGGATTACAGCACTTTGTGTTTTCACTCTAACATGAACCTAATTCAAGACTACAGAATAAATCAATATGGAATATTGGAGATAATTTGCATAATGGGATTCAAAAAAAGATATATTAATGCCCTTTGTTTTTCAGGCTACATTTTCCCCCTAATAGTCACCTCTCCATGTAACTATCCTTCATATAGCTAGTGATAATTGATTGATATGGTGATCTTGTCTGTATATAATCATTCAGTCTGTCATTCAGTCAGTGAGCATTTTTTAAAAAATAACTTTTTTATTGACAGAACCCATGCCAGGGTAATTTTTTTTTACAACATTATCCCTTGCACTCACTTCTGTTCTGATTTTTCCCCTCCCTCTTTCTACCCCCTCCCCAAGATGGCAAGCAGTCCTATACATGTTAAATAGGTTACAGTATATCCTAATTACAATATATATATATATGCAGAACCAAACAGTTCTCTTGTTGCACAGGAAGAGTTGGATTCAGAAAGTAAAAATAACCTGGGAAGAAAAACAAAAATGCAAACAGTTTATATTCATTTCCCAGTGTTCTTTCTTTGGGTGTAGCTGCTTCTGTCCATCCTTGATCAATTGAAACTGAATTAGCTCTCTTTATCGAAGAAATCCACTTCCATCAGAATGCATCCTCATACAGTATCATTGTTGAGGTATATAATGATCTCCTGATTCTGCTCATTTCACTTAGCATCAGTTTATGGAAGTCTCGCCAGTCCTCTCTGTATTCATCCTGCTGGTCATTTCTTACACAACAATAATATTCCATAACGTTCATATACCACAATTTACCCAGCCATTCTCCAATTGATGGGCATCCATTCATTTTCCAGCTTCTAGCCACTACAAACAGGGCTGCCACAAATATTTTGGCACATACAAATCCCTTTCCCTTCTTTAGTATCTCTTTGGGGTAAGTGAGCATTTATTAAGTGCCTAATATGTACAAAGAATAGTCTACCATTTCTTAATTCCTAATGGGATTTGTGACAGTAACACAAATCTATTTCAGACTTTAATGCTTTAAAAGAATTTAGCTATTCGATTCAGCAGCCATTATTTAAATAACTAGTATGTGCAAAGCATTTGGAAGTTCCTAAATTCCATTTTAGAAAAGACCCACTCTAATTAGCTGATGTTTACTAAGATTTTATGCTTTAATTTATTCAGTGATAGTTTATAAAAATTTTACCACCACATCCCAACAACAAAAACCCTTCTGTTACATGTTAGAATTATCACACTTCTTTAAAAATAGCAAAAACACTAAGTACTATGGACATAGCTTGTAACATGGTATTTTTAACATTGTTACTTATATTTTTCTTTGTTTTTTCTTCTTATGTACATTGTATTTATCAATATGTTTATGTTTGACATAAATTGCATGCAATTAGTATTATATGTTATAAACAACAAACAAAAACTCCTATAAACATTGTTCTAGTCAGAGAAGACAGCTTAAGCATTGTACAAAAATAATGGAAAACAGTGTTTTAAGATGAATGCATTATAGAAATTTACATTTTGTTCTTCCTTATTATTTTGGTAGATTCATCCACCATACGAATACCTCCATAACTAGTAGAAATTGTAACCCATTTATTTCTTCTTATTGTGTATGATTCTTGTTTATATCTTTAAAATCTCTATAATAGGTAATTAGATATAGATATTAATATGCAGTAAATAAATTTTATAATAAATATAAATAGATAAATAAACCTACCCATGGGTTCAAAAAATTGTCTTAATAAGTTTGGGATAGGTGAGGTATGATTAGACAGCTGCTGGTCTGAAAATTATCTAGTTATTTCAATAGACTCAATAGATAAAGTTATCTAGGTATTTCAGTAGGCTAATAAGAGTTAGTACTATAGTGTGGAGGTAAAAAAAATGCTAATGTGCTTTTGGCTTCATTCATGGGAGTAGACAGGTGATACTCTAGCTCTATTATGTACTAGAAAGACCATATGTGGAGTGTTGTGTTTTATTTCATTCTAAAAGGGCATTAGTAAGCTGGAGAATATCCTGAATGCAACCATAATGGTTCTAAGCCTGGAGTTTGTGTCATGTAAGGATTAGTTGAAGGATCTAAAGGCATTAGGCCTGGAGAAGAGAATACTAAGTGGTGTGGGATGAGGAGAAGTAAGAATATGATAACTGCCTTCAAGTATTTAAAAGTCTGGATTTTGGAAAAGGGATTAGACTTATTTTGTGTGGTCCCAGGGGCAGAATTTGGAACAAAAGGTAGAGGCAAATTTAGATTCAATATAAGAACAGCAATAACAATATATTCCATCAAACCATTCAGCATTTGGTTTATATAATAATAAATAAACATATCATTCAGAGGAGATATTACTTTAGGAAACCTGATTTTACAAAATTTCTTTTTCCTCCTTTGCAAAAGATTTACTCCCTGACCTTGCACATACATGTTCCTGAGGAACTGCTACTACTCTCAGGGATTTAGGGGTAACCAATATTATACTTCTAATATAAGTTCCTGAGCTGTTGTCTACCCCACCCTCATGTGCTTCCTATTAATAATAAGCCAGGAGACTTAAATAGGTTCTTAGTAAAGGGACTCCGAGGTGGCACAGAGTGCTGGGTCTGGAGTCAAGAAGATTCATCACGATCAGTTTAAATGTAGCCTCAGATAATTACTAGTTGTATGACCCTGGGCAAATCACTTCATCCTGTTTGCCTCAGTTTCCTCATCTGTAAAATGAGTTGGAAAAGGAAATGGCAGGCCACTCCAGTATCTCTGCCAAGAAAGTCCCCCCAAAGCATCATGAAACAAGCAACTAAACAGTATTTACCTAAAAGGGACAGCAATAAGAATAGTAATAAAGCATTCTTCCCAATACCCAGGAGTGCACTCTCCCACAAATACACACTGTGTCTGGAAAGGGTAGGCTTAAACTTAGACTACAGTGACAGAGAGGCACATCGGTATTATACACCTGTGACAAAAGGTAACTCATGGCTCTTGGCACTTTAGAGCTTAGAAGTCTTTTCTTGTGTCTGTGGCCATCATTCCTTTCCTTGAAGGGTCATTCTCCACTGCTGCTCTATGGATGCTGCAGCTCCTATCTTGCAGGCCTCCTGGGATACCTGGATTTTTTAGGAACTCGTAAAGGCAGCAGCTGGACACTTCCCTTTTGAGGTTGTTTCTAGGTCACCTACTCAGAAGAAAAACCAAAGAGGCAGCCCAAACCTAGATTCTAGCTCATCTACATAAGTCATGTAGAGAGAGAGAGAGAGCCAGCTGCCCCTTCCACACCAGGCTCTAAGGAGTCAGCCCAAAGCAGCCCTTAGCTCTGAAGCCAAAAGGAAAAGAGAAAGACCGAAGGAGGGATTTTATCGTTTTTATATCCACTGAGTTCTGGTTGAGGGGGCAATTAGTACAAGATCTTATATGTGACTAGAAGTCAAAAACAACCTCTTCCCCCAACACACACACACATACACACACACACCACACATACACACAGAGTACACACACACACACACACATACACACAAATCAGTTTTTTACAATCTACCTGGAAGAGCCAATTGGAGCATGTTCCAAGATTCTGTTACATTATATATATATATATAATATATATATATATATATATATACATATATATATATATATATATATATGTTGACTTTTAAATCAGTGGAGTTGTTTGTAGAAGAGTCTATTGTAATGGTGAATGGCTTTTTTTTGGCTTAAAATTTTTCCCCTTTTAACTTTTTTCATCTAGAGGATTCTCTTCTCAAAATTCTTACAGTAGCCATTTTGAGTTTTATGACTGGTATGGGAGAAACAGGAAGAAGCTAGAACTGGTAAATGCCAGTCTAAATGGTACAATTCAGACACATATATCTTCTCCAATTCCTTTTATACAGTGTAAGAATTACCATCCTGAAACTGTATTTGGCAAGTTGGCTCAGGAAAGCAGAAGAACATGACTTCTAGGGAAATGTTTTGTATGACTACACTTGTGTATTCTGTATTAAAGTGTTTGCCTTCTCAAGGAGAGGGGAAGAGCGATAGAAAGGAATGGAATTTAAAATTAAAAAATTATGAAAACTGAATGTTAAAATTGTTTTATATGTACTGAGAAAAAATAAAAATATTCTTTTAAAAAAAGATATGGGAGAAGAGATGAAGGTATAAAAGAATGAAGAGAAGAATGAAAGAAAACGAGAAGCATGCTCACAAACACTTGGTATTCATTCAGAAATGGGATAACATAATGAAAAGCAGACTTAGTTTCTCTCTTCCCATCCCCCACAATATTAAACCCAATTTTAGTTTAATGTATTTTCCAGAAACCAATGACTCTGCAGAATATTAACTCTTTTTGATGGGCAAGTGGAAAGGATAGCAAATGTTTGTTTTAATTCCAGAAGTTTTTAAAAAACATGATTTTCACACCTCTTTCATTTTACTTGCCTGCTCTTACTTATTTTTAGTTTATCAGTGTCTTTAAATTTTACTATCCTGAATTCTGTGAAAGACCACATATCCAAATCACTAAAAAATACAGTCTATGGTTAGCATGAGAAAAGAGAAAACAAAGTACTTAGTATGTATCAAGCATTGCCCTTTATATATTTTATTTCATATTCTCACAATAAGCCTCAGAAGTAGGTGCATTATTATCCGCATTTTCAGCTGAGGAAACTGAGGCAACTAGGTTAAATGACTTGCTCAGGGTTACATAAACAGTGTCTGAAGTTAGATTTGAATTCATTTTCCTGAGTCCTGGCCTTATACCCCACCTACAGTACTGTACCTTTGAATATTATATTTTTGTTAACATAGGCCAAGATCACTTGAACTTTTTTATAAATTGCTTGACATAGTTGATTGATAATAGCAACTAATTTTGTCGTTCATTTTTTAATCCTTGTTGGTGATGGTTTCTTATCTTTGCAATATGATCAGATTAGTAATTTCCTGCAATAGACAAGAGTTCTGGGAACTTTGTGAATTATAAAAATGATTTATCTTACATCAGCCTTGCTATGGACCAGTGCCAATGAAAATAAACTACATAAATTTGCTGATTGCTTTTATAAAGCAGTTAGATATTTGTTCTGACTCCTTGTCATAATAAGTTGTAATAGGTCAGAATACCTTACATTATTTTGCTTTCACATGAGTTAAAATTTTTGTAAATCTTAAGACTATTACTGGGCAATAATATTTAACTAAAATTTTTGAGTCAAATCAAATTATCTAATTGCTTTTTTTCATCTATCATGTAGCTGAACCTTCCTATATATGTTATCATTCTCAATTAAAATGTGAGTTATGGAGACAGGCTGTCTTACCTTTCTCTTTTTATTCTCAACAATTAGCAAATACTAAATAATTAATAATTGCTTTTTAATTAATTCATTGATATTGATCTAGTATTTTCTTTCTTTGCCTTATCCTTTCCTGGTTTAGACATTAGGATTATATTTGTGCCATAAAATGAGCTGGCAGAGTATTTTTGAATTTTTAAGAATTATTTGTGTAATATAAATATTAAAATTTTTAAAACATATATGTTAGGATTCAACTGTAAATATGTTTAGACTAGGTTTTTTCCATCCCCATCCCACTTTGGCTGTTCTTTTACACTTAGTTAAATTTAGCTTCCTGAAATTGGATTGTTTTATTAATTTGAGTATTTTAGATTTTTGTTGCTAATCCCCCAGAACTTTTAAATATTCAGTGTTTCTGGCATATAATTGGGTGTATAATAATGATAATGATAATCTTGGGGCTTTTCAGTTGATCTCTAATTTTCAAGATTTCACCTTTTACAGTATTTTGCATTTATTTTTTCCTTGAATATTTAATTCATTAATCCTTTTTTCTATTTTAGAGATATATTTTCCTGTTAGGACTACTTTAGCAAATTCCTGAAATTTTAATATGTCATCTCATTGTTATAATTTCACAAATAATTATTTGTTTCTGTAATTTGTTTTTGAGCCTATTCAGGATATTATTTGTTAATTGATATATTCTGAATATCATTTTTAAGTACAAATTTAAAAAAAATAAAGTTAGGCAAAGCTGCTATTGATATTTATATCGTGAACCTTTAAGACATAACAAATCAGTTAGGGACTATAATAAACTAAAAATGGCATCATGAAGATCACAAATTATCTCTGCTTTGTACAAAATATCTGATGACTGATAAGTTCAAATTATTGACTTTACAGAATGTAAAATTCACCTAAAGCACAAAAATGTAATAAAAGCCCAAAACAACAACAACAACAAATCTAGACTTGATTTACCCATTCTTATTTAAAACTTAGTAGATACTTTCATTGCTATGGATACTGGAATATTTTCACTTTGCTTTATTAGATACTTTGGTATTAGATGTTATTTGTGTTATTAAATACTTTATTGTTGTGTTCTTTGAGATGTTCAGGTAATTTTTAAAATTCATAATTCTATATATTGCATAGTTATTAGCTAGAGTGAGATTTTGAGATTCCTACATTTCAGATTACTCTAAACAAACTCAAATGATGAGATATGTTTCTATCAACTCCAATTACTTGTAAACCTGAATTGCTGTCCTATCAGAATGATTGTTCATTCATTCTGTGAATTGGGCTTTGGTGAGAAGTCATATTTAAAATACTTCTTGTACTGGAAAAACTCTTCTGTTTTATTTCACTGTGTTATCTGTAAGTAGCCAGACCACTTATTCTGCTTTCTAGAAAGCGACACCCTCCCCCCCCCCCCCCCAATCTTTGTATGGTAGTATCTTGGTTTATGCTTGGATAACAGACATGTTCCCACAGCTTCCTGCTGATCTCTTGTGAACAGATTCTCAGCTCCCCGCTGCCTGGAGAATATATTGCTTACCTCATCTTTACCCTCCACTGACATTCTTCATAATAACCTGTTTAGAAGACAAATGGCATGGTAGAATTTCTGACAACTCATTAAGCAAAGATACAGTTGATTTGTGCCAACTGCCACCATCATCATTTTAATGTGACCTACAGGACAGCTCTTTTTGTCATGATGGAAGAAAGAAAGCATGCCGGAGGGAACTGATGCACCTGACAAAATCAGCTTAATTTCCCTTTGAGTTACCTTACTGATGATACAAAGTTGATGATGTAGCTGACATACAGATTGTTGGGTTTTCTCTTGAGTAACATGAGGATAGTTTATTATTTCATCACCAGTTCCAAACTAGATGTTGTATTTTAAAGTTCTTTGTGCTGTTAGTATATCTGCAGTCATGGTGCTTATGTAATTAACTTTAAAGCCAGATTCCCTAACATAAGAGTAAAATAGAAAAATATTCATTTCATTATTTGGACAGTCAAGAAAAGGTGGGTTTTCCTGATTATGAAAATGAATTGCAAGAGACCAACATTTTGCCAAAGTAATCCCCTAAATGGATAGTTGTGAAAAGAAGATAATATTAGGACCTGCAAGAGCAAAGATTCTTCATAAACATCTCTAAATGCTCTAAAAAGTACTACATAAATAATGATAAATAACACCAAAGAAATGTCGCTATAATCTCCTTCATCCAGTTCAAATCTGCCCCAAAAGAATGCTAGAATCTTGTATAAACTCTTAGAGAAACAAACTAAAGTAGGTAGAAGGTAACATGTACAGAACCAGTCTTGAGTCTAGGGGGAACAGTACCAGACAGTTCTTGCCCAGGCAGCCCTGCCCCAGGGCTATCAGGAAAGTGGGCCAGAGCTGAGCCCACAGAATAGCCGTCAGGCAGCTTAGTGCCTAGGAAGACTTTCCTATGACACAGTGGAAGGCAATGCCAGTGTCCAAGTATCTCTGCCCACAATGAAAGACTGAATCAGAACAACAAACAGTAAGCCATTATGGGGCCTACGCCCATGCAGTGTAGCACCTGCTCAACTTATTTGGTCAGCCCATACCCAGTCAAAGCAGGAGAAAGGGCCAGGGATGTAAAGCATCTGAAGTATTGTAGAAGCTTGCTACAGCACAGTGAACATTTGTGTGGGACCTGTCAGGCTTATAGTAAGGGATAAAGCCAACTCTGGGTTTAGAACTGTGGAAGAAAAGAGAGACTGAGAAAGAACCAAGGCAAAATTGAGGCATGAAGAAACTAAACTAAAATCCAGATATATAACATAACTTGGATGTCAGACTGGATGACCTCCCCAGAGGGAGGGACCATGGAGCTAAATTGAGCTCTATCAGTGTCTTCTCCCTGCTTGCCTCAGGGATCAAATTCTTTCATTTCTCTTGATCCAACACACCATTCAAGACCTCTTCAATGGGGACAAGAAAAGAGGAGAAGGAAGTTTAAGAAAGAGACCCAGATGGGTGAGGGAATAAGCAACAAAACAAAACTTCCAAAGTCATTGGGAAAAGCATGAAGGGCAGGTTAAAAAAAAGAGTCAAAATTTCTGATTAAGAGTAGAACAAGGAGAAAAGAGAGCCCATGAAGCAGAAACAGATGCCTTCAATTAAAGATCACTGATATTAAATAAACACTTATTTTACTACTTTCTTGTCAAAGAGAGTAACCCGGGAAGAGAGGGGAAAAAATTCGAGAGGACACTCAAGAGAATTAACATGACTATAAATGGGAATGAGATAGAATCATCCATTAAAAGGAAGGGTATAGCAAAATAGATTAGAAAACAATTCAGCAATACAGTGTTTACAGGAAACATTCCTGAAACAGATTCACACAGAGTTAAGATAAAAGACTGGAATAGAATTATGCTTCAAGCAAATTCACAAAAGCAGGGCTAACCAATTATGATTTTAGACAAAGCAATAATAAAAATAGACCTGAAAAGAGAGGTAAGCAGGAGAACTGAATTATACTTAAAGGCAGAAGATAATGAACCAATATTTTTATTTGTTATGCATGAAATGGCATAGCATCTACATACTTAAGGGAAAAGTTAATTGAATTCCAAATAGACATTGAGAGGAAGACTATAGTAGTGATGGGCCTCGGTGTGTTCCATTCAGATCTCAATACATATTACAAAAAGAAAAAAAGGAAAAACAAATCCCCAGTATAGATCTTTAGGAAAACTAGAGATCATAAACTCCTGGCAATTACTAGAATGAGAACAGAAGGGAGTTTATATGTTTCTTATCAGTTCAAGGTACCATTACAAAAATTGATCATATATTGTGAGAGCATAAAAACTTCACAAACATCTAACTGACCACTGTTTAATAAAAAACTATATTTAATAAAAGTCCTTTGAAGAAAAAAATAAATATTAATTGGATACTAAATAATTTAATCCTAAAGATTTAATGGATAAAAGAAAAAAAATTAAAGAAAATGTATTCATGACTCCCACATCATGCCAAAAAAAATTAAAAACTAACAAGATCAGGTAATTTTCGCAATCGTGTCTAAAAGGAGAATTCTAAATTTAACAAAATTTAGAGGATATCACAAAAGACCAAGAAGGCATTTGACTGCATGAAATTAAAATGCTATTCCATGAATAAAATAATTGATGATAGAATTAGAAAATAAGTTATAAAATAGGAAAAGCTTTTGCATCAAATGTCAACTTATAAAAAATATTCTCAATATGCCTGTGTATTTATATGTTATCTCCTCAGAATGTTAATTGCTTAAGTGTGCACATTTAAGTCTGCAGACTTGTTTCTTTAATCTTTTTATCTCCAACACCTAACTAGTACCTGGCACATAGTACATACTAAGTACTGCTTGTTTTATTGTTTATCAAAAAAAGGGTGGTGGTGGGGAAACAGTCAAAGATGGGCACAGTAATCCATTGTTGGCAGAAATGTGAAATGGGCTATCCACCTAGGATTTTAGTTTGATGTAATACAACAAAGTGACCAAATTAAACATACCTTTTGAATCAGTAGTTTCTACTAGTAGGACTAATAGTCCTTTGTGCGCCCCTGTTAAGTTTTAATATGCTATAAAGGCATCAAAGGAAAACAATGGTCCAGTAAATAGCACAATATTTATAGCAGTACTCTTTGTGGGAGCAAATAACCACAAAGTAGGTGCCCATCATTTGGTGAATAGCAAAAAAAAAAAAAAAAAAGTTATTTAAGTGTAAGGCAATATTATTGGGTAAATATAAAACTCATGAAGTGACAAATTTGAGGAATTCAAAGAGACATGGGAAGATTTACATGAGTTGATACAAAGCAATATGCACCAATATGCACCACAAAAATTTGAAGCAAAAAAGATCACTAAAACAAAATGAATCTTAACTGAAAAAAATGAAGATTTTAGAGAATTGGAAATAAAACATAATTTCCCCTTTCCCTCAGAGAGGCAGTGGGTTGTTGGGGTAGAATACTGTGTATATTGTCCAATACCATATGACTTTGAATTGTTTGTTTTTGTTACAAGAGAGGATTGGATTTAGAGGTGGAAAGGGGGCCTAGAATGATTTATATAAAAATAAAAAGTGTTAATCATTAACATTTTGAAGAAAAAAAAAAAGAAAAATTGCAAGATGCATGCATCTGAGAACAGATGATATTTGTGGGCCTATATAGTGAAAACTAAATTTTGAGAATTTCCTTCAAAGTGACTTCAATAAAAAGTGATTCCTGAATTAATTAAGCAGATGATATATGTAATCTTAATTGCATCTGCATCATAGGATCATAGTGTCATAGAAAACTAGAGTCCAATCCCTTCCTCCCTCCCATTTTATATATGAGGAAAGTGATCCCAGAGTAGTGAAATAAAAATAATAATATATATTAAATGACATAATATAATAAATAATAATAAAGGGTAGAGTCAGGATTTGAATTCAGCTCCTTTGTAGTTAAGTAACTCACTAAGATTCACTTAACTATTTGCTCTGTCCAAAGATAGATTTAGAGCCTTGACTCTAAGCCCAGTATTATCCATTCCACCATATATTGTTCATTCCCTTTGGAACTTCAAAGTCATTTCACGACTACAGCTTCAAATTCAACTTGCTGTAACCTTTATGACAATAGAACCAGTAACACAAAGAGCTGAGGTTACTTTTTAGAATGTTTTTCATTTTACATAACTTGAGTCTGTGCCTGGAAACCAGGGGAAAATTTCCATATTGGACAGCTCATAATGTTGGCACCAACTTCCTACTTGCAGGCATATTGGCTTCATTTCTAACAAATTTAATTAGACCCTGTTATAGAAAAGGAATCCTGTACCCATGGCCATGGCATCATGTGAAACCCACTTGCGGTACCTTAAATCTGCACACTCTTAGACAAGTGCCTCCTAATTTCACAGCACCGCATTTAAAGTCCCAGCACAGTGGAGGAATCACCAAGTCTGATTTATCTATTCCTTTTTTAGTAATGTTCAGATCTGCCCCTTTCTTTCTGATGTTGCTGCCAAAATAATACCTCATGCCTTCATTATTATAATAGCCCATTTACTGGTCTCTGGCTATACTCTGTCCCTCCTAACATACATTCTTCACACTACCTCCAAATTAATTTTCCTAAAAACTTTTCATCATGCACTTTCCCTGTCCAAAATCTTTAATTGGCTTCCTCCTTCCTACAAAAATAAAGTCGAAATTTCCCTAACCAAATATTCAAGACCCTCATGTTAGGCTCCAACTCTCTTTATAACATTTTTTATACCCTTCCCTTCTATGAGCTTTCCCCTTAAGCCAAATTGGCCCATTATTCACCATCTCCCCCCAAGTTGTCCATTTTTGCTTCCATAGCTTTGTTCATTCACTCCACTCCCCTGGATCTAACTTTTGTTCACCACTTTCACTATTCAAATCCTACATTTAAAGCCCATTTCCAGTCCCACAATCTGCATGAAACCCTCTCTGATAACTCTCCTCTATAATGATTTCCTTTTCTGAACTCATGTACAGCTTATTTACCTTTTCTTTTCTCAAAATGCAGGTTGTAAGCTCCTTAACAAGGACTGGGTCTTCTACTTTTTTTAAATGCCCTCATGCTATAATGCATGTAAAATAAGTGTCAGTTAGTCAGTCAAATCAGCAAATATTAATTTAGTACTTGCTGTTACCATACATTGTGCTATGCTGAAGATACTAAATGAAAATACTAAAAAATGCTTAAAAAAGAAAGAAATGATCACTTCTCAAGGCGCCTCTATTCTGCTGGGTGGCAACAGCATGTATGTAGAAATATAGGAACTAGGTATGTCCATGGCAGAGAATATTCTCTTGTGAGGAAACTCTTCCAATTGTAGGGCAATATCTTCTCTGCACCTTTTGGGCTTAGAAAGTTGCTGGAACCATGAGAAGTTCAGTGACTTTCCCAGATACACACAGCCAGGATATGTCAAAGGTGGGATTTTAATCGAGGTCTAGGAGGCCAACTTTGTATTCATCTCACCATGCTACCTCTCCAAAATATATATGTATATATATATACATTATTATTATTATACTTATACATACAGACATATATATATATACACACATGCATATATATGTCTGTATGTATAAGTATATATACTTATGTCTGTATGTATAAGTATATACTGAATAAATAAGATCCAAATAAACAAAATGGTACTTGATTAAATATAAGGTGGATATAGAGGGAGCATTGGCCATTGGGGTTCAGAAAAGGCTTCCTATAGAAGATGGTACTTAGACTACTTTCTAAAGGAAGAAAGGACTGGAGATAAGTAGGGAATGACTGAACATTGAGAATATTTGATGTACCACAAAGGGGTAAAGGCAGTAGGAACAGGATTAGATTTTCTGGACCTATTTACGAGGCGAAAGTACAGTAATACTTAATTTAACTGGCATGAGAGGGGACTAAGGTATTCACATAAATGAATTTTCTTGATAACTAAAATTTCCTTTTTAAGCAATAAACTATTTTAATTTTGGCTATTTTGGCTATTTTGATGGAAATTTTATCTTCCTACTTTCTTAAGTTTTTAAGGATAAACTGGTTAAAGTTTAAGTTTTTTCTTGAGGACTTAGAAAGTTTTTTTTTTTTCTTTTCTTTTCTTTCTTTCTTTCTTTTTTTTTTTTCCATGTGGTATTATGGTGATATCTGCAAAGCTTGTTAAAATCTTAGAGCTGTCTTTCTCTGTACTGACTGGACTATGTTTTTTTTGTTTTTTTTTTTATTCCTGTATTTTTTTAAAAATAGTTTTTTGGGTTTTTCTATCTGCTTTGATAGGCAGATAGCTGTCACTTTTTGCTGCTTTCACTTTGATTGATTCTAACATGCTCTCCTTCTCAAAGACTAAAGAGCATTCATCTCAGTACATAGATTTAAAAGAAAAATCTGTTTTGGCTACTGAGAGGCCTTTGTTGATTTGGGAGAGCACTTATTTCTGTGATCTTTGTCCAAATATCCATTATTACTGGTTAAATGACCCCTGTAATGATTATATTGGATGATATGTATATTAGATATATTAGAATTTATGTAACTTTATTCTCTGTATCTGAGTTTGTAATAAGAGCTAGATTCAGAAGCACTGCTACTATTCTTTCAGATTGAGATAATGTGTTTAAGTGTTTTTTTTTTTTTTGAAATTTTAAGGTAATGTAACATGTCTGTTCACTAGCAGATACAGAACTTCTAATATGATTAGCCCATTAATTTACATTAATTATAGTTCTTTCCTACTTTTCCTACTTTCCTACTTTACCTATATTTCCTGTTTCACTCTTGCAAAACAAGACGTTCTTAATTCTATTTAAGGTCAAAGACTGACATTTTCTTTCACAGGCAAAGAAGTTGTATTTGGAGAATTGCTATTGCTTGGCATGTAGAGAATTCTATTCAGACTTCTATGCCTTACCTCCCTCCCACTACAACTACTAAAACTCATTGTGAAATTAGTTTCTGGAATTTATAAAGAAAACTTCACTGGACATAGCTAGTTATTTTTGATTCTAGTTTCTGTCCTGAAGTGATCAGCCTTCTTGAGAATGCCATTTTCCATGTGAATTTGAGTCATATTGATTTTTGTATTTAAGTGTTTACAGAGCTTAAATTAATATCTGAATGAATTTTCCTCTTCCATATTATCAATGAGATATGGTTGGACAAGCATTAGACTAGTATTTTTAAAATCTGGCTTTTAATCTCACTTCTCCTTATAAGGTAAACTTGTCACTTAACAGGAAAAATAAACTATCCTCAATCTCCCCTTCTGCAAATTGATAACACCAGCCCAAAGTACCTTGTAGGGTTATGTGGATTATATTAGATAATGTAAATCAAAGTATTTTGATAGTGGTAAAGTCCTATAGAAATATTAGGCATTGTTACCAAATTAGTTTGTGAAGAATTAAGTAGTCAAATATGGATCTATTAGTTTGATGGTGAGATCATGCTACTAACAAGAACAAAGTTACAATTCTAATTTTTAGTATAAATTATTTATTATCATGCAAATGAAAAAGAAAAACAACAACCCCATGTTTAGTATAAGCATATCTCTAATTACAAAGGTGTAACAGATGCTTGTCCTTCAGCTCCTTTTGCCATTGGGAGACATTATTTTCGTGGGAAATTAGTCCCATTTAAAAAATCACTCCTTTGTCATAGACTTTTTATTTTCTTTCCTAAAGATGGTTTTTTCCTCCAGTGGTCTAAATCTCTTTATACTAATAGGCCACTCAGCTCCATTCAGGCAGAAGATTAGCAAGTCTGCTGGAATTCAGTGTGTCAGATGAGGCTTATAGACCCAGTGAATCAATTTGGAATGTGCCAGGCTGCATATTAACTAAGGTGAGCTATAAAAAATTCATTCAATAGGGATGCTTAGAATTTTGAAGACAGAAAATTATGTCTATTTGCCATCTAGGCCTCTGAAATATTTTTTCTCCATTCATATGAAACTACACTTAGAAACTGTAACACATTCTTAGTAAAACAATGCTTTATAATCTTAAATCTTTCAAAAAATTCTTTATGAAAAAAAGAAAAGACAAGCAGTGGAGTTTATTTGTGGCGAAGCACTTTTAGAGAAGAGTTGTTGGAAGTTAAATTATTCAGAAAGTTTTTTTGTTCCACTTTGTTCCAAAAAGATAAATACTCCCTATAGAATTTCTTTTATTGTAATTAGCTCAGCTTTTTATTGTTTTTTTTTAATATAGCTTGAAAATCTCAAGATGTTTCAGTGTTCATTTTTCTGAAGCTAGAAATGAAAAATTACAACTTTAAAAATTTGTAGAATTTTCCCTTTATATCTTCTCTCCTAAATAAACAATCATAAACCTCTTAATATTTACTATATTTTGAATTCTCCACTTTTCAGACTTTTTGACAATAATCTACTAAAGTAGAACAATTAAAATAGTTTATAAAATTACCTTTGTGATACCTACTAATTATTGAGGATTGCAAAAATTTAATTAAATTTTACTTTTTTATTTTGTTTACCTGATAAAAGATTTTCTTTTCTAATGCTCCAAAAAGATCAAAGCAACAACAACAAAACCCTTGTGATCTTGTATGAGCTTGGGCAAATTGTTTAAGCTTTCTGGGCTTTAAGTCTAACCTATAAAATCAAATGCTGGATCAGACAATTTTTAAGGTCCCTTCTAACTCTGAATCTTTGATCCAAAGGAGGAGAATGTTCTGGTGTCACCGTAGTAAAATGAATGAATGATTGAAAAGTATTTATTTAATACTTATTATGTGCTAAGTGTTATGCTGAATGCTAAGAGTATACAAATCTCATACAGTTCTTAGTTAAGAATAGGAAATGTGTACACATAAAAAGAGAGCTAATTCAAGACAGTATTTGAGAAGTTGAACAAGTTGCACAGATATGCACACACTGTCAGAGATCCAAAGAAGGAGAGGTCACCATGGGTTGGGATCTAAGATCAAGAGCAGTTTCCCTATGGAAATTTGGCTTAGGGTGAATTTTGAAGGAGAGACAGTGTTGAACTAATGGAGAAGAAGGAATGGGAGGGCATTTCAGGTAGAGAAATAAATAGTGTGAAAAAAAGGAGAGATAGACTGTTCAAGGAGAATAGGAGATAATCTTGGAAAAGAAGGTGAAAACTACTTTGAAGATTAAGGATTTTGAACTTTAGTCCTATATTCAATGATAAGCCCTTAAAGGTTTTTGAATAAGGAGGTAACATAATGAAAAGTCATTTATAGGAAGATTCATTTTGCAGCTGGGGCAGCTAGGTGCTGCAGTGGATAGAGTGCCAGGCCTGGAATCAGAAAGATTGATCTTCATGAATTCAAATCTGGCCTCAGACACCTACTAGCTATGTGACCCTGGGCAAGTCACTGTTTGCCTCAATTTCCTTGTCTATAAAATGAGTCAGGGAAGGAAATGGCAAGCTTCTTCAGTATCTTTGCCAAGAAAACTTCAAATGGGGTCACAAAAGAATTGGACATAATCAAAACGACTGAATAACAAGAATAAAATTTTGTGGTGTCCATGTAGATTGGAGAGAGAGAAGGCAGAAAACACAATGGACAGAATAATCTACTATATTACTCCCTTGTCCTCAAACCTTAGAGGTCCCCTATTGTTTATATAACTCTTTTAGCCTAGCACTTAAAGTACTCCATATTAGCACAGACTGCTTTTCTAGATTCACATCACATCTTTCATGTTATCGCCAGACTGAAGTGGTGGAAGATTGGGCAACAATCTCATCCTGCTCTTTTCCTGCTTCAATGAAGTCCAGTGCTTCTGGGATGGACTCAGTCCACCCTGTATTTTCTTCTTTCAAGGATTAGCTCAATTGCCACTCTTCCCTAATGTTTTTCAGAATTTCTCAGAGATCTTTGTCTGCATTTGCTCATTGCTCTTAATACATCCATCTCATGTCCTATTTGTCTATATTTTGTATACAATTGTTAACTCTTTGAGAACAGGGACTGCATTGGTTTTTTTTTATCCCTAGTACCCTGTATATTGCAGTTTGTTCCGAAAAGTTGCTTATTTCATAAATTTGAATTGAATTGAATGGTGGAGATTGTTTTGCCCTGGATCTTGGAAACTCACCAGCCAAGCAGGGATTGATCAATAGATGGCGCTGTAGGGCCGCTGCTTCCTTGCAGAGATGAGGGAAAGAAGCTGGATGGTGGCAGTCGAAGAGATGCTGAGCAACATCTGGATGTGTGACAGATAGAATTGGTCTTGGCCGTGAGTTCGAATTCCCGTGGCAGTGCCAAAGGAGATGAATCAAAGAGCTTGCAGACTGGAGGCCGTACCAGCTCCTTTCTCTGTGAGTGGGAATCACAGAAGATGGGAATCTTCTGGATGGGAAGAAGAAAGGGGGTTTCCTCAAAGCTGAATTTCTAGGCGAGATGCTAGCTTGGTCTGAATCATCACCTAGCGTCCACTCACTGAATGTAACTCTCAAAATAATAACTAGAGGAGCCCAGTGCAACTGACGAAGCCCGGGAAGCAGCTGAGCCCAGTGCAACTGACGAAGCCCGGGAAGCAGCTGAGCCCAGTGCAACTGACGGAGCCCAGTGCAACTGACGGAGCCCGGGAAGCAGCTGATCCCAGTGCAACTGACGAAGCCCGGGAAGCAGCTGAGCCCAGTGCAACTGACGAAGCCCGGGAAGCAGCTGAGCCCAGTGCAACTGACGGAGCCCAGTGCAACTGACGGAGCCCGGCTGAAGAGTGCGGCTTCAAGTTGCTGCCAGCCTGGAGAACAAGGAGGAAATTACCTGGAGCTTTTTGCTACTAGATGGTAGATGGATTGCAATTCTGTTGCTTTTAGATAGAACTGGTTTACCAGTAGAGAAAGGAACTGATTTAAGGAAATCTTTGGGAAAGGTGAAGCTTCTGTAAAACACAGAGTCAATGTGACTCTGACATTGTCACAAGAGTTCGATATGCATTCTTGCAAATAGGGATTGTTTCACTCATGTCTCTGGCACTCATACTGTGTCTGGCATATAGTAGGTCCTATCACTTGTTAATTGATTGATTGAGCATAGACCCTAGTTTTCTGTGAGTGATGGAAAGGATCCAATGATTATAGTCAAAGAACTGGCCCTTGAGGATCAATGTAAAGTCTGAATTTACAAATATATGGCCTCCATTACACCTGGATTGTTCTGCTCTCACCAACTAAAGAATTCCACTTCTCTTTCTCCCCCCCCCCCCCACACTATGAGAATGTACTAAGTATAATCATAGTATATACCAAGGCAGCTAAGCAGTGGGGTACACAGAGCTCTGGACTTGGGGTCAGGAAGACTCAAGTTCAAATATGGTCTCAGACACTTTCTAGTTATGTGACCCTGGGTAAGTCAATTCTTGTTTCCCAGCCTGGGTTTCCTCATTTGTAAAATAGGAATAAGACACTAGGGTTGTTGTGATGATCAAGTAAGATGACATATGTGAAACACTTCAAAAGCCTTAAAGTGCTGTATAAATACTGCTCAGGAGCGGAGCTGATAGTAGTAGCTGCTCTAGGAATGAGAGGGAGAGGAGACACAAGGACTTGACAGTTAGTGAAGGTGAATGGGGAGAGAGTGAGCAGAGAGTGGTAATAAGGACTGCTTGGCCACTTAGTATTTGAATAACATTAGGAAAAATACTTTGCATTCTGGGCCTCGGTTTCTCCATCTCTCAAGTGAGTGGTTTGGATTAAATATTCTTTGTGATTTCTTCCAGCTAAAATACTTATGACTCCATAAATTTTAGTTCAGAATCACTCCTGAAAAGAGAAATGGAATAATGCTTCAGATTGGGGAAGGCAAGATAGAAGAGGAAAATGAGAGTCAATGACTAAAAGCAGATGGAAATTAGGGAAAAGCCTAAGGAGGAAAGAGTATATTTGGCATTATTGTGAGGGGAAAAGTTGGTAGATATGAGATGTAGAAGATCCTAAACCAGAATAATAACATGTAAATAATTCAGAGAGGTCCCCTGGTGAAGCAGAGAGAGAACTGGGTTCAGGGGCAGCAAGACCTGGGGTCAAGTCCTACTTGTGATGCATATTGACTGTGTGACTTTGAGCAACTCACTTAACCTCTCATTTCCCTTCCTTCTCTCACAAGCATGCTAAAGATGTTCCTTCTTCTTTAGGCATTCCCCATAATTAATTTCCATCTGCTTTGAGTCACTGACTCTCATTTTCTTTCTTCTACCTGCTTCCTCCAATCCAAATCTAAGGCACAGAGCACATGCTTATTATATTATTAATACAGGTCAAAAGACAATCTAAAATTGTTATATCAGAATTTGAGCTATATGAGGGACCACAGAGGGCAATATCTGAAAGAATAGACTTTGCTTACGGGTACTTTTGGATCTTTTGCATAAAAACATCTTATTAATCCTTTTTTTTTTTCAAGAACATAAATCTTGGTGTGGACTTGTTGGCTACTCTCCATATACACCAAGTCAACAAAAGCCATTAAGTATATTTTCCCAAAACCAGAAAGTAAAAAATTCAAGTTTTTTCCCCAAGTAAAGTCTTAATTCTGTTTATATAATTTTTGTCACCTTCCTTCTAGCTTTTGATAATCTCTGATTTAAGGACTATCCTATCTATGAAATTGAATTTATAAATGATTTTTCTTCATTGCCATTTAAATATTATTACTAAGTACAATATAAGTAGCTGTTAACCTGACTAATTTTAGTCACCTTGTATAATTAACTCTTCTTATACTACTGTTACAGGGATATATACTATTATACTCCTGTTACAGCAGTGTATACTATTATGTGACCTCTTTTGAGGCTCTGACCATTTTTCTTTCCCAGCTTAACTGCTGACCCTCATTTCACCTTTTGCTTCTATCGCTATAGGCTTTGGTTCTTTGCTGTCTCCATTTTCCTCATTCCTCTCCCAGGACCTGTTTCCCAAGTACAATTTTTTTTATATAAAGCTTATTTTCAAAACACATGCATAGATAGTTTTTAACATTCATCCTTACAAAACTTTGTGTTCCAAATTTTTTTCTCCCTCTCTTTCCCTCACCTCTTCCCCCGACACCAAACAATCTGTGTTAAACATGCAATTTTCTATACATATTTCCACAACTAATCATGCTGCACAAGAAAAATCAGATCAAAAAAGAAAAAATGAGAAAGAAAACAAAATACAAGCAAACAATAACAACAAAGTGAAAATTCTATGTTGTGATCCATATTCAGTCCCCACTGTTCTTTCTTTGGGTACAGATGACTCTCCATCACAAGACCATTGGAACTCGCCTGAATCACCTTACTGTTGAAAAGAGCCATGTCCATCAGTATTGATTATCATATAATCTTGTTGTTGCCGTGTACCATGTTCTCTTGGTTCTACTCACTTCACTTAGCATCAGTTTATGTAAGTTTCTCAAGGACTCTCTGAAATCATCCTGCTGATCATTTCTTATAGAACAATAATATTCTATAGCACTCATATGCCATAACTTATTCAGCCATTCTCCAATTGATGGGCATCTACCCTGAGTACATTTTTTGGTACAATCTGATCCCCAAACCTGAAATCATAAAGTCCTTCCATAGAAATACTTTCTCTTTGGTATGTTTAGAACTCCTTTTAATTTTTCTCACATTAACTGTGATATAAAGCATATCATGCTCCTAGAATATATGCAAACCCACTTGAAATAAATCAAACTATAAATCAGAAATGCCCCAGAAACATGCAAACTTGTTGCTCCTGGAAAATTTAGTATTAAAACAAATTGAACCTACTAAACGGTTCCCTGTGCCCCCATAATAGTTAATAAAATATAACATATATTTATTAAAAATTGTTAAACTGGAGAGAAAAAAGCAACCAGAATATAAATAACTAAAACAAAACTAATATCTCATTCGATTCATGTCTGTATTTGATGGATGTATTTGATGTACTTGATGTTAACATATTATTATGACATTTTAGATACCATATCTATAAAGTTGGCTATTTTTTTTCATAAATAGTGAAAAATAATTGGCTCTTGACCAAAAGTAGACTGTTACATGATATAATTTGAAATCATAGATTGGAATACTGACACTGTTTGAAATTAGATCTCCTTTCTTCCATACCACGAAACAATGGAATTAATTGAAATAACGTCTTAAAAGCATGAAGAATTTTCTCTGGCTGAAAGTTGAAAATATTGAAAAATTGAAAAAAAATTGAAAATAAAAAGTTTCATTTGGTAATATAAATCTGTCATTTTGTTGTATCTTGCTCGTAATGTCAGAGGAATTTTTTTTTTTTAAAGTACTGAAGAAGAGAAGCAGCATGGTTCCTTGGAAAGAATGCTTTTGATGGGAGGGTTCCAATCCAGGCATACTACCTGTGTGACCTTAGAGAGAATCATTTTTCTTTTATGGGCATAGGTTTCCTTACTCAGCTGTGAAATGAAGGAGATGGGCTTAATATACTTTTCTAGTTTGAAATCTATGATCTTTTTTTTTCCCCCAGTTCCAGGTGAATTTGAGCATTCTGTGGAAATCTCTAGAGGAAAACCTGAAGGCTATATCCCTAGTCATATCAAAAATCTTGCACATGCCTTCATGCATACTGAATTTAGATTTAGAGGACTTTAGTTTGAACCCATATTCTGAGACTTATCTTATAATTCATTTAAGTAGCACTTTTATGCTACTTAACACAGGAAAAACAAACACAAAATAAAAAATTATTTCTGCCCTCAAAGGGCTTATATTCAACTTGGAAGAATAGAACATTTACCCACATCAAAAATGCAATATAATTGGAAAAATGAGGAGGCACTAACAACTCAGGAGTATTATGAAAGACTTACTAAGTAACTGTTCCAGAAAAACAATTATGATACTCTCTACATGCTTGAACCTTTTTCCTTTTTTATTATAAACTTAACAATCCATAATGCAAAGAAAAGTTAAAAGAAAATTATAAATAAAACTGTGAACTTGTGTAATATACAATTTTTCTCTTTGTATATGGATTTTTTATTTAGTAAAATTTAACATAGTTATGCTAATACTGTCTTGTCTGTTGTAGGTTCCTTTTGGTACTTTCCCATGCATTCTTTTTTATTTTTGCACTCATTCATTGAGATTCCTTTTTTTTTCTCTTCTTCCTTTTTCTGAGACCACTATCACTGCCCATTCCAAGTCTTTCCTCCCCCCAAAAAATATAAAAGCCTTCCTTTGTAAAAGATTAGAGTCACACAAAAGAAATTAACACATTGATTGTATCTGAAAGTTCATGTCTTGTACTTTACCTTACATCTCTCACTGAGATCATGTCTTCCATAAATTAATCTATAATATTAATCTAATAATTTTAGCTTGTTTTTATTTACATTAAGTATTTATTATAGCTTTAACTGCACAAAGGAAATTCTAAGCATAAAGTAATGACAGGCATTTTGATAAAAATCCTTTGCCATTTTCACATTTATACCTTATAAGAAAATAACCAAAATAAAATCTATGTAATAGTGATGATAATTAGTGGTTTTGGCTTTATTTTTAGTCACTAATTGACTCTGATGTTTTGGCTTTATATCAGATAACACCAGAAAGCCTTGTTTCACACAAATAAGATTTTACAATTGGTAGCAAATTCACATTCCTAGGGAAAATTCTATTCAACCTGTGCCAAAAGGCAATGATATTTTCTGGTTCAAGTGCCTATTTCTGTGTACTATCCCAAGATCAGTCTGCTTTACATGGAGTAGGACCAAATGCTTTCTATTTGTCTATTAGAATAGGATTCTATTTTCTCTTTACAGAGACTAAAATAAAAGGAAGAACAGCTTTTTAAATTGTTTAGGGGATCAATAATCAAATAATACTTTTATTTCATTTGCAAGGTAGGTATTTTTTAAAAATGGAAGTATTAAAATATTATTTTATGTTTAATACCCATCACTCTAACTTTTTCATATAGATATGAAAATGAAATTTAAAATACCCAGCAAAGTTGTATATTTTATTTTATTTTTATTTTTAAGCTTTTTATTTTCAGAATATATGCATAGATACTTGTCAACATTCACTTTCACAAAACCTTGTGTTCTAAATTTTTTTTTCTCCCTCCCTTCCCCCTACCAATTCCTTTAAACAGCAAGTAATCCAATATAGATTAAACATGTACAATTCTTCTATGCATATTTCCACAATTATCATGCTGAACAGAAAAATCAGATCAAAAAGGAAAGAAAATGAGAAAGAAAACAAAAGGCAAGCAAACAACAACAAAAAGTGAAAATACTATGTTATGATCCACATTCAGTCCCCATAGTTCTCTTTCTGGATGCAGTTAGCTCTCTCCATCACAAATCTATTGGAATCACTTCATTGTTGAAAAGAGCCATGTCCATCAGAGTTGATCGTCATATAATCTTGTTGTTATGTACAATGTTCACTTGGTTCTGCTCACTTCATTTAACATCAATTCATATAGGTCTCTCCAAGTCTCTCTGAAATCGTCCTGCTGATTGTTTCTTATAGAACAATAATATTCTATTACATTCATATATCATAACTTATTCAGCCATTTTCCTACTGATCCATCTGATCATCTAGTTTCTAGTTTCTTGCCACTACAAAAAAAGGCTGCTACAAACATTTTTACGCATGTGAATACTTTTCTCTTTTTTATGATTTCTTTGGGATATGGGCCTGATAGAGACACTGCTGGATCAAAGAGTATGTATGTACAGTTTGATAGCCCTTTGAGCATAGCTCCATATTGCTTTCCAGAGTGCACAGTTCTCAACTCCACCAGCAATGTATCAATGTCCCAGTTTTCCCACACTCCCTCCAACACTTATCCTTATTTTTTCCTGTCATCTTAACCAATCTGAGAGGTGTATAGTAGTATCTCAGAGTTGCTTAATTTGCATAAATCAATAGTGATTTAGAGCACCTTTTCATATGACTAGAAATGGCTTCAATTTCTTTGTCTGAAAATTGACCATTTATATCCTTTGATCATTTATCAATTGGAAAGATGTACAGTTTAGAAGAATTTGATTTAGAAGAACCTGATTCATTTTTATTGCTACTCCTAGGAAAAACAGCAGTTTTTTTTCTTTTAGCTCAAAAATCTTTTGAAGTGCTTTAGAAAGAAAAAGCTAATGTATTTTGAAGTAATACAGACGTGCCCTATGCTGTGCTTCCATGCTGTCACACAATTTTACAAAGAACCTTCCTTTTTAATGAACTTTTTAAAGAATTAATCATTCTCAACAACTTGAATAACTTATAGATAATTCTTATTCATATTGTATTTATTTATTTATTATTAATATTTCTTTATACAAGGGGATTGTATTTGAAGCACTTATGTGCAAATTGCAAGGACTTTTACCTAGTCCTCATAGGCCTGTGTTTCATTCCAGCATCAACTGACCTCCATTGGTTCAAAGTCCAATATACTACTTTCACATTATGTTAATTTTCTTTTAAAAACTTCCCAATCAAATTGAAAATTTCTTTACTTTTTTTTTTTTTTTTTTTTTTTTTTTTTTTTTTTTTTAGGCTGAGACAATTAGAGTTAAGTGACTTGCCCGGGTCATAGAGCTAGGAAGTGTTAAGTGTCTGAGATCAGATTTGAACTCAGATCCTCCTGACTTCAGGGCTGGAAAATTTATTTTGATATGGCATTGCCATCAATAGGTTTAAAAATTAGCAAATCTTCCCTAACATCAGAATCAATAGCATACTTATACAATCATCTAATCCAAACCTGTCATTTTGCAGATGAGGGAATTGAGTACCAACAAGGTTATATTGAAACAAATAGTACCAAAGATGAGATCTGAACTCTGGTCCATGGACTCTAAAATTAGTGCTCTTTCCATTGTGACAGTGTATATATGTAATTGAATGATTGTATGTTTAATCCAGAATGACCTTCCTTCTCTTGCTTCCTTCAGTTTGCATAGCCTATCTGTCCTCCATGTCTTGAGCAAACTCACTCCATGGATCTTCTTGTTGAAACTTTTCAAAGAAGTCTTCTCTGATCCTTCCCAGGTGAAAGTGAGCTCTACTTCCTTCTTTTTCTTCTAATACTTAGTCTACACTTTTCCTTTACTCTTACCACATTTTACTTTGTATTATATTGTATTATCTTTCTTTCTCTCCATTAGATTGTAAGCTTCTTGAGAGCAGTGTCTTACCTTTAATCCTTGTCCACCCAGGTACAGTGCCTTGAATTTAATTGAATCAACTCAATTGCCTAAAGTAACTCCTAGAGTTTTCCTTTCTCCCCTCCAACCTAATGGAATTGATTTACCCCAGTATTTAATAGAAGACCATACTGTAGCACAATCTTTACAGAGGCAGAATAGCCTAATGGATAGAAAATTGACTTTGTCCTACCTCCTCCACACAATGGATGTGAGATCCTGGACAACCTCTGAATTGCCCCATGTAACTTTACCAACTACTTTAGAAGAAAGAGCTTCTTCCCTGAGAGTTCTCAGCACCAGTAAAACCACAAGTCTGGGACTATTCCTTTTTGCCCCCACTGTCCCCTTACCCTTAAGAAAGAACATTTTGGGGAGTGGCAGTTTTCTCATGACATCCCGCTCTGTTTGATTTGATAGTGCAGCCATCTTTTCAGTACTTAGCGTTTGTGACAAATGGAACCTGACCACACATATTTTTAGAGTTCAGGCAGCAGCATCCTGATTGTGAGCGTTCCTGAGTTATGCTTGGACCTGCCAGAGAAGATTGTAGGTGGGCTGACTCTGGTTTTTTGCCTAAACTTCTCGTGGGTGGCCATCCTATGTGCGGAATTCATTCTTTTTTTTTTTTTTTTTTTTTTAGCACTTCCAGTCTATTCGATAAGTTGCAATATATACCACTTTTTCCTAAAAACGAACTTCTGTCTGGGAATGGGAACTCTGTGAAGAAAAGAGGAATAAGAAAGACACAAGACACTACCTTGTGCACACCTCCCACATTTCTTGCTACCTTATAAAAATAATCTCCTTAGCCTGGTATTTAAGGCCTTCAAAAATCTTACTCTCATCAACCTTTTCAATCTTTTTTTTTCATATAACATTTCTTAACATAGTCTACATTCCAGTCAGGACATACATCTAACTGATTCCCAAACACAACATGCCATCTCCCACCTCTGGGCATTCAGGTAGACCTTCCTCTCGTGAGCACTCCCTTCTGATCTCCCTTTCAGTCTCTCTTCTTTCTAGCATCAGCTCAGGGGCCAATCCTCAATGAAGCCTTTTCCCGATTTCCTTGCTCAAAGTCTTTTCTTCCTCTGATTTTCCTAGAGTTCTTTGTGCGGCTTTCCCCTTTGTTCCTGTTATTCCTTTATCTTGTGTTTTACTAACCTGTGTACATGTCATATTCCTCTCAGGAGAAATAAGCTCCTCAAGGGCAGAGATGGGGACATTTCTAGCTCTGTAACTCCTATGTGTCTAGCATATAGTAGGCTCTTAAATGTTTATTGAGTTAAAAGGAATTGCAATGGTTCATACTTCATCGGCATATTGAAGTAAAACTGATATTGTACAAAGATTAAATGTTCCCTGTGCAAAGATGAAATGAATTATACTATAGGCTCATGCATTGTTCCATAGTATGCATTTCCTAATCACAGAACCAGGCCATAGTCATTGTCTTGACTCCACTATAGCGACCTCCATCCTCCCCAGGACTAAATAAATGATGTCCAATTTAAGAAAGTGCTCTTCAGAGACCATACTCATTCCCATGTGCATGAACCTGGAATGCCTTCTTCTCATCTGCCCATGTATCCATCAGCATTAACTTCCTGTAATAGGTCCCTCACTAGGTGATAGCAGGACTGGTCAATAAATGTAATGTGCAAAGATGGCCTAAGATACTAAAATGTGTAGATGTGTAGGTGTTATTAGTTTCACTTTATTATTAAGCAATCCCTGACCATGTTTTTTTCAGTGTTTCTCTGTGAGGCAATTCAAGCATATTGCTGAAATTCTAAGAAACACTGTTACCTCTGTGTCAACATGTTTTCCTTGTTCTCTTTACTAGAAAGTGATTTGTTTGACATTAACATATGGATTATACATCAGTAGTTTGACTACACGTCATACCATTCGAGTGAAATTATTCAACTGAGTACATAGATTTTATGGAGAAAAAATGCCCTTAGGAGCTGTCATTCACTACAAAACTACGTGTGGTTTTCAGCTAATCTGCTCCTCTATTTCAGTCAGTTTTCTGACAGTATTATTTCAGTAGAAGCTTGAACCATTGCATGACATCAGGATATATTTTTTAAGATACAGTCTCTCACATTTCTTACCATGCAAAATGGTTGTTCTAATGAAAAGAGATAAAAGAACCTGGAAACATTTCTGCCTTTTTTTTTTTAATCAAAAGGCATTTATGTATTTATTTGTTCATTCATCTGCATCAAACCTTTTCTAATCCTCTCATCTGGTGATAAGCGAAATAATGTAGTGCAAAGGGCAATGGACTTAGACTCATAATATGTATATTCAAGTTCTGACTGTAATTTACTAGCTGTGTGACTTTGTTCAACTTAATTGATATTTTTGAGTATCATTTTCTTATAGTAAAATAAAAAAAAAACTGATACTTAGCTGCTTCTTCACATGATTGTAGTGAGGATCAAATGAGATAATGTGTATAAAGTGTTTTGTGAATGAAAAATACAAAACAAAATGAGGACCAAGGAAGCATAGATTAAAAATTAATTCAAAATAATATAAAATAATCTTAAAAGATGAGTGGGTCATAGAACAGATCATAGAAATGATCAATAATTTCACTGAGGTGACAAAATAAGACAACATTAAAGCAGTACTTAGGGAAAATAGCATATCTCTAAACACATACATCAGTAAAAGAGAGAGAGCAGATCAATGAATTGGGCATGCAACTAAAAAAACTAGAAAAAGAACAAATTAAAAATCCCCAGTTAAAGATCAAGATTGAAAATCAAAGGAGAGATTAATAAAATTGAAAGTAAAATTAATATATAAATAAATCTAGGAGTTGGTTTTATGGAAAAAACCAATAAAGTAGATTAATCATTCTTTAATTTGATTTTTTTTAAAAAGAAAGACCAAATTAGAAGTATCAAAAGTAAAAAACATGAATGCACCACAAATAAAGAGGAATATAAAGCAATTATTAGAAGTTATTTTGCCCAATTATGCGCCAGTAATGGAATCTAATCTAATGGAAATGGAAATATGTTTGCAAAAATATGAACTGCTCAGATTAACGGAAAAGAAAATAGAATATTGTAAATAACCCTATCTTGAAAAAAGAAATTGAACAAGACATAAATAAGCTCCCTAAGAAAAAATTCCAAAGACCAGATAGATTTACAAATGAATTCTACCAAATATTTAAGAAAGAACATTTAATCCCAATACTGTATAAACAATTTGAAAAAAAGAATAAAATCCTACTAAATTCTTTTTATAATACAAATATGGTCTTGGTGCCTAAACCATGGAGAGCAAAAAACAGAGAAAGAAAGCTTTGACCAATTTCTGTAATAAATGTCAAAAAAAGTTAAATAAAATATTAGTGAGGAGATTATAGCAATTTATCACAAAGATTATACACAGTGACAAAGTGGGATTTATGCCAAGAATGCAGAGCTGCTTCAATGTGAGGAAAACTATCAGTATAATTGACCACATTGATTTATAAAAGTAATAAATATCATGTTATTATATCAATAGATGCAGAAAAGGCCTTTGACAAAATACACACCCATTCCTATTATAAATATTAGAAAATATTGAAATAAATAAAACCTTTTTAAAATAAGTAGTCTCAACCTAAAACCATCAGCAAATATTGTCTGTAATAGGGATACACCTGAAGACTTCCCAGTAAGATCAGATGTGAAACATGGCTGCCCTTTATTACCATTGTTACTCAATAATATATTAGAAGTGTTAGCAATAGCAATAAGACAAAAAAAAGAAATTGAAGGAATAAAAATAGGCAATAAAGAAACAAAACTATTATTCTTTGCAGATGATATGGGGATATTCTTAGAAAACCCTGAATCATCCAAAAAATTAGTGAAAATAATTGACAACTTCAGCTAAGTTCTAAGAAAAATTCATGAACACTATAAAAAATGCTTTTCACAGAAATAAAGATAAGATTTAAATAATTAGAGAAATATTATTTGCTCATTTGCTTTTTTTTTTGGCTGAGCCAATATAATAAAAATTTCAATACTACCCATTAATTACTTATTCAGTGTCATACCAATCAAACTACCAAAGAATTATCTTATACACTTAGAAAAATAGTAACAAAAGTCACCTAGAAGAACAAAGGTCAAGAATATCAAGGGAATCAATGAAAAAAATATTGTGAAGGAAGGCAACCTAGCAGTTTGGGATTTGAAATTATGTTACAAAGCAATAATCATTTTTTTTTCTCAATAGTATTTTATTTTTCCAAATACATGTAAAGATAGTTTTCAACATTTATTTTTATAAGACTGTGTTGAAGCTTATTTTCTTGCCCTGTTTCTTTTTTTTTTTTTTTAATTTTTTATTTAATAATTACATTATATTGACACTCGTTTCTGTTCCAGTTTTTTTCCCCCTCCCTCCCTCCACCCCCTCCCCTAGATGGCAAGCAGTCCTTTATATGTTGGATATGTTGCAGTATATCCTAGATACAATATATGTTTGCAGAACCGAACAGTTCTCTTGTTGCGTAGGGAGAATTGGATTCAGAAGGTATAAATAATCCGGGAAGAAAAACAAAAATGCAGATAGTTTACATTCGTTTCCCAGTGTTCTTTCTTTGGGTGTAGCTGCTTTTGTCCGTCATTTATCAATTGAAACTCAGGTCTCTTTGTCAAAGAAATCCACTTCCATCAAAATATGTCCTCATACAATATCGTTGTCGAAGTGTATAATGATCTCCTGGTTCTGTTCATTTCACTTAGCATCAGTTCATGTAAGTCTCGCCAGTCCTCTCTGTATTCATCCTGCTGGTCATTTCTTACAGAACAATAATATTCCATAACATTCATATACCACAATTTACCCAGCCATTCTCCAATTGATGGGCATCCATTCATTTTCCAGTTTCTAGCCACTACAAACAGGGCTGCTACAAACATTTTGGCACATACAGGTCCCTTTCCCTTCTTTAGTATTTCTTTGGGATATAAGCCCAATAGAAACACTGCTGGATCAAAGGGTATGCACAATTTGATAATTTTTTGGGCATAGTTCCAGATTGCTCTCCAGAATGGTTGGATTCGTTCATAACTCCACCAACAATGCATTAGTGTCCCAGTTTTCCCGCATCCCCTCCAACATTCATCATTATTTTTTCCTGTCATCTTAGCCAATCTGACAGGTGTGTAGTGGTATCTCAGAGTTGTCTTAATTTGCATTTCTCTGATCAATAATGATTTGGAACACTCTTTCATATGAGTGGTAATAGTTTCAATCTCATCCTCTGAAAATTGTCTGTTCATATCCTTTGACCATTTATCAATTGGAGAATGGCTTGATTTCTTATAAATTTGAGTCAGTTCTCTATATATTTTGGAAATGAGGCCTTTATCAGAACCTTTAACTGTGAAAATGTTTTCCCAGTTTGTTGCTTCCCTTCTAATCTTGTTTGCATTAGTTTTATTTGTACAAAAGCTTTTTAATTTGATGTAATCGAAATTTTCTATTCTGTGATCAGTAATGGTCTCTAGTTCATCTTTGGTCACAAATTTCTTTCTCCTCCACAAGTCTGAGAGATAAACTATTCTATGTTCCTCTAATTTATTTATAGTCTCGTTCTTTATGCCTAGGTCATAGACCCATTTTGATCTTATCTTGGTATATGGTGTTAAGTGTGGGTCCATGCCTAATTTCTGCCATACTAATTTCCAATTATCCCAGCAGTTTTTATCAAATAATGAATTCTTTTCCCAGAAGTTAGGGGCTTTGGGTTTGTCAAACACTAGATTGCTATAATTGACTATTCTGTCTTGTGAGCCTAGCCTTTTCCACTGATCCACTAATCTATTTCTTAGCCAATACCAAATGGTTTTGGTGACTGCTGCTTTATAATATAATTTTAGATCAGGTACAGCTAGGCCACCTTCATTTGATTTTTTTTTCATTAATTCCTTGAGATTCTCGACTTTTTATTGTTCCATATGAATTTTGTTGTTATTTTTTCTAGATCAATAAAATATTTTCTTGGAAGTCTGATTGGTATAGCACTAAATAAATAGATTAGTTTAGGGAGTATTGTCATCTTTATTATGTTCGCTCGGCCGATCCAAGAGCACTTAATATTTTTCCAATTATTTAAGTCTGACTTTATTTGTGTGGAGACTTTTTTATAATTTTGCTCATATAATTCCTGACTTTCCTTTGGTAGATAGATTCCCAAATATTTTATGCTATCAACAGTTATTCTGAATGGAATTTCTCTTTGTATCTCTTGCTGTTGGGTTTTGTTGGTGATGTATAAAAATGCTGAGGATTTATGGGGATTTATTTTGTAGCCAGCTACTTTGCTAAAATTATGAATTATTTCCAATAGCTTTTTGGTAGAATCTCTGGGGTTCTCTAGGTATACCATCATATCATCTGCAAAGAGTGATAGTTTGGTTTCCTCATTGCCTACTCTAATTCCTTTTATATCTTTCTCGACTCTTATTGCCGAGGCTAGTGTTTCTAATACGATATTAAATAATAATGGTGATAGTGGGCAACCTTGCTTCACTCCAGATCTTACTGGGAAAGGTTCCAGTTTTTCCCCATTGCATATGATGCTTACTGATGGTTTTAAATATATGCTCCTGACTATTTTAAGGAAAAGTCCATTTATTCCTATGCTCTCAAGTGTTTTTATTAGGAATGGATGTTGGATTTTATCAAATGCACAAAGCAATAATCATTAAAAACAATGTGGTACTAGTTAAGAAATTGAGTGGTGGAGCAGTGGAATCAATTAAGTACACAATACAAAGTGGTAAATGATCATACTAATCTAATGTTTGATAACCCCAAAGATCTAAACTTTTGGGACAAGAACTCACTTTTTTTGCAAAAATTGCTGGGAATACTGGCAAGCAATTTGACTACACATTAGCCAACATCTCACACCATATACCAAGATATGGTCAAAGAGGATAAATGATTTAGACATAAAGGGTATATATACATAAGTAAATTAGAGGAAAATGGAAATGTATACCTGCCAAATCTGTGGATAAAGGAAGAGTTTATGACTAAATAGGAGATAGGGAGAGTCACAGGAAGTAAAATGAAAAATGTTTATTTTATGAAATTATACACAAACAAAACCAAAGGAGCCAAAATTAAAAGGAAAACAAAACTGGGTGCACTGAGAGGGATACAGGGGGATTTTTCAGTAAGCTTTTCTGATAAAGTCCTCATTTTTCAAATGTATAGGGAACAGGCAGTTTTCAGAAGAAGAAATCAAAGCATAAGTCACAGGAAAAAATGCTCTAAATCACTACTGATTAGAGAAATGCAATTTAAAATAACATGGCAGAGATGTGCTATATAGAAGGAAGTAATATGAGATAAGCCTAGAAAAGTAAAGCTGTGGGGAACCTTGGATATGAGATTAGTGTCATCAACCTATGACCTCTTTTACTGGTGAAGGTAAGTGCAAGATATTACATTTATGCCTATTGAATTTCAACTTCTTAGATTCAGCTCAGTGCTCTAACCTTGATTAGTATTTAATCCTTCTGCATCTTTCGTCTTCCACTCTGTTAGCTATCCCTTCCCTCCTTTGCATAATTATCTGGCACATCTCAAGCAGTATTATCTACCTTAAAGTCCAGTTTGAGCACTTCCATGTCTCAGCTGGTTGCTGCTGTTCTCAGTGACTTCCAAGAGCCACGCAGTGGGTGGCTTTTCCTTGTGGGAGTTTTCTGGGCCTCTGAGTTTCTGGTTCATTTCTGATCCTTCTGGGAAGTTTCCCTCTTCTTTTGCCTGTGCTGGAGCTAGCTTTTCCTGTGTTCCTTCTTTGCTATTGCTTGTAGACTTCTGGCTTACTTTTCACACAGTTGTGGGTTAGATGAAGTGACTCTAATTTTTTATTGAATTTTTTATTATATTATCTGATAATTTATTTGATATTTGGTATTTACACAAAGTAGGTGTGTAGAAGGCCTTGCCTTGTCATTATTCAAGCAGCATTCTAGCCAGAACTCCCAATTATCTCTTCTTGATTGCTAAATCTAATGAGTTTTTTTCTCAGTATTCATCCTTGACCTTCCCTCTTTGTAGATGACTTTCTCTTTATAGATACTCTCAACTTTGATTTTTTGTGCTGTTGTTCTTTTTTGGTTCTCTCTTGTGTCACACCATCAGATCCCCCTAAGCTGCTAGTGCCTTCCTTGAAAAATTGTTTTGCTTCTCTTCTGAATAAAAAAAAAAATTGACTGTTTCTTGGCCAGTGCACTGGACCTAGTGGTATTCATCTTTTTTTTGGATGTAGTCCTGGGTTTAGATATAGGGGTTTCCTATCTGTCTTCAGATATCTTGAACACTATTGAATCTGATGTTCATTTTAGATCTTTGCTGAAGTATACATGTTACAGCTGGGCTCCTCTATGATCTTTCATAATGCCATCTTGAGCAGAAATAAAATTAAATGCTGTTTAATAGGAAATAACTATCCAATAATGGACACTATTTCCACATTAAATGTTAGAAAACATTAGAGAAGAAAGCAAGCATGCAAAAAGCTTCTTCTGAGACCTACTTAAAATCATTTATCCCAAGAGCATTTATAGATAAAAGTAGAACAATAAAGAGATAGGAAACAAAACAGAAATGTTAGCATTTTTTAGGGACTTGTTCATATCATCTATGGCAACGAAACGGTCACATTTGGATTCTTCCACATCAGCCTCAGGTGGATAAATGAAAAACTGTAAAATGGCACTTAAGAAGATAATATGAAGAAGAATGGCCAGATATGGCGAAGGGTATGTAGAACAAAGGATCTTAACCTTTTTGTGTCATGGACTCATTTGGCAGTCTGATAAAGCCCATGGACCCTTCTCAGAATAATGTTTTTTAAAATACATAAAATAAAATATATAGAACTACAAAGTAAATCAATTATATTGAAATAGTTACATAGGTATAAGCATATGCATGTGAACATGTGTATATAAAACAAGTTCATAGAACCCAGTTTAATAATATCTGTTACAGAAGAAATTGATGGTAGTGACATACAATTTTTAAAGGCATTTAAGGATTGATATTCAAACTATCAGAAAGAGAAGAAGATTCTAGATGAATGAAAATAACAGACAATATTATCAAACAAGGGAAAAGTGGAAGAAGACATTAACAACTACCAAACCATATGCCAGAAAATTTTTATGAAAGCCATCTTAACTATATATAGGGCATCCTTGATGAAATCATGAAAAGGTAACAAAAATATTTCTACAGATTATTTTCTATAGCAGACCACATCTTAACAGTCACACAGTTAATTAGAGCAGAGCCAACTATATTTTATTTATTGACTATAAAAAAAAGCATTCAACTGTAAAGTCTATTTTCCAACTGGATCTCTCCCACAAATATGTTAAAATTATGATTTCTTAAAAGCTATGACCACAGATGTCATTGTTTTCAGTAATAATCTGATCATCAATATCAAGTGAGGCATAAAATAGGGAGACAGATACTAGGAGTTGACTGAGGAAGGAGGCATACCAGCATGGTGAAGAGTATCTGTTTTGACATTTCTTACAGAGCAGAAATATACCATTACATTAATATAGCAAAAGCCAGTTTCAGAAAACTTAGTATACATTGGATTAATACATTTTCTGATCATTCTCTACTCTATGTCCAAAGGATAATTGCACCATAAACTTTATCTGTTATTTAATCTTTAATTCTACTACTGTTATTTTCACTTTCACTAAACTTAACGAATGTTGTTATCAGTATAAGGAGTTTGTGGAGTGAAATTCCCTCCAGTGGTATAAATTTGCTATTTTTGTAACTTATAGCCTTAAGTAGTGGCTAGGGCACTTAGAAAGCACAGGCAGACCTCAGAGATATGGTGGATTCAGTTCCAAACCACTATAATAAAGAAAATATTGTAATAAAACAAGTCATGTGAATTTTTGTTTTCCTAGTATATCTAAAAGTTATGTTTACACTATAGTGTAGTCTACAAGTCTACAATCGTGTTATATATTAAAATTTTAATTAATTAAATATTAGTAAATTATAAATTAGTTAGATAAAAACTTTAGTTTCTTGCCAGAAATTGCTGTCCGAGGCTTCAGTGAATCATAATCTTTTTGTTGGTCTTGATGGCTAATGACTGATCAGGAATGGAGCAGCTAAGTGAATTCATATCAGTGAATTCAAATCAAATACTTCCTATCTGTGTGATGCAGGGCAAGTCACATAACCTCAGCTGTCCTACACATACCAAAAAAAAAGACCAAACAAATAACTGATCCAGGAGGATAGTTGCCAAAAATTGGCTAGCTATGAAAATTTTTAAAAAGTAGATAACAGTGAAATTTGCTTCATCGGGGCAGCTAGGTGGCGCAGTGGATAGAGCACCAGCCCTGAAGTCAGGAGAACCCGAGTTCAAATCTGGTCTCAGACACTGTCTAGCTGTGTGATCCTGGGCAAGTCACTTAACCCCAATTGCCTCAGCAAAAAAAAAAAAAAAATTGCTTCATCAATTGACTTTTCTTTCCATTTAAATACTTAAAGGTCGTTGTAGGCCTATTAATTGACCCAATTTCACTATTGTTGTGTCACAGGGAGGCTGGAGAGGCAGAGATTACGGAGTGAGTGGTCAGTGAGAATTGGAGAATTAATGCTGATAGACTTGCTTGATGAAGAGCAATAAAGTCAAGTTCAATAAAACAAGGTATGGGTCTGATTACGTATCTATTATGTGTCATATGCAAGATTTGAATGCCGATCTATTGATTCCAAAACCAGCTGTCTATTTCCTGTCCTCTGCTGCCTCTTAATTTGATATTTGACATTCTGATAACCATTATATTCGGTTAATGTTAGTTTAACCTTTGTCAGTATAGTGATAATCTGTGTTTATAATGATTATGATGAGCATTACAGCATCCTGGATTACCATTTGAATCTTCAAAGAAAAACCCCATTGTATTTTGTATATTTTTCATGTTGATTATATTATTTTCTAATTTTCTACATTGATTAGTAACCAGAATATTTTTGTTCACCAGGACACTTCAGTCCCTGATAACTAGTTGTTTGTGTTACCTATACAATTTATATTATCTTTCACTTTTTTTGTGTGTTTCTTTGAAAGTTTTCTCCTGTTGTTGCAATGGTTTACACTTGCAAACTTTGTCTTCAAACTATATATATCATCAGCTTTTGAGAAGGATAGTTTTAATGTTTTATGTCTGCTGCCCTTCTTCGTAACTGTTTAATAGAATGATTTCACTAATATAGATATTCCTTTTTGAATCTGTAATTACAAGTCTTTCATGTCTTATTGGATGAGAGAAATTCAGTCAGTTTCTTACAAGGGGAAAACTGTCACCCTGGCACCTAAACTTATGTTGATCAGTATCTCTCCCTTTCATTAGTCTTTTCTTAAATGAGAAACACACTGTCCATTACCAGATCTGTACTTGGAGAGTGGTAGGATATGCTGCAGTTTGTGCTTCACTGGTATGTTAGACTTTGAGAACCTAGGATCACCTTTCCCCATACCATGTTAAAACACGGGAGTAGGAAATGTACCTTGACCCTGATTAATCTTTTCCAGGATGAACCACTTTCCCTTTTCAGTTCAAGTGATACTTGAAGTTGACAGAGTCTTTCCTATTCTATGCAGATTGTCTTTTTTTTTAAAGTCACATTATGTCTTTGTATATTTGCCAAATTAATGGATTATAAATTCAGAGAACAGAGATTGAATTTCTTCCATTTCTGTCTCTCTCATCACCTGGCATAGGGAGGGTTTTTTCATAGTGTAGGTATCTTAATAAGTAAGTGTCCATCAAATTAAGGAACGAATAGGTCGGCAAACAAAAATAAGTAGTGGAACAGTTTTAAAGTGAGATTACAACTTTATCTAAAGTTCTAGATAGGATTTCTTGCACTATCATGGTAAGAGTTCACAAAAGCAAATAAACAATACTGCCTTATTCCAATGATATCATGCCTTTTATTATGAGGAGAATGACATTTCTCTCTCATTCTTTGTTTAATGTCTAATGTTTTTGGTCAGTGTGAGATTACTAATTTGAAAATAAAACCAGTATAATTGGCAGACAACTTATCCAGTCACATTGTCACCTTCAAAAAGATGGGGATTGATAACCCAAGCCCACTTAGACATTGTTTATCCGGTTAAGTAATGTTAACTTTTAGTACATCTCATTTTCTTTATGTTAACACTAGATGTCACTTTTTCTCATGAATAAGCCTGAGTTTGCTTTCCTGATAGAATAATTTAGAACTCTACATTAGACTTCCAATTCCATAGGATTGTTTATTCAGTATATGTCATCCCAACCACATTCTGCAGCAGAACTACAAGGTTAAAAAAAAAAAGTATCTCCCCTGCAAATTTCTCATTCTTTAAAGACCACAGAAAGATAAAATTCAGCAGACATTTTGTTAACCACAAAATAAAAATCCTATATGTCTCTGAAATGTGGAAAGTAGAATTGATCGCACATTTCTTTCAAATGTTAAAAAAAAAGATTTTTGGAGCAAAAGTTAAAAATTCTTGGAAAAAAAAAGTCTTCCTACGAAATAGGTCTTGGGTAGCAATGGGAATACAATGTAGGTTCATGCAGTTCACCAAAGGGTTGCTAGAACAGTTAAGGCCAAATAATTCAACTTATATTTGAAAAAGCAACACCTTCTCCTGCATCTTCAACAAATCACAAGTGAGCCTTTGCATAAAGACTTCTGGTGAGGTTAAAAAGACTACATTCTAAGACTACATTCTACTTTGGAATAGCTCTCCTTCAATGCTTCCCCCTTGATTTTCAGGTCTCTTTTGTGCTTTTGTTTTCCCCTATTAGACTGTTTCTTGGAACACAATTGTCTTTATTTTTTGTTTGTATTTGTATTCCCTAAATTTCACATGTTGCCTAGCATATGGTAAGTGTTCAGTAAATGTTGTTGCCTGCTTGCCCACTTATCTTTGTTTTATGATAGTCAGGATGCTCTTTCAGTTAGTGAAATCTTCAAGTCCCAGGGTATATTGGAAGATAGAATTCAGAAAGTCCATGCCAGACATGGATTCCTTGCAGCCTTTTGGATGCTGTACCACACTCTTGGCTTATAGTAAGCATACAGTTCAATAAAATATCCAGACCTTGTTCAGACATACTCTATCTACCCTTGTCTCTCCCATCTTGAATCAGGGAAATAGATTTTTTTCAAAAACTCTAAATATAGAACTTTACATTTATCTTTGTTCATAAATTTTATCTTAATAGGTTTGGCCCAACATTCAAAGTTATCTAGGTCTTTGGAGATTCTGATTCTCTTTTTCAATTCTAGATTTGTGTCATTTGCAAGTTTGATAAACTGATAAAATTTGATAAACTGATATAGATGGCTATATAACATTTTATACTGTCAGTAATCTTCTCAGAGGATATCTAGGTGGCACCATAGTTCACAAAGTACAGGATCTGGAGTCAGGACATCTCTTCTTCTTGAGTTCAAATGTGGCCTCAGGCACCTATTATGACTGTGTGACCCTGAGCAAGTCACTTAACCCTATTTGCCTCTTCCTGATCTGCAAAATGAGCCATAGAAGGAAATGGCAAACTACTCTAGTATCTTTGCCAAGAAAATTCCAAATGGGATCATGAAGAGTTAGACACAACAAAGTAAATGTCTTGGAGACACTGTAAATTCAGTGTGTTAAAAATTGAACTCTAAACTTTCTTTTTAAACGCTTTCTTCTTCCTGACTTCATTCTTTCTGTCAAAAATTCTCTTTTATCCTGCCCTAAATCATCTTTTCCATCAGATTTCTCTCTTTGTCATTTCCATTCTCATTACTCTTCAGTCTCTCACTTCTCAACTACCCACAAATATGTCTATGTCTTCCTCATCCTTAAAAAACAACCATCTCTTGATCTGACCATCTCTGCCAGGTATTGTTCTATATCTCTCTTCCCTTCCATGGCTAAATTTGAAAAAAACTTCAGTTCTTATTGCCTCTTTTTCCTTTCCTTTCACTTGATTCCAAACCCTCTAAATTCTGGCTTTTGACTTCACTATGCATCTGAAATTATTCTTTCCAAAGTTACTATTGAACTTCCTAATCACCAAGTCTAATGGCTTTTTCTCAGGCCTCCTTTTTGATGTCTCTGAAGCCTTTACCCTCTCAATCCCCCTTCCTGACTATTTCTTCTCCATAATGGGATCTTCATCCATGTCATGTATACTAATGGTGAATATTGCACAAATATTGCCCTCTTATCTTTTCTATGTATACTTTCTCTCTTGTTCTTATTAACTTTCATAGGTTCAATTATATATTCCTCAGGCAGATGATTCCCATATCTCTATATCTTCCTGTATTTGTATCTGTCTCCCTCCTCTTCCTGACTTTCAGTGTTCATCATTAGCTGTTTCTTGAACATGTAGAACTGGATATTCCATAGATATCCCAAACTCAAAATATCTAAAACAGAACTCATTATTTTCTCTACTCACAACCTTTTGCTCTTCTGAATTTCTTTATTACTCTTAAAGGTACCATCATCCTTCCAGTTACCCAAGGTCTCAACTTCAGGGTCATTCTGCATTCATCACTCCCACTCACCCCAATATCCGAACTATTATCAAGATTTGTTTCTACCTTTACAAAATCTATTTCCTGTGTTCCCTTCTATCCATTCACACAGCCACTACCCTAGTACATGCCTGGAAAATGGCAGGAGCCTTCTATTTGGTCTTTCTGCCTTGAGTCTTCCCTCACCAGATCTATTATCGATCGGCTCTCAGTATTAGGAAGTCCACAGAATCATAGATTTGGAGCTGAAGAACACATTGAGGGTCTGGCCAGTCTAATTGTCTTCTCCACAGAGGAGGAAACTGAGACCCAGAGGGATAAGAGACGTTGTTAGTGTCACACTAGGAAGAATTTCTAACCCCATACCCAGCCTCTAGAGAGTTAAGGGTACCACAGGAGAAAGGGAGAAAAGAGCTCCGTAGGGGACTTTGGGCTGGGCCATATCTGTAATGAGGCCTGAAGTCTCTTTAAATCAGGATATTGTGACACTCCATCTCTTTTTCTGTCTCTGTCTCTTTTTGTTCATTTTGTTTTTGTTTTTGTTCTTATTCTTCTATTTCTTCTCTCTCTTTCTCCATATGTATCCATATATATCCATAATTTGCACATATATATATCACAATATCATGTATTATTTATGTTATATGTAATATACATTTAACACAACTACACAATATATTTCAAAAATCTTCATTAAGTGTAAAAACCTTAATACCTTAAAACAGGACTAAGAATTTTGAGATTCCCTCCATCCCCTAAAAAAGATCCATGTTCCTGGAGAAGAGACTGTTAATAAAATATACCTCCTTCCTCTGAGCTGAAATGACCAGGATTAAAGGAGTGGAAAAAGCTATGGGATTTAAAATATGGTCTATATGTGTGACTGTGTATGTTTCTATTTTAAAAGCTGGGTGGTGAAGAATATGGAGTTCTGTGCTTGGAGTTATAAAGACCTGAGTTCAAATCCTGCTACACATGGCAGTTCTGATATGACCTGTCAGTATCTCAGTTTTTTCATCTGAAAATAAGGAGGTTGGACTCAATAGCCTCCAAGGAACCTTCTGATTGACAGTGGGGTGCTGAAGGAGAAGAGATCTAAGGAACTGGGTTTTAATCCCACAACAGACATACCATGCATGAGTTGTGGTCCTACCCTGGTTGTGGCTTAATTGTTTTGTTGTTTCGGGATTTTTTATTTGTCCTTAGAGAGAATTCCGTCTGGAAGGGATAAGAGGCTGATGTGACTGAAATGTAAAGTAAAAGGCATTAATCAGACATACTCTTTTAAAAAATAAATTCATTAGAGAAGCCAAAGAAAGTCTTCTGCAGAAGGTTATTGTCCACAGGGATATCACAGAAGGCTTCCTGGAAGAGGTAGCATTTTAATTGGATGACTAGAAGTGGAAAGTAGTAAAGGTGGAATTGACACTCAGGACCGCAGAGTCAGAATTCTCTTTCCATTAAAACTTCTCATATAGCACCTTATAAACTTAAAAAGAGCTATAGAAATGTGTGTTCTCATTCCCTGGCCACAATAGGTCCCTGCTTTTAGTCAAGCATCAGCCCTCCAGCTCCCATAACTGGACTCAGCTCTGACACTTCAGGCACTGGGCTTCCCGTGCACCCGTATCCTACCAAGCTCCTCTGGGTTTGATTCTGCCACTCCCCAAACTCGGGCTGGGTGCCCCACTTGCAGCCCTTCCTGAGCAGTTGCTCTTGCCTTTTTGCACATTTCTTCCGTGTTCCAGTCAAGCTTACTTCTCCTACCAGTTTGGAGCATTTTAGTGTCTCAGGGTAATAAGGGGGAAGCAGAAAGCAAGAAGCACAGAGAGAGGGGGAAATCAAAAGGTTACAATGAAGTTCAATCTCGGAACATAATAAAAGTAAACTTAGCTTGTTCCTCTAGTAAGCTAGATTAAGTAGCAAAGAAAATTCATGTTACTGGTCCTTAAAACCTATAACCTAAGTCAAAGTTTCTCCTTTTATTCCTAATAGAATTATTCAGCAATATAAAGAATTATAAGAATTTTCAAAATAATTTAAACCATCTCCCTCATATATACAAATATGAGATTTTATTATTTGTTTGGTCATGTACATCAAGGCTTCTTAAACTTTTTCTACTCATAACCACTTTTTTGCCCAAGAAATTTTTACATGACCCCATCTATATAAGTATATAAAATAGGTATAACAAATCAAACATTTACTGACAATAAAGCATAATTTTACAACTCCCACAGTTACAAGACCTCATATAGGGTTGTAAACCACAGTTTAAGAAGCTGGGATCTAGACCAACTTAAATAGAAATGGGAAACATTAATCTGTATAGAGGGCTCCCTGTAAGACACATATTGACTTAGTTTTTAAAAGTAAAATTATCCATGTTTTATGGTATCTCAATACAATATTAAGTTAAATATAATATAGTACAAATAAAATATTTCTTAGTTCTATCATAGTCTGGTTTGAACTTCACCAAGCAATGTTGTGAGCCACATGGGGCATGTGAGCCATGTTTTTGACCCTTCTGAAAACACATAACTTTTTACTTAAAGCAAAAAGCTAAAGAGAAAAACATTTTCCTTAGTAGAAATAATCCAAAATAATTCATGATATAAATAGAGATCGAATTGGTGGTACAGTAGATAAAGTGCCAAGCCTAAAGTCGAGAGACAAGTTCTAATCTAGTCAAAGGTACTTACTAGCTTGTTCTCCTGAGCTAATTATTTAACCTCTGCCTCAGTTTTCTCATCTGCAAAATGATGATAATAATGGACTCTACCTCTCAGGATTGCTGTGAAAATAAAATCAAATGAGATGCTAATTGTAAAGTACTTAGTACAGTTTCTGGCACATAATAAACACTATATACATGTTAACAATTGTCATTATTATTACTATTTCTATTAATATTTACAGAGTATAATCAGACATAGTTATAATATTTCTAGTCAAAATATTTAATGATATTTGGTCATTTTGGCAATTTGTATTGCTGTGTTAATTTATTGTGTCATATTAATGCTACATGCCAAATTAAAGAAGTTTCACACAGTCATTCCTGACATGCTAATTTTGTTTCAAGTGTAGTTAGTCTTTTTTACATTACTCACATTTTTTTAGATTAAGAATTTCTTAGCTTGAGGAAAGGTTCAGTAAATTATTGCCTGGTGGATAACATTAGACATGGGTATTACTGAAAGCTGATTTTATTTCTAAGCTGTACTTTGGGAAAGCAGGGATAGCTTTCTTGTCGAGCCAAGTTTTCTTTGACAGCTATAAGCATATTTCAAGGTTTTTGAAGTCTCTTTTTGGATAGCAGGCATCTTGAACTTTTTAGTGTGACAAGATATAGCCAGGCACAAAATAACAACACAGAAATTGTTTTTTTTTTTTCCTTCTGATTAGATATAATACATATCTAGTGTTTGGAAATAGCAGTCAAATCTCAATATTACATTATACTAAATATTACAGATAATATATCAGTCCCAAAAATCATTATAATTGATAAAGAACAAAATGAATTACCAAGATTAGGCTTTTGAATTTGGAGTAAAAAATCTGGATTCAAATCTTAATTATTACCTATGTGACCTTGGACAGATTCTGCCCTATTCTTGACTTTGTCTGGATTTCTAGACCTTGCACACTCATCCGCTAGTTCCTTTTGGAGATTCTCTTCGCGCTTAGGGCTTTCTCGCTGCTCTGAGCCCTAGCCATCTTGATATATTTCTCCACAGGACCTTTCCCCCTTCTTCCTTTGGTGAGTTTCTCTTGGAGGTTTGATTTTGTGGAGGCCCCAGAGCAGACCTACCTTCTTTTCCCTCTCAGCCCCATTTCTGACTTTGTTTGGACTTCAAACCATTGCTCTAAAGCTTCCTATCTTAATTTTCTCTTTCACCACAATATATTTTTGGCTCTTTTGGATGGAAAGGTTGACTTTCCTATCAGAAGATAAGTTCTTCCAGGGCAAGAGCTGCCATTCTTTTGCTTATATTTCTATCCCCAATAGCCCAATTCATATCACAGTTGTTGTTCATTCTTCATTTTCAAAGAAAACCAATGACACTGAATTTAAGAGAGGTGGAGGTGCACAAAGTCATCAGTCTCACTCTCTGTTTCAGTCATAAAAGTCCAGTGGCCAGATAGAAATCAGGACAACTGGCCATGGTCCCAGCTTCAGCTACCTTTGTGACCTTTGGATCAAATTGTTCTCACCATGCCATTTCTCACTCCCTGACTTCCCTGGAGGATTTGAGACCTCTTGGTGAGTACCTACTAAGTGATCACTTTCTTTCCTTCCTCTGAAACTTAATATTCTTTGATATTGTACAAATCTCTTTCCTTATATAAATCTGTTTCCTCATCATTGAAATGAAGGCGTTGGACTGCCTGGCAAAGTTCCCTTCTAGTTCCCTTCTAGCACAAACTCTATGACTCTAAATTATTTGATTTCTTATAAAAGCTTTAAAGCTTACAAAATACTTTCCTCACAATAACCCTGTAAGACCAGAAATGTAAATATTATTGTGTCCCTTTTATAGAGCTCAGATTTGAGATATGGAAAAGCTAATGCCTTTCAAAAGTTTCCATAGAGAGTAGCATAATTGGGGCTTGAACTCAGGTCTTCTGATGCCAAATCCAGTGCTCTTTTCAATAAACCATGAATAGATTTTGTCTGAAGTCTAAGTCCTATTATCTGGCCACTCTCCATTCTAATATCAACTATTTCCTTGTTTGTTTGTTTGTTTGTTTGTTTGTTTTTTTAAACACCTTTCCCTATACCTGAAAATACTCTAGTCAATCATCTTTTTTAAAAAATCAAAATAAGAACCTATACTTCAAAAACTGACTTCATCTTGAAATTGTTAATAACCTCCAAAGGCAGAAAAAATTCTCCCTCTTAGGAAATCTCATAACACTTTTTTTGTATCATATTAGGCCCCTAGTAAATCTAAATCATATCATATTTGTGAATATCTTTTCTTATTCTTCTTATTAGATTTCTAAAGTCAGAGATTGTGCTTTATTTCTATTTCTATTTCTCCTGGTACCTTAATATAATACCTTACTCCTAAGAAATATTTGGTAAGCAGAAGAATGGCATGGCCTCCTGATTATTTAAATCTTGCTAATCCTTTAAAGCCAAGTTTAAGTTCCATGAAGTCTTTACAGATTACTACAGTTAACAGTTTTTTCTCTGTCCTTTGCATTCCTGTGTTGCTTACTGTCTTTCTCATTTGACATCTCATTTTTTTTCATTATTTTCCATGTCCTAGTTCAGATTCTCCAACCAGACCATGGTTGGCGTGCTATTATTTCTAGCATAAAATACAAACTTTTCAGCTTGGTGTTCAAGATCTTTCTTTCTGACTTTATTTCACATTACTCTTCTTTGCTGATATTATGTTTCTTAGCTTAATAAACAGTATATTCAGGAAAGGGATATACTAGCATTGTCCTAGTATCTCCTGGCTCCAAGCCTTTGTAGGTACCATCTCCCATGCTGAAACAGATCTCCTGCCCATCTCCATTTATTAATTTCCTGTCTTTCCTTTGCAGCCCACCTTATGTGCTAGACCCACAACATTCTATTTCCCATCTCTATGCATTTGGACAAGCCATCCTGTCTAAATGCATGATGTCCTCATCTCTTCCTTTCTGAGTCCCTTTTTTTAAGGTCCAGCTTTGGTGCTACCTCTTCCAAAAACCTTGATCTCCACAGGTAGTAGTCCTATTGCATTCTTTCTCTTCAAATTGCCTTTTATGTACTTCTCTATATATGTGTTGAAAGAGGCAAGGATTTTCATTTTTGTCATAGCAAATATACATTTATAATACATTTTTGGTGAATTACATTGAATTTCATGCAGATACTGTATTAAGAAGATTTTCTAACTCTTTTTATTCCTGGGTGACACTGTGGTAATTATATCAAGGCATGGAATCAGTGAGTCATAATGACTAAAAAGAGAGCAACCTAGCTTTCCATAAAAAAAAAATAATAAAATGGACAAGAAAAGTATATTTTCTAGATCAGGACTTAAACATTTTCTACTTTTGAATCCTTTTTGTTCGAGAAATTTGTATGTGACCCTAGCTATATAGGTATATAAAATAAGCATACAAATCAAGCTCACCAATAATAAATCATAATTTTGTGACCCCCTACATTCAGTTACAAAGACTCCATATGGGGTCACAAACCACAATTTAAGAAGCTGGGATCTAGATTGTGACTTACAGTTTACAGTCTGTCAAATTAGTCCTTTTTATATGATTCAGACCAAATTTAATAGGAAAAGGCACAGTGTCTATCACATAGTAAGTCCTTGATAAATGCTTGTTTCCTTCCTTCCTATCACTCACCACACTGTATTTGGAAAACTATTGTTTCACTGGCTACTCTCTGCCTTAATTTTCTATCTATATAACTTTGGTTTCATTCCATTTGTCATACATAAGTTGAAAAACATGATTTCAGAAAAATTAAAATTGTAGATGACCCAAAGGATGAAGAAAAGATGAATTAGGGGTACTTTACCAATAACAATTTCTATATGGGAAATGATATAGCAAAACATGCATGACCATAAAAGAAAATGGACTGATGGAAAGCTCATGGAATATTAAAAGAAAGTAAAACACCTCAAACACATTGGATAGATCATCTTTGGAGGATTTATGTAAAGACATAGACAACAATCATAGAAAATGAGAAGACATAGGCAGGCTGTGACATGCCCCAGAGGGAGAATATAACTACCTATCCTGACAAGCTTTTTGGCCCATTGATTTGCTGAAGTCTCACAGAGACTTCTCTGTGAAAAGTCTCACAGAGTCATGTCCAGTGCTGTTTACAAGGAGAGTTGTGATGATGGATATTCAATGAATATTTGTTGAATAAAAGAATAATATGAAAAGAGCAAGTAGGAATCATCCTATTTTTTCTAACTGGATAAAGCAAGCAGAAGTGAATTAGTTATGCGATTATTAGACTATCTATAAACAATTTTTATTTCTAAGAAGCGCCCTCCATCTCATTTTTTTTTTTGTCTAATCGACAGTATATGAAACATTTGTAGATTAGCTGGTTCCCCCTCATTCCTTTTCCTCTGAAATGTGTGGTAAAGAGAAAAATGCCTTCAGCAATAGCATGTGGATCAGAAACAGCTGCATGTGAAAAAAATAATTGATGTGGTTTTTAAAATTACTGTTAGGTGAAAAATAAAATGCCTCATCAGCCTTTGTTCTAAAAAAAAAAAAATGAAGCCTAAATTCTGATACATGTTGTCAAACAGAGTCAAAGAGAGAAACAGAACATATTTAAAATGACTGATGATCCCAAATAATTGTACTTAAAAATTTTTTTGTAAACAAGATTAGAAAGCCTTCAGGTCATTAAGGAGTGCAGAAAGGGAGTATAGTTGTGTTCTTAGCTTCACTCTCAGTAGTGGGTAAGCATTGCATTTTCCATATTTATAAGAGAAAGACTATCACTTTGCTGTTTTCATGTTAGCGTTCTCCTAAATGCTTTCTGACCTTTCTGCATGATGCTTTTAGTTCTTTCCTCTGGTATGCTTTTGGAAGTCGGTCAAACTGGAAAACATTCTCCATCTTTTTTCTAGTTCCCATGGCATTAGTGCTATGATTGTTAGAATGCTGCTGTGACCTGACTTCCAAAAACACTTGTGCTGGATCTATAGAACATAAAGAAGAATAAAAGAATATTTTATAAATAAAAACTACCACCATTTGAATGAAATTAAACATCAAAATATTTTACCAAATTTTACCCATTTTTCCTTTTTTTATCTGAATGTTAGATATTACATAGACAGGAAAGTGTTTTTTTTTTTTTTTTTTTAAATCAGTGATACATTGTTCTGGCAAATGTAGCTCTAGAAGGTCATGTTTAGTAACAAGAAGATTCCAGTTCCCTAGTTTTCTTTATTTATAGAATGTCTGAGTAATATAAAAACTAATATTTTTATTTAAAAGAACTGTAGCAGGAAATAGAAAAAGTTTTAGTCAGTATTCTTTACATTGCAATATGTCTTAGCTAATTCACACAGGAAATCTGAAAATCAGGCGACATTAAAATGTAATGAGTCATTGAAATAGTTCTCTTTTTGATTTGGGACATTTTTTTATTTCAGTAGTTATAAACAGTACTGCCCAGATGTCTCTAGTGATGCATAAAGATTAAAAATGCATATCCACATTTTCATTTAACTATTAAGCTCTATTTCTGTTTGTAAACTCCTAATGTTAACAGTAGCTATAAAACAAGATGAAAAAAAATATTTGAGGAATAAATATAACATGTTTTGAACAATTTGTTTTCCAGGTTGTTTCTAAGGAATTGGCCTTGAGATCTTTAAAATACTGTAGAGTAAGCCTATTAGTGGAGAATGAGACTATTTCATGAACAAATAAGATTCTGTAGCTATGGGATGAAAATTAGAAATGAATTAAAACAATGAATAGAATGTAGTAAGATCAGACAGGTAAGACACATCAATCATACAAGAAAAATATTTTAGGCATTTCAAATAAAAGGGAAAATTGGATGAATTCATTTTTTCCAACATTTTAAAAAGCCTACTATTGACAAAAAACGTCTACAATTTTCCAGGCATTATGTTGGATTTTAGGAATAAAAACACAATAAAATAAAGAGTAAATAATTCTTCATAATTAAACTCACAAGGGATTTACAAGCTATTGGGTGTTCTATCCAAGGAGGATAGCTAGGGCAAAGGCACAGAAGTTAGTGATGATGTTGTGTTGCATGTGAAGAATGGAGAGCACAGATTGGCTGCATCACAGGTGCGAGCAGTAGAAATATACTGGACAGCAATCCTGGAAAGATAAGTTGGGATGAGGTTCTTTGGGGCTTTAAAAGCTAAACAGAGAGTTGTTTTTATATATATATAGTCCTAGAGAAAAGAGAAAGGCATATATATATATATATATATATATAATCCTGAAGAAAAGAGAAAGTCCTTGAAGTAAGTTGAATAGGATAGTGCCATGGTCAGATACTCACTTGAGGAAAATCATTCTAGCAGCTGTGTGAAGGATAGATGGGTAAGTAAATAGATTTCAAGCAGAGAGAACAATTAGGGACTATTAAGATGGTGATAAATTAAACTAAATGATGGCTATAAGAGTAAAGAAAAAAGGTCAAATTTGAGAGATGTTGTAGAGTTAGAAATGGCAAGATTTTACAAAAGATTTGGTATATGGGGAATCAAGAATGACACCAAGGTTATAAATCTGAGAGTATATAAATAAAACTAGAAATTTATAAATGAATGAATGAATAAAACACTTATTCAGTATTTATAATGTGTAAAATACTGCACTAAGCTCTGGGAATAAAAATATAAAAGTCAGATAGTTCCTGCTCCCAAGGAATTCATACTCTACTAGGGATACACCCCATATGAAAGATTGCAGCTACAAGTCAGCTAAAAAAGTCACGTGGTGATTAACTTTGACAGAAATGGGGAAGTTGGGAGGGGGAAAGATTAAGATAATAAGTTCTATTTTGGACATGGTCAATTTTAGATCTCTTTGGGACATCTAGTTTGAAAGGTCCTATAAGCAGCTGGTGAAATAGAACTGGAATTCCAAGGAAAAACTGGGGCTAGATCTATTGATCTGTGAGTCATCTTCCTGGAGATGATAATACTCATGGGAGGTAACAAAGAAAAAGATTATATAGAGAAAACAGAATGAGAGAACACTCATAATTAGGGGCATGATGTGAATGGTGAGCCAGCAGAGAAGATAGAAGGAACAGTTAGATTGAACAGAAACCAGGAAAGAATAATGTCATGAAAATCCAGAGTCTTGAGGAGAGGCTCAGTAGTATCAATTGCAGCAGGAGGACGAGATTTGAGAAAAGACATCAGATTTAGTTAAGAGATCATTGGTAACTTTAGAAAGCTGTTTCAATTGAGTGATGAGATCAGAAATCATATTGTGAAAGTTTGAGTGAGTGAGTGAGGTAATTATTAATAATAGATAGCTTTTTCTAGGAATTTGGCTAAGAAAGAGAGAGAGAGAGAGAGTATGGTATGATACCCGGTGGACACAATTTAGTAAGTAAATTATGTTTTAAATAATGATAGTAGAAAATTCTGTATAGTTGAAGGCAGGCAAAAAGTAGCACTCAGGAGAGACAGAAGAAAAAAGAGATGCGGCATGGAAGAAGTAAATGAGTCTTCTGGAAAATTTGGGAGGGGAGGAGATGAAGACTACATAAAAAGGAATGGCTTTGGGAAGGAATAGAACTATTTCATTATCAGAAGTGGAGAAAAGAAGGAGGCAGTGGAAGTTGATATGAAGAAGGTTAGGGATGAAGTGAAAGAGAAAAGAGGAGATCATGGCAAATAGTCTTAGTTATCTCAGTAAAGATGTATGGTCCTTAGCTGCAAGATTGAGTAGAGGAGGAAATAGAGGAGCCTAGAAGGGGGGAAATAGCAGAGCCTAGAAGAGAGGAAAAGAGAAGAAAGAGAAGGAGCCTGTAGCTTTTGACAGGAATAAGATAGTGAATTATTTAGGGAAGAATAGAAGGACTTCTTACTTATAGGGAAGGCCTCATTGAAGGTGAATAACAAGAATCTGTGGTGTACCCAGTTAGCTTAGTTGTGTCACATCCTCCAATTCCATTCAGCAGCATGAATAGGAGGGGAAGAGGCACATGGTGGAATAATCCAGGGCTAGGGTTTCTCAAAGTAGGAGTATCATTAGGACAAAGGAAAAAATGATTCCAATGATAATGACATTCTTAAATGCTTAAATAGATATTTGATCTCATAAATTTGGAAGATCATTCCATGGATTTGGGTCATAAGCCATTCATGTCTCCTAACTATATTCTCCTAAAAACTGGTCACAAAGAATTCCCCCAAGGTGCTGCAAACCTTCCTACGTTTCTCAAGTTAATACAAAGGTGACAATGGAACACTGTCACTGTCCACTCAATCTTATAATTCCTTGGTGATGTTACAATTCCTTATTATGTGCCAAACACTATACTGAAAACTACGGATACAAATAAAACAAAAACATTGTTTTTGTTCCTAATGAGTTGATATTCTAATCAAGAGATAGCAAGTAAGGCAAGTAAGGAAAAAGAAAAGGGACCTATTTGGACACAAATATTTATAAACAGTGACAAAGAATTGAAAATCAAGGGGATGCCCAACAACTGGGGAACAAGTTGTGATATAGGATAATGGTAGAATATTATTGTGCTATAAGAAATGACAAGCAGGATAGTTTCAGAAAAACATGAGAAGACATAATATATATTTATGCAAAATGAAATAAGAAGAACTAATACATTGTACACACTAACAGCAACATTCTAACGATGATCAAACTGTGAAAGGCTTAGCTGCTCTGATTCAATGACCCAAAACACTTCCAAAAGACCTATGGTAAAAAAAATGTTCTCTGTTTCCAGAGAATGAACTGATAGGTTCTGAGTGCAGATTGAACCATAACTTTCTGTAGCTATCTTGCCTATTTATTTTGCAGCATGATTGATATGGAAATATTTTGCATGACTTCACATGTATAATTGATATCATATTACTTGCCTTCACAAATGGCAAGGGAGGTACGGGAGAGAAGGAAAGAATTTGGAGCTCAAAAAAATTTTTAATGAGTGTTTAAAAATAAATAATTTTTGAGAGACATATCAAGTAAATAAAAATGAGGAAGATATACAATAATCTCAGAGAGAATGTAAAAATAAAAGCCACCAATAAAGGCCTCCTACTAAATGTGTGATTTGAACTGAATCTTGAAAGAGTTGGAATTGGGATTGGAGATGAAGAAAGTGAGCATTTTAGGTATGGGGAACATCTAGTGAAAATTCCTGAAATTGGGAGATGGAACATTGTAAAGGACAGAGAAAAAGCCAATTTGGTTTGATCATGTGGTATATGTAGGGAATCATATGTAGGGAATCAGTGAGACTAGAAGGGTAGGTTAAGTCTAGGTTGTGTAGAATTTTAAAAGCTAAATGGAAGAGTTGAGCCTCGTTTCTAAAATACATAAAGAAATGTTTCAAATTTCCATTTGATTCTCCAGTTGTTCTCCAATTGATTCCATTCTCCATCTGATAAATGGTCAAAGGTTATGAAGAGACAATTTTCAGATGATGAAATAAAAGCCTTCTATAATCATATGAAAAAATACTCTAAATCACTATTGATTAGAGAAATGCACATTAAAACAACAGTGATAAATGTTGGAGGGGATGTGGGAAAACTGGGGCATTAATGCATTGTTGATGGAATTGTGAAATGATCAAACCGTTCTGTAAAACAATTTGGAACCATGCCCAAATGGCTATAAAACTGGGCATATCTTTTGATCCAGCAATGTTGCTACTGGGTCTGTATCACAAAGAAATCATAAAGGAGGAAAAGGATCCCACATATTCAAAAACATTTGTAGCAGTTCTTTTTGTGGTGGGAAAGAATTGGAAAGTGAGTAGATGCCAATCAATTGGGGAATGGCTGAATGAGTTATAGTATTGTTCTACAGAAATGATGAACAAGCTGATTTTAGAAAGGGCTGAGAAGGTTTATACAAACTGATGCTGAGTGAAACAAGCAGAACCATTGGACACAATAACAGCAAGAATGTGCAGTGATCAACTATGAAAGACTTGGTTCTTCTCAGTGGTTCAGTGATCCAAGGCAGTCCTAATACACATTGGGTAGAAAACATCGTCTGCATGCAGAGAATTATGGAGAATGAATGTAAATCAACACATGCTATGTTCACTTTTTTTCCCTTTTCTTTTTTTTCTTCACATGGTTTTCCCCCTTTGTTTTGATTTTTCTCTCCCCACATGATTCATAAAGAAAAGTGTATTTTTTTAAATTAATGTACATGTATAACCAGAAAAAAAATTAAAAAAGAAGAGGAGGATATTTTATTCTGTTACTAACAATACTACTACAAAGGCTATAGCTCAGAAAATTAAAGAAAGAAAAAAAGAATCATTTATAGCAACTTTTATAGTGGCAAAAAACTGGAAACTATAGGGGTACCAATCAAGAGAATATCTGAACAAATTATGTTATATAAATATAATGAAATCCCATTATGCTACAAGAAATTAAGAAACAGATCCAGAGAAAGCTGGAACCAGTTGCATAGACTGATGCTAGGCAAATGTGAGAAGAATCAGGAGGATGATTTAAACTATAACATCTGAATTAATATGAAGTTTAGAAAGACTTAATTCTGAGTGGTGCAAATGATCACCAACCATGATTCTAGAGGAGTAATGATGAAGAATGCTATCCACATCCTCATGATAATCTCGCCTGAAGAATGGGATATACGTTTTCAGAAATGACCAATGTGGAGCCAATGCTAATTTGTGTGTGGGGAAGGGAAGAGGCAAGAAGAAGAAAAAAAATGAATGTTTGATATTTGGAAAAGACAGATCTCACCTAAAAAAGAATATTACTTTGGCCACAGTGTTTAGGATGGCCTAGATTCTGGTAAGAAACTTGAGAAAAGGAGACCAATTAAGAGGCTGTTGCAATTTTGGCAAAAGTAATATGGTCTTAATTAAGATGATAGTGGTATGAGTAGAAAAGAGTCAGATAGAAGAATTGAAAAAATAGAAATGCAGGGATAAAAAACTGATTGAATATATGGGATGAGAGTGGTAAATCAAAGATGATGTCAAGATTAGAAACTTGAAAGCCTGGATAAAAGGCTGGTGATGACTTCAACAGAAATAGGGGCATTTGGAAGAACTGAGAGTTTTGGAATCAAAATAACTAGCTCAATTTTAGATATTCTGAGATTAAGATATCCTCAGATATTGAGATCATTGTGTTATAATGCTTACCAGAAATGATCTATACTCGTTTGATTCTGTTGAATTCTGGTCCCAGTTTATTTTCCATCTGCCATATCTGTTCTAGTTAGCACACTGACTGGGTACATAAGAAGTATTTAGTAAAGGTTTGTTGAGTATTGATTACATATGTTGACAAATTAATTCTATGAATTTGCCTATCTAATGGAACATTGTAATCTTGGTAACATGCATTTGTTTTCATCCACTTTATTTTTCAGGATCACTAGTCATATCTGTTTTGAGTGACTCTCAATCCCATTGAGGAAGGCTATAAGTGTTCTAGGGTTTGATGTCTTCTGAGTAAAGGATCCTCTAGAAAACCTCTGCATCAAATATGCCCTCTCCCTACTCAATGAAAATCACCTAAGATTTTTTTATATCCATTATCAAATTTAAAGGAAAGAATATAAGGGGGGAAATTTTTTTATTGCTGCCATATTACAGTGACAACCTTATTAAGTTTGTTTTAGTGTTAGTCTTTTTTAGTTTGTTTTTGCGTAATTTTAGGAACAAAAAAGTGAAAATGTTTATAGATTTTAGAGACACTTTGTACTATCTCCCTCAAACATTGAAGATTAGTTTCCTCTCAGAATAATCAATGCTCTGAAATTGTATGCTAGCTATAGTCATAAAAAAGGACATGAAATAACTTTCTGATTAATTCCTCCCTTGTGGCCTTTTACAAACCACTTTTCTGCTCTTTGCCAAAAACAAGAAGCTGAAGTTTACACTGGGAATATGTAGCTGCAGAAAAGTCCAGGCTGAGCCCACAGAGTTCTATCCTGGGTTCTGGTTCAAACTGAGAAAATAAGATGAAAAGGGGGAAATAATAACAAGTATATCAGGAGACAGAGTGAAAAATAAGAATTGATTAATTGAGCAATGAAATAGTACACAAAAAAGATGGGAAAAGACAATAAAAGCAAAAGAGCACAGAACAGAAATGGCAATTATGTCCTTAAGGAATTGGGGAGAGGGAAGATGAGTAATATTATATGCAGAGGCTCCTACCTGTAAAGAATTTAAGGAGATTATGTGATCCCCAAAAGTTATTCAGAGCAGCCTAGGGAAGTATAAGCTTCCTTATACCAAAGCTCCCCAGTCCACAGTACATTTGATGGACTCCCCATGGTAAATTTATAGAAGAACAAGATTATGGGCAAGATTCTCAGGATGGGCAAGCTTAGCTAGGTCGTAGTCCATACCATAAGAGGGAAATCCACATTGATGAGATCATATTTCATGTGAGCGTCTGACCTCAAGATATATAATTTTAAAAGTTTATCCTGACAAACACCAGAAAAAGAGAATACACACAGAACACTTACACCCAAGGTTCCTCATGAATCTGTGAATCTCCATTTTATCATAGTTTTTCAAAAATTTTATATACATATAAAGTGAATTTTGCATATATACATATATGCATAGGATGAGGAAATATGTTTTGCTTGTGACTATTTCCTCTCTTTTATTATCCTCCCTTCAATAACTTCCACATGCCCACCTGTTTTCCTTTTTGTGTTTGATGCACACTGTTGCTGTATGTTTCTGTGTCTGTGTGTGTATGTTCATCCTTAAAGGTTCACCTTATACCTACTTCCCCTCCTCCTTCTGCTGTGTGTATATGTGTGTGTGTGTGTGTGTGTGTATGTGTGTATATACACACATATATATGGAGTAATACATATATTACTCCATATTTATACTCCATTGTAATGTATTTATTCTATCATTACTCCCAATGGTGACAAAAACCTAGTATGACTCCTACTTCTTTCAGTCTGCCATCTACACTTGAATATTGTCCCTTTTACTCTCCTTTCTCTTCCCCCTTTCAAGCTTGATATCACAAGGAATAGAGTGTTGGATTTGCTATTCAGACAAGCTAAATTCAACTTCCTATCTCAGACACTTCCTATTTATACAACCCTGGACAAGTCACTTAAACTCTTTCAGCCACATTTTCCTACTCTGTAAAATGGAGGCAAAGCTAGAACCTACCATACAGGGTTGTTGTGAGGATTGAAGAAGCTAACGTTGTCAACAGCTAATCACAGCTTCACAAAACTTAACTGAAAACTAGATTTATTATAGGAGAAATGAACATGTATATAGAACACAAAGAATTCACAAAAATTTGCACTTTTATAACAAAAAGACAAAAGAAGAAGGAAATAGCAGAATTCCTGCCTAAAGGAGTGCAGCATGGAAGGGGAAAGGTTCAGTAAAGGCAGGAAAAGGACAGAACTCCCAAAGGAGAAGAGACCAAAGCACCAGCAAAGGCCATTCTTTTCCTTTGGGAACTGCTAGACCATGAAGATATGATGATCTTATCTATAAGGGTCCCAGCTGCACAAGCCTAGTGCAAACTATCTGGCACTTGGCTAGACTCTTGTGGACATATAGGGAGCTCAGTTTGGGATGCAAACAACACATCTTGTCAGCCTGAGTGGGAGCAAGGTTCGTCCTTGACTCATTCTGGATCTCCTGCATGCCCTGAATCCAATGTTTATGAAAAATATGGCAACTCAAAAAAAAGTATATAAAGCACTTTACAAGCTTTGACATGCTTTATACATGCTTGCTATAATCTTTGTTGTTATTTACTTTTCTAGATTTCTTTTGACTTTTATGTTTGTTTCAGAGTTTCTTATCAACTCTGATCTTTTTATCAAAAATATTTGAAATGTCATTGAAATTTCATTAAGAATCAGTTTTTTCCTTGTAGGATTACACTCCATTTTCAGAATAAGTTATATATGCTTGTAAACCTATATCTTATGCCTTTTAGAATATCCTTTCTCATTTTTGGTGAAACTTCCAGGTTTTGTGGGATCCTGACTGTAGTTTTTTGGTATTCAAATTGCTTCTTTCTTGATGCTTACAGGATTTTTTTTTTTTTTGATTCTAGCAATGACATACTTAGGGCATTTTCTTTGGGGCTTTCTTTCAGGATATAATTCAAAAATCCTTTCTGTATTTATGTTACTTTTTTTTAAAATTTTATTTTATTTAATAATAACTTTGTATTGACAGAATCCATGCCAGGGTAATTTTTTTACAACATTATCCCTTGCACTCGCTTATGTTTCGTTTTTTTCCCCTCCCTCCCTCCACCCTCCCCCCCAAGATGGCAAGCAGTCCTATATATGTTAAATATATTGCAGTATATCCTAGATATAATACATATTTGCAGAACCAAACAGTTCTCCTGTTGCACAGGGAGAATTGGATTCAGAAGGTAAAAAATAACTCGGGAACAAAATAAAAAATGCAAATAGTTCACATTCGTTTCCCAGTGTTCCTTCTTTGGGTGTAGCTGTTTCTGTCCATCATTTATCCCTTGAAACTCAGGTAGGTCTCTTTGTCATAGAAATCCACTTCCATCAAAATACATCCTCATACAATATTGTTGTCGAAGTGTATAATGATCTCCTGGTTCTGCTCATCTCACTTAGCATCAGTCCATGTAGGTCTCTCCAAGCCTCTCTGTATTCATCCTGTTGGTCATTTCTTACAGAGCAATAATATTCCATAACATTCATATACCACAATTTATCCAGCCATTCTCCAATTGATGGGCATGCATTCATTTTCCAGTTTCTAGCCACTACAAATAGGGCTGCTACAAACATTTTGGCACATACAGGTCCCTTTCCCTTTTTTAGTATCTCTTTGGGGTATAAGCCCAATAGAAACACTGCTGGATCAAAGGGTATGCACAGTTTGATAACTTTTTGGGCATAATTCCAGATTGCTCTCCAGAATGGTTGGATTCGTTCACAACTCCACCAACAATGCATCAGTGTCCCAGTTTCCCCGCATCCCCTCCAACATTCATCATTATTTTTTCCTGTCATCTTAGCCAATCTGACAGGTGTGTAGTGATATCTCAGAGTTGTCTTAATTTGCATTTCTCTGATCAATAGTGATTTGGAACATCTTTCATGTGAGTGGTAATAGTTTCAATTTCATCATCTGAAAATTGTCTGTTCATATCCTTTGACCATTTATCAATTGGAGAATGGCTTGATTTTTTATAAATTTGAGTCAGTTCTCTATATATTTTGGAAATGAGGCCTTTATCAGATCCTTTAATTGTAAAGATGTTTTCCCAGTTTGTTGCTTCCCTACTAATCTTGTTTGCATTCGTTCTGTTTGTACAAAGGCTTTTTAATTTGATATAATCAAAATTTTCTATTTTGTGATCAGTTATGGTCTCTAGTTCATCTTTGGTCACAAATTTGTTTCTCCTCCACAAGTCTAAGAGATAAACTATCCTATGTTCCTCTAATTTATTTATAATCTCGTTCTTTATGCCTAGATCATGGACCCACTTTGATCTTATCTTGGTATATGGTGTTAAGTGTGGGTCCTTTATGTTACCTTTTGATTCTATTAGATCTGGGAAGTTAACAGGTCTGACTGAGACCTGCAGTATTCTTTTAACTTAGATCATCCCAGGACTTCTAAGGTTTCTTCCCTGGAGTGTTCTCTGGGTAATTCTTCACTCTAGCTCTCTCTGAATATAGAACCTTCCAGACTACATGGACCCTGCCTCTCCTCAAGCTGATGTTCCCCACACTCTGCCATGGGGGAGACCCATTAAGGAAAGGATGGAGGGGAAGATTGGGGTTCTTATTATCCCTTGTCTTCTGACTGACTTTTACATGCAGTTCCAGAGTGGAATGGGTTATGTAGTTTTTCACTGGAAAATGAAAATGCTTGCAGGATTTTTCTGAAGTTAGGCATGTGAGAGCTGGGTAGCCTGCCTTCATGTAATTAGCCAGCTTGGCAAGAAGTTCATAGACCCCAAGTTACATGAAAAATCTTTCCAACATTATATATTGGGGGACAAAGATGCAGGGAGGATTATTTTGGTAATAAGATTAAAGATTAGGAAGTCAGAAAACAAATCCATAGTTTTATTTTTAAAATGGGAAACTGGGAAGAAGGATTGATTGAAGTGAGCAGAAAGACCTTGAAATAGTTCTCCTGCCTGGGGACAGAGAAGAATCTGACATTACACTGGACAAGTTTAAATTTTACTTATTACAAGGAATTAATTCAGATTTGCTCTACCTTGTAGAGGTATTCTGGATTCACATCCAGAATACCTGATGAATTTTAGAAAGCTGGAATAATCGTTATTAACTTGATAGCAAGAAAATTAATAAATCCATACTTTTGAATGGATACTCGTCTATACCATGCTTTGGGGGTATTTGGAGGGAGTATAGAAGTTGTTTTAAAATCTCCTACTCCTGGGGCAGCTAAATGGTGAAGTAGATAGAACACTGACTCTGGAGTCAGTGAAGGACCCGAGTTCAAATGCGGCCTCAGATACTTAATACTGAACTAGCTCTGTGATCCTGGGCAAGTCACTTAAATCCAATTGCCTTGCCAAAACAAAACAAAAAGTCCCACTCCTATATTTAACTTCAAATCTGATGTTTTTTATATTTGCCTCTATGTTTCTTAATTCCTCCTCACACAAAATCATCATGAAATGAAATGGGATCTGTTAATGAGATGATTCTTAAAAGTCATCCATTAAAGTTGTGAATCTGAGATCACTTTCTGTTACACTTGATCTCATGCTCTTTCTCCATCTTTCCAGATGTGTCTTTGTTAATTATAGTGTAACACAGACATTGAAACAACTTGGAAACATCTTTTCTACAATCACATGCATTCAGCAGACTAGTACATTTTGAGTAGCCCATGAAATTGATCAAATTGATGATTTTATTATTCAAATTGCACCACTTCACATAATCCAATGTTTTTCACCTGTCACCCAGGCACCGAACTAAAATTTTCAATTTTGTTAATGAAGACTTATGTTCATATTATTAAGAACTTAGGGTTTCCTATTTTCATTCTATACTCTTGAATTTTCCTTAGGACCTAGTTTACCATGATTAATGTGATTAATCTGTAGTATATTACACAAAATTAAGTGCTTAAAATGGAAACTGAGTTTAAACATACTACTAAGACATGTAGAATTCAAATGTAGTAACTAAAATTTTTCATGGAAATTAAAAGTCATGACTGTGACACCATGGTACTATCTAGTGACTCTCTCCAGTTGAGCAGATGTAAAATCATTTTGCTAATTGCATACACTGTGCCATTTCTTTTATTTTCCTCTAGTTACATCTAGAAATTATGACTTGTGGAAGGACTCAATGCAAAATGCTCATGAACCAACATCATAGTACTCTGGTACTTGAGTGAATCTTTGATTTTATCTAGGTGTCTATTACCTCAAATTACAATCCTTCACATTTTCACGTTCTATGTGACTCTTATTCATGTTTTCTCATATACCATGAGTATATGATCTACTTGACATGTTTGAGATCTTCCTCTTGTTATTTCACTAATTCTACTCTGCTATTGATGGAAAGGTAAGAAAGATTCGAGTCACAACAAAAAATTTTGGGGTCATTTAATTGAATGTATATGAAAACCATTGACCTTGAGATACTGAAATTTCCTTCTCTCAGTCAATAAATATTTATTAAGTACCTATTATGTGCCATGCACTATACTACGCTCTAGAGGTACCAAAAAACAAAAAAACAAAAGACAGTGGCTGCCTTCAAGAAATTTAAAATTTAAAGGGGTTTTCACACACACACACACATACATATGTATACCTATATGTGTGTGTTTATGTATATATATATTTGTGTATTATATATATGCAAACGTATTATATATAGAATAAATAGGGAGTAAATATAAGAGGGAAGGCATATACTATAATTAAGAAGGATTAGAAAAGTCTTCTGGTAGAATATGGGATTTTAATTGGTATTTCAAGAAAATCAGGCAGCCAACAGACAGAGGTGAGGACAGAGATGATTTTGGCAATGAAGGACAGTCAGAGAAGTTGTCCATGAGAGCCAAGAGAGGAAGTATCTTCCTCTTGGGACATCCAGGAAACAGATCGTGCTGGATTGAAGAGTAAGTGGCATAAGTAAGATATAAGAAGACCTTCTTATAGTAGGAGGGGGATAGGTTCTGAAGGGCTTTGAATGCCAAACAGAAGCTTTTATATTGGATCCTGGAGACTTCTGGAGTTCATTGAGTTAACATATAAAATTGAAATTCCAGTCCTATAGCTGCATAGCATACAGTCCAAATGGACTCATGTCAATCAGTCTGATTCCTGTTCACCTGTCCAAACTTGTCCCACATTAGAGGTAGTATACATAGTAGAAAGAGGGTCTGGATTTAAAATCTCACTTCCGCTTTTTATTCTCTATGTGAAAAGTCAGGGACGCTCATAGGACCTCACTTTTCTCATCTGTAAAAGGGGGAGTTTGGACTGGATGATCTTTGATGACCCTGCCACCTCTAATTCTTAGAGCCTTTCATTGCAGCTAAAATAGACTGTTTATTGTCCACCAGACATAACTTTTACATTCTTTTCTTCAGGTCACACTGTTCCTTCTAGCTTATATGCTACCCACCTTCCTCTGCTTCAAAACCTTCAATTCCCATTTCAAGACCTACCTCCACAAAGCATTCTCTAATCTCCTCAGACTATAGTGTCTTTTATATCTGTGATCTAGACTACTAGTTGGGCTTATCTCTCCTGACTCTTGCACTCTCTATTCAACTGTCAAACTTATATTCCTGACCAAGTGATTTCCTTATTCAATACAATCCAGGATTGAATATAAAATGCTTTATTTGACTTTACATCCTGGACACTGCCTATCTTTCTAGTTTTCTCACATGTTACTCTGTGATCCATGTACTCTGAAATCCTATTACACTCCATCTTCAAACTCTGTATTTTTGCTATTTCTTGGGCTTTGAATTCTCTCCTCCATTGTCCTTGCTTCCTTTGGTCCCAGATAAAATTTCACCTTTTGCAAGACCCTTTTCCCAATCTCTTAATGCTAGTGCTTTTTTCTAAAATGATCTATTTGTCTTGTAAATATCTTGTTTGTATGTTGTCTCTCAATTAGAATGTGAGTTTCTTGAGAGTAGGGGCAACTTTTTTGCCTTTCTTTGTATCCTCAGCTCATGGTGCAGTGCCTAGCACAGAGTAGGTTTTTAATAAGTGATTGTTGACCTAATTGACTGAGTAAAGAATGTACCGGAATGGCAAGATTTGAGTCAGGGAGACCAACCAGCAGTTATCCAGGCACAAGATAATGAGTGTGATATATGCAAGAGATATTATGAAAATGTAATTGATAAAATCTGGCAACAGATTGGATGAAGGTGGAGAGAGAGACAGAGACAGACAGAGACACACAGGCAGACAGAGAGATAAAGACAGTATGTTAGGGTCAAGGACAAAACCTCAGTTGTGTTCCTGGATGACTGAGAGGATTGTGATGTCCTCAGTAATCAATGAGAAGTTCAGATTGGGGGTGTTTTTGAAAGGAAAGATGAGATGTTCAATTTTAGACATGTTTGAGTTTAAGATGAATATAGGTCCACAATGCAGGGCTGGAAATTAGGAAAGAGGTTAAGATTGAATAAATAGGTCTGAAAATCATCTACATAGACATGATCATTTAATCCATGGAGACTGATGACATCATTAAGTGAAATAGTATAGAAAGGAGAAGAGATTCCAGGACAGAACTTTGGGGGACACTCCAAAGGTTAGAAGGTGCAATCCAGCAAAGGTAACTCAGAAGGAGCTGTTAGACCAGTAGGAGAAAGACCAAAAAAAAAGAAATCTCATGATATGCAGTGTCAAAGAACAAAGAGAAGAATGAGAAGAATCAAGAAGTAAGAAAAGACTATTAAGTTGGCATTTTTATTAGGAATTCAAAAATCATTGTTATAAAATATTATGAGTCAGGATTGGTTGCAAATAGCTAAATAGTTAGAGACAATGTGCTGATAAAAATAGTAATAGATTTGGAGCTAGAATAGACCTGTGTTCAAATCCTACCCCTCACTTAATAGTTGTGATCATAAGCCAGTCATTTAACTTTGGTCAGCTTTAGTTTTCTCATTAGTAAAATGAAGATGTTCATGAATGTGAATATAATATAATATAAAAATAAAGATAATTCCACAGATTTGTTGTATGTCTAAACTTAGATAACTATCTAAAATGCATGTAAACCTTAGAGTTTTATGTAAATGTCAGCTATTATTAAAAGTGGATCAACCTAATGAAGTGTCAAGCCTGGAGTAAGGAAGACCTGAATTCCGATGTGGCTTGCCTCAGTTTCTTCATCTGTAAAAATAAACTGGAGAAGAAAATGGCTTTGCCAAGAAAATCCCAAATGGGGTCTCAAAGAGTCGAACACAACTGAAAGGATTGAACACCAACATTACTAGTAGTGATAATGAAGCTTGTGTAGCTTTTATGGTTACATAGTGCTTTACATAATATAATTTCATTTGATCTTTGCAAAAACCTTTGAGGTGTGTACTGTAAATATTGTTATCTAAACAGATAGTGCGTTATCTAACTGTCTTACAGGCAACAAAATAGATGTTCCAAGAGGGTAAAACCAAGGTCACAAACTTATTGGTAAGTTGCATGACTAGAACTCAAACCCCACCTACTGATCTTGAAATCTTTTATGATTCTGAGTAGCATAGAATTATGAGAATTTTTCTCATATATAGTTATTCAACAACCATTTATCAAACACCTTGTATGTATCAGGAACTGTACTCGCCACTGGTTTATGAAGTTGAAAATAAAAATTTCCTGCCCTCAGTTGATTGATTCTAACCAGGAAAAGTCCTAAAAAAAGGTTTTGTTTCCAATTAATAGGTTTGATTATATTAAGAAATTTCCCAGGACCTCCTAGGGCACGATGACCATAATGGTTGTTGAATTCATGCCATATCAATATTGTTAAGAAAGAACTGGGAATATGAGAGTTGGGGGAAGACATGTTAACTACCCACGAGTGTCTGAAGGACTGCCATATAAAAAGAGAATTTGATTTACCCCCAGAAGGCAGAACTAAGAGCACTGGGTTGAAATCTAAAAGAAGCAGATTTAGACTCAGTGTCAGGAAAAGCTTTCCTGAGGTGAAGTGAGTGGTTTGGCAAGCGGCATCCTCCTCATTAGATTGGTTTTTTTCTTTTGCCAGGTGCATTTTGTAGTGAGGATTCTTAGCCTGGGATCTGTGGATTTAAAAAAAATACTCTGGTAAGTGTATTTCAACATTTTTCCTTTTGTCATCCTATGTATTTTATTTTATGCATTTGGCAACATGAAAGGGTCTGTAGGCTGTAACAGACTACCTAATCAAGAGGTCCAGGACACACAAAAAAGCAAGGGTATCTGCAGTAGAGGGAACTCTTTTTTCCATTTAAAGTTGGATTCGATCACTTCTTTCAAACTCTATTGTCAGGACTCTCCAACTCTATTATTTTTTATTTTGATCTAATTCTGAAATTAGTATTTAGCAGGAAAAAGTCACATTGAAATGAGAATGGGAACAAAATGGGAAGGGAACTCATTCAATACAACTCAATAAACATTTATTAACTACATTGTACTGGGCACTCTACCAGGTGCTAAGAATAAATACAAAGATGAAAGACAAAAACCTACCCTTAAGGAATCTAATCAAATGGATAAGACATGTACATAATAAATACGATAGAATGTGAATAGATCAAAGGAAAGGTCTAGACCATGTAATATGAGCAAGAAACTTGAGAAAAGAAAGACCACTTTTACCTGGGGGAGATCAGGAGAAGATTTGGAATGGATGTTGTCCTTGAACTGTTCCTGGAAAGGAAAAGAAGGATCTCCGTAGGCAGAGATGTCAAAGGAGTAGATTGCAGGCCTAGAGTATGGTTTGTACAAATGCTTGGAGACAATGGAGGGCGCAGTAGGATTAAGGAACAGTGAGTCATCCCAAATTTGACTGAAGCCTAAAGTTAAAATAGTGAAATAGGGTAAAATCAGACTGTAAAGGTTAGTTGGAGCCAGATTGTTGTGTCCGTTGAAGGTATTTTTTATTTCAGGGTTTAGGCAATAGGGAGTACTCAGTTTTGTAGCATTGCCAGACCTGGGTATGAAGAAGACTCTTTCCATTGGTATAAAAAAGCCTATCTAGGATGCTGCTGCAGTAGTCCCGGCAGGAAATCATGAAGATCTGAACTGGGAGTCTGGATGAAATAACATCAACAAGATTTGACTATGATTGGATGCAAGGAGAGAAAAAAAAAGAAGAATCAGAGATGACCCTGAAGTTTGAATGTGGGTTCCTAGGTTTGGGTCATGAGCAAAAGTAGCAGATTCAGATGTACTAGTCTTTGAGGGAACGGAAGAGCCCAGTCTAGGCTGTTTTGAGTTTGAGGTACCAGTGGGAAATCTAGGACTGGACCTCTGGTGATAGGTTACAGAATTTGGGAACCATATGTATGTAGATGATAATTGAAGGCATAGAAAGGAAATGAACTCACCATAATTTCAACATAATTGAACTAGGCCCAGGCACAATTTACTAAGCATAGATGTAATTTCTAGGCCTTTTTAATCAGAAGGCAGCAGTAATGCTGCACAGCCCTCTTACTTATTTAGTTTAGGGGAAAAAATTATAGTTGAGGCTAGTTAGCTCATTGGGGATTGACCCAAATACTGGTATTCATGGTTATATGTCTTTATTGTTACTAATACTTTGTTATTATTATCTCTTAACTAATACTTTTGTTACTACTACCAATGAGAGAGTGATAAGTGATTTACTGTAGTACATTTTTTTAGGAGTTCTTATCTCACTACCTACTCCCATAAATGACCATTATTTTTATCTTTTTTGTGCCACTACATAATAAAAACACAACAAACTGATTTCATGAGGGAAATGAGAAAGAGAAAGATTGTTCCTCTGAAATTCTGATACAGAAATTTTTTTTAATGGTCATCTCCCAACCCTGATCTTTTTTTTTCCTCATTAGAGGAGAAAAACTGTAAGCAGTATAGTCAGATTTTTTTTTCCTCATCAGAGGAGACATTTGGGAATATTTAGAAAGAGCCACCTTACTGGGAATGATATGGTGCATGGGGAAATGTGCTTATAGTAAATAACAGAGAGAAGAGGAGACAAAAGATAAGGTGAATCAGGAGGAAATCATGAGGATACAGTTGCTTGTTATGAATTTCTGATTCTTTAGGAAAGTGAAAGGGAGCTGAATGCAATTTCTGATAAAAAGAAAAAAAATCTGTTATAAGACAGGTTGTAACTGTTTCTATGACAAGGAAATGATCACAGCTATAGCAAAGCTATATTATATTATAACAATAATGAACAAATGATGTGAATCTTTAACAAAGGAATTTCAGGATCTTAGTTGCAAGATGGCCTTTTTTCTTCTTTGAACTGGTGAGGGTAAAACTTTGACTCTCTGCTTGATCTCTCATATGAACATGAACGCTCTGTTTCCAAATCTAAGTAATCTAAGTAGAATGTTTTAGGGAGTTCACCTTGCTGCACATAAGAGCATCCAAAGCATCTGGGTGACCATACCTCACCCTAAGGCAACATGTGAAAATAGATCTGGCATACCCCATGCATCTCTAGGGGCCAGTAAGTAATCTTGGAACAGGCTTGAAGTTAAAAAGTAAAACAGATCCTTCACAGTTTTTGCATTGTTATAACCAAAATATTCATAACAACCAACTTGATGAAAGAATGTAGTTGGTTTTTGCTTCCAAGGTTGGCTCAGTGTTCACACTTTAAAGGAAGAACACGTTTGTGATGAACAAGTTTTTCCAAACATCCTCCTTGCTTTAGAAATAGTTTTTGAAAATGTAATACTGAGTGAGGCCGGGACAGATGTAGTTGCACTCTAGTTACCTTTGTGACTTGTCTAATTGTGTATTTATCATTTTACTGTGAAAATGTGATCACTTCAAAGAAGAAAACTATCGTTCTTTGGAGTTGTTCATCTAGTTCCATGTAATTTCAGGAATACAGAGATGGATAGAATACTTCGTCGGAGAGTTTACATTTAGTCAAGCAAGGCCAGGAATAAAAACATTAAGTTAGAAGGTGGAAAAGTCATAGACATGTGACGTGACTGGCGTTTCCTTTCAACCTTTACTTCTATTTTCCCGTCTCGCCTGCCTCTCCCAGTCACCCTACTTTCCTTCCCACACATCCTCTTCATTGTTATAGAGTGGTGGTACACCAAAGCCAACAACCTTCATGGAAGGCATAGATTTTGAGCCACATTCCCATGGCACACATCCCAAAGGCAGTGATGTCTTTTCCTATACTTTTCCTTCAATTTATTTCATTTTCTCTAATGACTAGAAGATATATGCAAATTTATACAATATGAATGCTTGCCCTCCCTGTCTTCTAGTTTTTACCTAAGTGATCAACATTATCTGGTACCAGGATTTTCATCTGTGCTCTAAGAACATACCATCATTATAACACAATGGAAATTCTCTGTGTAGCCACCAGACCAGGACCATTGTTAGTCTGGAACATACTGTCTCACTAGATAGCCTAGCCTTTATCACCATAGAGAGAATGAGATATGGGTCTGTTAAACTTTATCCACTTACTATATGACTATAGTTCCCAACTTTACAAACTATTTAGAGGAAGAGAGTCTATGGGATTGTTTGCCTCCTTGAAATCAAACTTACATGATGCGATGGAGGAGACTAGGGCACCCTACAGCACGAGATTCCAGTTGATCCACTAATAAGTTCCTTCATAGACGATAAGGGTGTTTCCTTTCAAACATATGTGTGTTTGCGTGTGTCTGTCTATCTCTCTGGGTCTGTACTCTCTTGTACTTTAATCCTTTAAGTAAAAGATCAATCATTTCAGTGCTGTGGGAACTGTCTCCACTAATGTGAATAGCAAGCCCTTCGTGATGTATTATTAGACAGTATTAGAGTATTGATTGGTACTGCCCCTAAATCCATCAATCTGTGTCTTACTTGATGATAAACTTCCCCAAATTTAAGTCACTACTAAGTAAAATTTTTCCAGCTTGGTAGAAGCTGCCCGACCCTGCACTCAGCTAGGGTCACCTTTAAGAAATCTCAGTCACTTCCATACTACATATGTGTATGTGTCTTTGTGTGTTCACGTAAATATACGTGCATACATATTGTATAAAAAAAGAAAGATAAGCCTGATGAACTTGAAGAACAATGAGTCTTTTTTTTTTTTTTAACAATTTTTTAAATTGAATCTCTCTATAGAAAGTGGATATGTCCTTTGTTACTACTTAAGAGAAGGGAAAAAAAAAAGACATCTCCTACTTAGATCTCAGTGACTAGGACTGCCTTGAGGATACTTTGGTTGGTTTGGAGTTTCTCTGTGATGCTTCCCAGAGGACTGATCTCATTGATCCTTCTCTTTCTACTTGGCTTAGACTCTAGGGAGAATAGATTTTTTAGCAGAGAATTCTGATCACCTTTAATGGCTTGTAAAAATTAGTCCTTGCATTGGATTGGGGGAATTCTTGACTTTTCTCTTCAACTTGCTTTCCAAAGAAATCGTAAGAGAGGAGCTGTGAGTGCTTGCTTTAGAGTAACACATGACAAAGAAACCTAAGCTTATTCATGTCTCATGAGGAGTTTCTAGGCAGTCATATCCCCCCGCCCCCTCCCCCTGCCTCCTATTTAGAGGAGAATAGGTTTCCAAGAGTCATTAACCTGTAATTTAGCTTTTGCCTCTGAGAAGGGAGAAGTCATGGCCAGCACTAATCTTGGCAGTTGACTCATAAGTTTACCCCAAGTTCAAGCATTTTGGTATCTGACCACTAGAACGGCAGCAATGATTAAAAGCCAAAATGGAAGAGTAACGAACGTAATCTTTATATTCTGCTATTACAAGTTATTTCGACAGCACTAACTTATGGGAAGGTGGTTAGTTATCTAGTAATCCCAAAATGGGTTTCATCCTTTTTTGGGGGAGTGAGGGTAGGAAGGGAGTGGTACTGTTCAAACCACAGGGTGGCACTCTAAGCCTAGGGGTACTTGTTGGGGGGGAAATTGTTTATTCGTGGTTTATTTTGCATTTTTTATGTGTTTTCTGTTTTTGTTTTTGGAGTCCTGTGTACCTTTGGCATTTTGTATATTTTCTGTCAGATAAAATAATGCTTATTCATTATTCTAAAAATATGTTTGTATTATATATTTACATCTTGTATAGGAACTGGGTACCATTTTTATGGAAATTTAGATATGAGTTATGTTAAGTGATTTTCCAGTATAAACTCAAGGAGGAAGCAATATGAGCCAAAAAGATAGAGAATTTGGGGGGTCATGTCTCAGGATCAAACAAATTTGCATATACACACAATTTTTTTATTCTAATGACATATACTGATCTTTTTAACCCATAGGAAACTAACATTGTAGCAATAAATTAATTAATTTTTTTACTGATTCTCTTATCCTTGGCTACCCAACATTTGCAAAAAAAAATTCTGACTCATTTAAATGATAAAGAAGGGATAGAGTTGATGGTCCACTATATCAGCCTTTCTAATAGGCTTTTGTGTTTAAGTAATTTTTCACAGTGGCATAAAAATATTAACAACTATGTGAAAAAATGTTGATCATTAATAGAAAAATGTTAATAAAAGTAATACTGTAAATAATATCATTGATAGAAAAATGTTCATAAAAGTAATACTATAATAAAAGTAAATACTATAAATGAAAGCAATTCATTCATAAGATTTACCATGTTTCCAAAAATCAAAAATGAAAAAATGTTGAAGGCTCTGCCAAAAAAAAAAAAAAAGCTACATTACTGTATTGTTGGTAGAGTGGCAAATTGGTCTAGCCTTTCTATATCCAAAAAGTCACTAAATTATACATACCCTTTGACCTAGGCCTCCTAAAGAGATCAGAGAAAAAGAAAAGGGACCCATATGTAAAAACAAACAAACAAAAAACCATAAACAAAAAGTATTTTTATAGTGGCAAAGAACAGGAAATTAAGGGGTTGTTCATTTTGTTGGGACATGGCTAAACAAATATGACATATGGATATAATGAAATATTTTTGTTCTAAAGAGCCAGAACTGGGGCATTTTCAGAGCAACCCGAGAAGACATATATGTTCTAACGCACAGTGAAGTGAGCAGAAGCAGAAAACAATTTATACAACAACAACAACATTATAAATATACAAAACCCCGAAAGACTTTAGAATTCAAACCAAGAGTTCAGTGATGAAACATGCTACTCATTTCCTGATAGAGACATAATGGATTCAGGGCAGAATGAAGTGTATATTTTTTGGATATGATCAATGAAGGAATTTGTTTTGCTTGACTAAATATTTCTTACCAGACTTTTATTTTTCTTTTTTTCACTGATGGTGAAGTAGGAAGGAGAGAAAACAGATTTTTATTGGGTTTAAAAATTTATTAACAATTTTTAAAAGTTATAAAAATAAACATTTCAAATAAATTTTTAATAATTCCAAGGAATAGCTTTTGATGAAGTTTGTGATCTATTGAGTGGGCAACTAAATTCATGCTTCTGGGTTCCTCAAACATAGTTGTGTGAAATATATTGAATAAAACTGGACTTCACATACAATTAGAAAGAATAATTATTTTAAATATTATATCCTAAGAGAATGGAATCCCTGATTTAATAATGAATGTTGCAGTAAGTGGCAGGCTCAACTAGATTCTCTGGATCTTGAAGTGACTTTCTTTTACAAATCTTATCCCCATTGATTTTTCCCTTTAATTTCAACTTACATCTGCATTGATAAAATCAACTTATAAATTCTTTAGATGAGGACTCTTATTTTTCATTTCTTTATTTGCATGCATACACTTACACACACACACACACACACACACACACATACACCCATAGGACCATCTGTCTACCAGTATGTGATTAATGTTTCATGAATGCTTGTTGCTATGTGTAATGGATTTTGTTTTTCTTTTCTTCTCAATGTGTTGGGGAGGGGGGGTGGTAAAGGGAGAAGAAGGGAGGAAAAGAATTTAGAGCTGAAAATGAAAGAAAATTGAATTTTAAAATATGAATTCTTGTTGAATGAATTGTGGGATAGTGGAGAGAGTAATGGATCGATAATTAGATGATCTACTTTTTAGAATCCACTTAGCCACTAGCTAGATGGGTAACTTTGCATAATTCATAAACTCTCTCTGGCTTTTTGTGTCCTCAGCAACAAAATGAAGAGGTTAAATTAAGTAATCTTTAAAGGTTCCTTAATTTCTTATTCTAATTATAAAGTAGGAGGGGGAGGTGGGAATTGCCACATTATTGGTAAATAGCCTTAAATAGTAGACTCTGTTCGTGATTTCATTTAAAGATTCCATTTACTTTAGTGGTTTCAAAATGAATTACAAAATGATAGATTACAAATGTGAATGTTTCAGATTCAGTTCCACATCAGTAACTGCCTGTTAGACACTTCCATTGAAAAGGCATATTATCATTTAGCATAAAACATATCTGAAATATACACATCATCTTATCCCCCAAAATGGTTCTGTACCCCCATCGAGGATCAGAATGTGAGAGATTAAACATTCTTATTAAACATCGGATAAGTAGATACACAAGTTTGGCAATAATTAGAAATGTCCCAAATTGGATGGGTTGTCTTCAAAAGCAGAGTTCCTCCTTACTAGAAGTCATCAAAAACATGACAACTAAAAGGACAGGGTTGGTTTTGTCTCTCATTTTCAGTGACAACTTGCTTGTGAATTGGATTCGGGTGAGGCAGAATTGTGCAAAGTGGTCAGTCAGCCTCCCTCTCTTCCTGAGTCATTCAAGTCCAATGGTGAGACAAAAGCTAAGATTCTGTCAATGTCCCAAGTGGATAACACTATGATGAGGTCATGTGTTGAATTTGGAGGCAGAAAGGGCTTGATACGAATTCTGCCACTAATACTTATTAACTGTGTGACCATAGACAAGTCACTTAAACTTTCTGAACTTCAATTCCCTTAGCTATAAAATGGAGATAGTAATACTCATGGTACCTGTTTTACAGGCCTAATATTAAAGTGTATAATCTATGTAAAATCTTTTGCAAACTTAGCACTATACATATATATTGATGATGATATGTAGGACATATTAAAAAGGAAAATGACAATTTAGGGAAGTGTTAACAGAGAAGAAGTCAAGTTTCTCCTAATATCAATATTCTAAAATACTACTCCCTCCAGAAGCTCAGTTCTATATTTAAAAAGGAAGGGTTGAAAATGGATTTCAGTAATTCTGTCAGAGTAACTTTGCCTGTAATAACAACAGAACACCTTTTATATGTTTGAACTTTTCTATGCCCCATATAATTAATTTAAATAAGAGTTTGTATCACTTCTTTTTTTTTTTTTTTCTTAAATAAGAAAAGTATTGGTTACCATCCTAGAAAAATCACGTGTCTTTTCAAAGGCTCTCACTCCCTTCCTTGGAATGAGCAGCTGTAGCCAGGAAGCACTACTATGAATACGAAAAAGTGCCAGTGGCAAGAGGCTTCGGCAGAAGTTCAAGGACATTCCCAAGAAGGTATTCCCAAAGAACATGTAAAGGGCATGGGCCAAGCAGAAGGAAACCTATAGAATTATTAGGAGGAAAAAGTCTCTGCTTTGTACTCTCCACTTATTTCATGAAGAATATAGAATAGTGGTCAGGGGAAATTAACACACAGAGTATCTGGAAACCTGGATCTGGATAATGGTATTTATTTTTTGAGTGATTATAAATTGGCACTTACATTTATTTCTCTAACTAAAATAAAAACTGTGCCTGTTATTTCCCATCGATGGATGTGATGAGGATGAAACCATATTTGTAAAGAAGGACACCATATATCCTTAAAACACCAGTACTCTTGGTGTTCTTATTTTCCTTGGACCCCATTCATTCAAGATTGTTTTCCACATAAGTGACTTTTTCAGATACTTTATGGTTATCTTATTGAAGTGCTAATAGTTTGAAATGTTAGTATTTTACCATTTGGGATAGTGATAGTCCTTAAATGTGTTATATACTCTCTCTACTTTATATACTTATTAAACAACATATATTGAATATAATTTAACAGTTTCCTGATGACTCAAAATCACATCATTTCTGATTCCTCTTAATGCTAGTGCCTTCCTTCTATTAATTATCTCCACTTATCCTGTATGTATATTGTTCACATGGAGTTATTTGCATATTATCTAGCCTCTTAGAGTGTGAGCTCCTTGAGAGTAAATACTGTCTTTTGTCTTTCTTAGTATCAGTCTTACAGACACTAAGTACTTAATAAATGCTTATAGACTTGTTGATATTAAAAAAAATATTGATTTTACTGGGTCAGTAAACAATGATTAAAAACTTTCTATTTGATTTAACATGTATTGGTCAATCTGCCATCTGGGGGAGAGGGTGGGGGGAAGGAGGGGAAAAATTGGAACAAAAGGTTTGGCAATTGTCAATGCTGTAAAATTATCCATGCATATAACCTGTAAATAAAAAGCTACAATAAAAAAGAAAAGAAAAACTTTCTATTTGTCAGGCACAGAGATAAGCATGGGGGATTAAAAAAACAAAACAAAACCCACAGCTCTGAATCTCAAAGAGCTTAATTTAAGCTATTGATTGGCATAAAATGGCATAAAATATGACTTTCTCTCCCTTCTTCCCTGCCTTCCCCCCACAATCCTTCCCCAAATCTAATGTAATCCTAAACAGTCTTTGAAGACTGTGCTATGTGATAAAAAGTTCAGGAAGGTTAGAAGACTTTTCAAGGTCACAATTCAATTCAACAAGTATTTCTTAAGTGCCCACTATGTGAATAGTAAACATATAATAAGCACTTAAATATTTATTGGTTGGGCCATCCCATTTACTGATTGAAAGTTCTTCAATAACTTTCTTATATTATTTGAAGGGCTAACATATAGAAAAGGGACTAGATTTATTCTTTATCGCTTCAGGAAACTAGAGTATTACCAACCAATTGAGGTTTGGGGAGTCATTTTGCCCAGATATGTAAGGGACTGCACTAGTTGCCTTATTGTTGTAAGGTTCAAATGAGATAATGTATGTAAAGCCCTTTGTAAAACATAGAGCGCAGCTGAAAATGTCCAACATTATTATGAGCTACTGCTCTCCCTCTAATTGGATTTGTTCAAGCAGAAACTGGGTGACTATCTCTTTAGGGATATTGTGAAGTGTACTCAAGCATGGTGGGGGAGATGGTATAGAATTCAGGGATCCTCAAACTTTAAGTAGGGGGCCAGTTCACTGCCCCTCAGACTGTTGGAGGGCTGGATTATAGTAAAAACAAAAAACTTTGTTTTGTGGGCCTTTAAATAAAGAAACTTCATACCCTGGAAGAGGGGGATAAACGTTCTCAGCTGCCACATCTGGCCCACGGGCCGTAGTTTGAAGACCTCTAGATAATGGCCAGAATGCTTTCCAGTTTTTTCCATGATGTAATTGTGTGTATGTGTGCGTGTGTGTGTGTGTGTGTGTGTGTATGACACAATAATACCTCAAGGAGCTATTGACATATGAATCTAGACATATAATTCTTCAGGGTGTTATCTATGTTTTCTGAGTTCTTGTGTTGTTTTTTAGTAGTTTTTCCATCTTCTCCCTTGGTCACTTCTTAATGCTGAGTTTCAGTGTGCTCACATTTTCAGGCTCTTTCTAATTTATTCTAAATTTATTGCTTCTACTGTGAGCTGGGTAACAAGATAGGCAAGTTTGTTAGAATTGTGTCTAAAATAAGAATAAACAAGACAGTTGATGCTATAATTAGAGGCTCTTCTACAATCAAAGTGCATTATTTTAGTGCAGTGCCTGTGTCCTTCCGATTTTGACTTGTTGGAAGCTACTTTTTCTTCCTTTTAGGTCTTAGCCATTTCCTGATTGAAGATAAGTGAACTCTGGTTAAGTGATGAGCTATTACTATGCCTGAATGTTAAGTATACTTTTCAGGGCTCTCCCATTGATTCATAATTTACATTTTTAATGATTTTAATGGTCACAAAGTGCTATAGTAGACATTATCTCATTTTGTATTTACCCTACCTCTAGATAATATCCCCTGTTTTATAAGAAGAAAATAAAGACTTTAGTATCTTCACAAGGAAGTAGCAGAGGCAAGAGTCTTTTCACCACATCAAAGAGAAACTTTCTTTGAGTCCATCATTGATAGGAGTCCATTACTTCAAAGGGTCAGAGATGTTAGATACATATTTTGGTTTTGCCTAATGTTACCTAACTAAACTGTCCCTGGGTGACTTCTGCATTGTGAAACGACCACAAAACCAAATAAATTTGATAAGTATATTACTAATTCAATTCAATAGTTATTAATAGTCAAATGAGACACTGAGCACACCAGCACTTGAGCAAATGACTTCGCCTCCATGGGGCTCAATTTACTCACTTATTAAATGGAAAGTATGGATTAAATGGCCTCTGTGGTTCCTTCCAGCTCTAATCATATGATTCTATGAAAAATAATATTGCTTCTACCTTCAATTTTGTAGGAAGATGACACGGGAATTTAAATAATTGTTGGAAAATGAGCATGAGGAAATACATAGGTAAAGTCATCGAGATATTAGAAATTATGAATGGAAAGAAAGAAAAGGGCTTATCCAGAAAGTAGCTGGGCCTTGAATAAAGGAAAGAATTTCAAAAAGTAAAATTGAAAAGGGACTCCTGAATTACTTATCCCTGAACTTACTTGCTATACAGCCCCAGCCAAGCTATCATAGCCAGAATATAATACCCCTCAAGTGATCTGACTATTGGCAAAAGTAGTGGGGTTAGTATATTGTCTTTCTGGTTTGCAACACATCAGAAAAGCCTACTTAAGGTTACATTAAGTGGGGGAGAGAGAGAATAGAGGAGAAGCCTTGATTTAATTGTTAACTGTAATTAAGCTTATATTAATGAACTTCTTGATAGCAGGGACTGTTTTTTTTTTTTTATTGTAGCTTTTTATTTACAAGATATATGCATGGGTAATTTTACAACATTGACAATTGCCAAACCTTTTGTTCCAACCTTTCCCCTCCTTCCCCCCACTCTCCCCCAGATGGCAGATTGACCAATACATGTTAAATATGTTAAAGTATAAGTTAAATATAATATATGTATACATATCCAAACAGTTATTTTGCTGTACAAAAAGAATCAGACTTTGAAATAGTGTACAATTAACCTGGGAAATCAAAAATGCAGGCGGACAAAAATAGAGGGATTGGGAATTCTATGTAATGGTTCATAGTCATCTCCCAGAGTTCTTTCGCTGGGTGTAGCTGGTTCAATTCATTACTGCTCTATTGGAACTGATTTGGTTCATCTCATTATTGAAGATGGCCAGGTCCATCAGAATTGATCATCACATAGTATTATTGTTGAAGTATATAAGGATTTCCTGGTCCTGACTCATTTCACTCAGCATCAGTTCATGTAAGTCTTTCCAGGCTTTTCTGAAATCAACCTGCTGGTTATTTCTTAAAGAACAATAATATTGCAGGGACTGTTTTTTATGTCCTTAGTACTTAGCCCAGTACCTGGCATTTATTAGGTGCTTAATAAATGTTTATTAACTGTCTAAAATTCCTAAGTCCTTTCAAATAGAATCAACAAGGTAGAACATGTAAAGAATTCTCTGATCTTGAAACCTTGGCTTTTCATTATCATCTTTGACTTCTCATTCTCATTTACAAATCCAATCTAGTGCCAAATCTTATTTCTACTCTTAAAGTATCTCACATTAGATTGTGAGCTCCTTGAGGACAGAGGCTGGTTTTGCCCCTTTTTGTAAGCCTAACAGTTTAGCACAGTGCCTGGCATATAATAATTGGTGCTTAATAAATAAATGTTCGTTGATTCTGTAGTACTAATTGTAAATGTTATTAAAATTCACAGTGGAAAATTATATATTTAGACATAAATAGTAGAATGGATTCTAGAAGGATGAATTCATTGTCTTTTTTTGCCTCTTTGGCCCTTATGTCCATTTGTAATTGTTTCATAAATCAAACACACACAATAAATAATGTTAGGAGGGCATGGATGCTTCCTTGTAAAGAAAAAAGGTAATCTCTTTAAAATATCTGTGAGATTTTGAGTGTCCCAATTTTGCTTTTGACTTAAATCCCAAATGGTTTTGTTTTAAAGCTTATGATATTGTATTGCTGCCCCACATTCCCTACCACTCCCTTGTCATTTCTGACCAATAGAATCAAGTAAATGCTTCTTCCCAAATGAATTGCCCCGACCTCACCCTCAATTCCCTTGGGTGATATAAAATTCCTGATATGTCACCAGCTGAGTCATAGTAAATTACCCAAATGTGCCAAAAAACATTCAAATAGACACAACAACCAAATAGCATGTTTTTTTTTTCTTTTTAATGAATTGTTTAACTTTTGAGAACATATTCAGAGGCCCTAAATTCCCCCTTAATGAAATCTTTAGTGTATTGCTACTTTTCCACATTTCTTGGCATTTTCCAGTAACTTGTTCATAGAAATAACGCCACAAATACTGCTGCTATCTCAGCTCCTTTTCTGTACTTTGGTCCTGAGCCATGTACTTGAGTATCTATAATTTCTGGATATGGTTTGGCAGTCTGTGGCTGCCCATGAGCTGTTTCCTAAAGCTATGACATGACCCGGCTAGTTAGTGATGAATAGATCCCAGGGCTAGAAGGGTCCCAGAGTGATCATCTTGAACCCTCCCTCAGACCACGTTGCACTCCTTCAGACTTTCACCCAGCTCTGCCATTTGGTGCGTTTGTTAGCCCACCGATAATTCAGGAAGCGGTTGTTGGGCTAAGGTGCCCCCTGACCTATCCCGGCTTGGCAGACCAACTGAAGGTTTGAGTCAAACGGAAACCCCCTGGATCAGGCTGGGTACTGGGAAGCTCGGCAATCCAGATCGTCTTCTTTGATATTCTTCTTGCCGGGGGGCGGGGAGGGGGAGCCGAGGGCCCTTGGACTTTTCCGAGAGGGTCCCTGCCCGGAGGACAGGCTGTGGGGAAGTGAGGGGATGCTAGCCTGTTTCTCGTTTCACTTTTTTTTTTTTTTTTAAAGCCCCTTTGGCGTGCCCTGACCTGACACAGAGAGAACTGATTCTCAGGAATGTGCCAGGAGAAGGTGGAAGGCAGGTAGCTTCCCGGGGGGAGGCCCGAGGGTCCCGAAGGGCAACCGGGTGGGGTCACAGGGAGGAGGGACTTTGTCGGAAGATGGGTGCAGGAAGTGGGAGAAGGAGGCGAAGCTGAGAAGTAGGTGTGCTAGGGCCAAGGGGCAGACGGGAAGGAGGCGAGGAGGATCGGGTGTGCAGTGTGGCCCCGGGCTCCCCGCAGCCCCCTCCCCGGTGCCGGCCACGGCCCGGGCTTCTCTGGGCTGCAGTACTGAGCTCGGCCGCACCGTCTGCACCGCCGGCTGTCAAGCCCGGGGGGCGGGCAGGAGGAAGGGGTGGGGGTACGGCGGGCGGGCGGGAGGGGGAGGAGGGCTGGCACCGGAGCGCCGCCGCCGTGTCGGTGCAATAAAAATGCATCCCGTGAAACTGCCCATGGAGAAAGACGAGACGGAGCCTGGGGAGCAGCAGCAGCAAGCCGAGGCGCTGCGAGAAGAGCGGGACGCCCAGGAGGCGGCGGCGGCGGCCGGGAACTGAAAGGTCTCGGAAAGTTCAGTGGCCGCGGCGGGTGACCGAGCGAGCGAACGAGCCGGCGCTGGGCGGGAGGCGGCTCGGCTATGCTGCGGGCAGCGCCCGCTCTGCCCGGGCCCCGCCAGCCGCTCCCGCGGCGTGCCCGAGGGACCCGCGGCATCCCGGCGCCCTAGACGGAGAGGAGCCCCCGCGCCCCGAGCACGCCCGCCTGCGCCCGGCCATGGGCAGCTGCGCCCGCCTCCTGCTCTTCTGGGGCTGCTCGGCCGTGGCCGCAGGTTGGTGGCGACAGCTCCCTCCGCCCTTGTCTCTCCCGGGGACGGCTCCCGGGCGGGGGGCAGTGGAGGAGCCCGGCTGCCCAGGATGAAATGAGTGGCCATGTTCCAGCCCCCGGGGCTCCTTTCTCCGCGGCTTAGAATAGGATCCATTCTTCCTCGCAGAGGCGGGCTGGTCCGCGCCGACCCGGTAGTCCCGGGCCGTCCAGCCCGCTCGGCAGCCTCGCTCTTCCCCCCTAGGTTCGGGCTCTTTTATTCGCCCAGCCACTTTGGGAGGGAACAAAGGAGCCAAGGTCGCCATCCCCAGCGGGCTGTGCAGGAGAGGTAGCCATCGAGCTACTGTGGGGTGGGCTAGGTCAGCGGATCGCTCCCTCTCCAGACGGCTCACGCCCGGCACGGGAGAGCCAGGTGGGGACCCTCCCTCTCCCGGGGGCTTCAGGGAGTATCCCTCGTACTCGGGGTGGGGGTGCCGGTGCTCCGGGAGCCCCAGGCGCCCTGATGGAGCTCTCTCCGTACGTTTGCACGGAGCTTGGGGAAGCTGAGTTGGCCGGCTGTTCCCAGAGAATTGGTACCCCAGGAGGCTCTGCGGGAGGTCGGAGGCGGTGTCAGCTCCCTGCCCCGAGACCGGACAGCAGGCCGACTCAGCGTCAGATGCCTCGGGCGTCAGCCCCCTCACCCCTGCCCAAACTGCTCCTGGGCCACCTGCGCCCGGCTTCCTCCCCTAGGGAGCCTCTTTGCACGCTCTCTCCTGGCCGGCTTCTTCCTGCCTACCCGGTTTCCAAAAAGGTGTCGGTGCAATTTGGAGAACTAAGGAGAAATGAAAGCGATGGAAGTTTCAGCCCTTGGCACTTAATTGCCCCATCTCTGTTTCTTGTGTGCATAACTGCTTAGCAAGAGTGGGGGGAGAGATTTAAGCAGAGAGACGGGCCATTTCCCTTACTGTCATTTCTCCAGATTAAAGTGATTTTTCACTTTTGTAATGCTTTATAGATAAGAATAGCTTGTACTCAGGGAAACTTTGGTGTTTTTTGGTTTTGTTTTTGGTTTTTTGTTTTCCAGCAAACCTCCCCCCTCAGTTTTGATCCAATCCATTTCGTAATTCAAATACTTAGGTTACCTCTTAATCAAGAATCTCGACGTATTGTCAGTATTTTTGTTATTGTTTTGGGGTCGTTTCAGTCATATTTGACTCTTGACTTTATTTAGGGTTATCTTGACAGAGATACGGGAATGGCTTGCCATTTCCTTCTCCAGCTCATTTTACAGATAAGGAAACTGAGGCAAACAAGGTGAAGTGATTTGCCTGGAGTTGCATAGATAGTTGTCTGAGATCCCATTCGAATTCAGGTCCCCTTGACTCCAGACCTTAGCTCTATCCAGTGTCAGTGCCACCTAGTTGCTCCTTCTGTCAATTGACTACAGCAGTTTGGTGCCTCTTGTTCATATGGACTACTTGTTAATTAAGGGGCATTACAATTCTGTATTTTTCCATGGAGCATTTCATGGTTTAAGATTTATTCTTTTTTCTGCTTCCAAAACTAGTGTGCCTTTGTATATACATACACAATCACAAAATGAACTGCAATAAACTTCTCCTTTTTTCAGGCCATTTTGTGGCCAAGCAATCACAAGGTTGTAAATAAATCCCAGGAGGCAAGGGTTTCAAGTCAGAAATACTTGTACAGGCAGTATATGGTTTTCCCTGAGTTGATGAACAGGTGAGTCATAGTACACTGTATATTTGTTCACTCCTGTCCATAAGTAACTGTAGCCACTGGGAATCAGAGTACTGGCAAACAGAGTTTAGGGCTAGAACCAGATTTCAATCTTAAAAATGCGTACAGGGGAGCTTCTTCTTTGGGGGAAAGAGATGCCTGAAAAAGTTTGTGGTGGTCCTAGTGAGTTAGAAGTCTTGCAGCATTAGTGTGTGGTGTCATTTGACTGCCTTGTGTGACATGATAATAATAGACTAGAGAGGTTATCTCTCAGAAGCACAAAAATTTAATTAGTTAGAATTTAGGCTTTGGGTTACTTTTTCTATTTCAAACTGTTCACAGTTTACAGTCAGTCTAATATTTCAAAAATAGATCTTTTTGTTTATAATACTTGGATATAGTATTTGCTTAGAATATAGTATATTCAAGATAACAAACTAAATAGTTAAAAGTGAATTGTAACATGAGTTTCATTTTAGCTTTGTCATTTTCAAACATTAAAGTGTATTGAACAATTAAGTGGAGTTATAGTTTTTTTTAAAGTGTTTAAATTTAGAGGTAATGTTTAAAGATGATAGTAGAAGCTGCCAAACTATAAACATTTTTCTGTAAAGCAAACAGACATTAAAGATGTTGAAGGACAAGATAACAAGATGTAAAATAAGATTTCCTACCATTTGGCATCTTTACCACCTTTTTCCTCAGTTGTGTTTTAAATCCAAACTATATCTTTTTCTTTGCATCCATGAAAGAAGTCCCCTTGCCTGTTCTATTTTTTAAGCATCCAGACATTGTTTCTGGTTAGAAATTTATCACTTTATTGGATAAAATTGTGGAAAAGGTTCCATAATTTCTTTGAGTTACTTACCTAGATTTGCTTGACAGTGTTTTGTTCTGATGTATGTAAATGCATCACTATTTTTGAGTGATTAAATTACTTTTGTGATATTTTGTGAAATGGTATGATTTTTCTCATAGCAGCTAATTTACAAGAACTATGAAGATGAATAACAATAGGTCAGATATAAAGGGGGAAGGGGTCAGAATAAGGCCAATAACTTAGCCTTTTTCTTCCTTCTTCTTTTTCCTATTCTCATCCCCTCATTCCCACCCCCACCCAGGAGCTGGTTTTAGATCTGAACATCAAAACAAAACATATAGAGGAAATGTAGGGCACTCTGCCAGCTCCTGTTGGATGCTATTTTCCTTTGACTCACGTATCAGGCCAGCTGATATTGCCCCCTATAAGTTTACTGGGTTAGTAGAGCAGCTTTCTAGATGGATTGGTTTCAAATAACACATGCCCTATTCCTCTTCTTAGGACTGAGTGGTGTAACTGGAGTAGGTTCCCACTGTGAAAAGGCATGTAACCCTCGGATGGGAAATTTGGCTCTTGGGAGGAGACTCTGGGCAGATACCACCTGTGGCCGGAACTCTACAGAGCTGTACTGTTCCTACAGCGAGAATACTGACCTGACTTGCAGGCCCCCCAAGTGTGACAAGTGCAATGCTGCACACCCTCACCTGGCTCACCTGCCCTCCTCCATGGCAGACTCATCCTTCCGGTTTCCCCGTACTTGGTGGCAGTCAGCTGAAGATGCTCACAGGGAGAAGATCCAGCTGGACCTCGAGACTGCATTCTACTTCACTCACCTGATTATGGTGTTTAAATCACCTAGACCAGCAGTCATGGTTCTAGAGCGATCACAAGATTTTGGGAAAACTTGGAAACCTTACAAGTATTTTGCCTCCAATTGCTCTGCTACCTTTGGTCTAGAGGATGATGTTTTTGAGAAAGGAGCCATTTGTACTTCCAGATACTCTAGTCCCTTTCCCTGTACTCGAGGAGAGGTAAGAGCACTTGATTAATCCTACCTTGTAAAGAAAATTTAAAATGTTATCACGTGTGTACATGTGTGTGCACATACACATACACACATAGAAGTGTTACTATTTTTGAAATATGAATGTATTTATATCCAGGGATTGTAATAGCACAAATGAAACCAGTATTTATTTTTCCCACTTAGTTTCCATAAATTTTCCCCCTACATTTAGATGTGATCATTGTCAATGCACATGGCCCATTAGGTTAGATTCTTCAATCAGAGGAAGAGATTTAAAGTATTTTATTAAAAAAAAAAACACAAGCTCTCTATCTAAATGTTTTTAAGACAGTGGTTACTAATTATTACATCAACAGAATGACCTACTGTGTTTCTAAAAGGGGCATGAATTCACTGAGACAATCTGTTCCTGGACCTTCCTTATGCTGGTAACATAAATAGGAAGTAAATAAAAACAAAGTTAACCAGGGGAAGAAGACTCATGTTTGTTAGAAGAATAACATTGTATGACAATAGAGTCTTACTGTTACGATTGCAAGGCTCTTGCAAATAATAGAACAGAACAACAACAACAAAAAGCCCAGTCTTTAGTTTTAAAATATTTTCATTTTCAGAAGCTTCTTTTAAAACACAAACTTCCTATTCTTGCATATAGCTTAATTTCAAGTCAATAACATTGATCTAGTTTTGGCCAAAAATTGCTTGGAAGGAAATTTAGTACAGTGGAAAGATTGTTAGATCTTGAGGTTCTGGATTCAAATTTAGACTCTGTACTCAGCACCGATTCAGTTAATTATCATCCTTAAATACAGACTCAATTTCTATATAGGTTGGATTTTTTTTCCCCTTTATATTTTAGTGCCTAGTCTGTGTTTTCTTGAAAAGTGGATGAGAATCAATCTGTTTCACTCAGTGAGATGTCCTAGGGAAATATTTCATATCCATCTGTGTAATATGTAAGAACCCTAAAGGGAAAAAAAGGCATTCTAAAAAAAGAACACCAAGAAAAGAAAATGGAAATGAATTATCAGAATGATCAGTGGCAACATACTTCAAGTATGATTTATACTTAAAATTTGGTTCTATAAGAGAAAAGAAAGGGAGGGACAATCATTGTTCTAGCTGGGAAATAAGCTAATTTTCATTAGTAATTAATTTTTAGTGACCATTTACTAGATATTCATTCTCAGGGAAAAAAAAAACCTTCAAGGATCTATCATAATTTTAGTGTGTAACTGACACTGGTTAATAAATTATCTTCCAGAATTTCTGTGTTGAAAAAGGGTTTCATCATGTGGCCAAACTGGTGATGAGCTTTTCAGAATTTTGCAAGCAGCGGACAGATAGTCCATCACCAAGTATGAATTGAAAGCTTCTTCAAATTGGTAGGACTTGCCTTAGCTTGTGTTCTACACAGCAGCGGGAGCAGAAATGCAAGGTCACTTCTGTGCCAGCAGGAGGCATTAAAGTAGTCAGCCTTTTACTATTTTAAGCCAAACAATAATTATTCTAACCTGTGTTATTGCTTAATTAATGTAATTTTGATTGAAATGGTAATTTCAACACACTGATACCTTATACTACAAGGTTTCTTAAACTTTTCTCACTTGTGACCTATCATCACTGAGAAAATTTTAGGTTAGCATTGATATATTAAATAGACATACAAATCAAACTTGACCGATAATAAATCATTCAGTTACGAGACCCCTAAATGGGGTCATAACCCACAATTTAAGAATCTGGGCTTTATAGGATACAATTAAATTTCTGAATTTAATTGTAAAATTAAATGGTTTTAAATTTGAGTTGCAAACATTAAGTATTCTAGGTCATTATTCCTAACCATATACAAGCCATTATAAAGTTTCTGTACCAAGGCGCAACCCAAAATCGCATAAACAGGGATCACTGGGATTATCTCTAGTATTCATTATTATTTGCATCCCCTCTCTGGTTTTGGAATATAAAGTTATATCATGTTAGGATATAGGTTTATAGTAGAGCCTTGTAGCATTGTTTTGTTGTTGTTGTTGTTTTGGGGAGGGGTGCTTACCTGAGTATATAAAGTGAACATTATCTTAATAAATCTTGCTAGATAGAGGGACATGCACATTTTAGTCGTTGGTATTATAATTAAATCAATAACCTGGAAGCAGATGCGAAAAACATACACTACAAATTTGCAGACACAAAAATGGAAGGGATAGTAGATATGGTGGGGAGAGAAAATCACAAATCTAAAAGATCTTAATAGATTAGAATATTGGGTTCAAATTAAAATGACATGTTAAGTTAAAAACCCTAAAACTTGTAGGCATAAAAGGACCCTCCTTTATTAAAAGGGGAAACATGTATTTAAATCCAATAGTTAGCATTATTTAGAGTAAATATAAAAATAAAGCAATGATGTTCTTTTTCTCCATAGTCATTAGACATAATCCTAGAAGTACTGGCTCAAGCTATATGAAAAATAACAGGAATTATAGATATAGCCATTTTAAAATGGAGATAAAAGAATCCCTATTTGTCAAGTACATGATGATTTCTTTTTAATAGCCTAGAGAAACAATAAAGAACTAATTGAGCCCTGACGATAAAAAGATACAAAGTAAATCCACAAAAATAACAAAAATCAGGACAGATTGTTAGAGAGAGGCAGGCTCTGGAGGCAAAGGACTTGGAGATTCAAATCTGGGAATTTAGAATCAGAAAGGCTAGAGTTCAAAACTGACTTCAGATACTAGCTATCAGATCACTTAATTTCTGTTTACCTCAGTTTCCTCAACTGTAAAATAGAGTAGGAATTGCATCTAATTCCCAGAGTCATCATGAGGATTAAATAAGATCATGTTTGTCAAGCTCTAAGCATAGTGCCTGAAATACAATAAGTTTTACAAATGTTATGTTAACATAACATTTATATACATGTTATATCATATATATTGTTGGCTATTTTATTATTATTAACATGTAGTTATATATAAATATATATAAATGTTACCTATTTTATTATTATTATTAAAATCCTGCTTCTGATACTTACCACCTGTATAACCTGGCATACTATATCACCCTTGGGTTTTTTTCTGTCATGTGAGAGAGCTGGATTTGTTGTCCTCTGGCTATGGGAAGCCAGTGATGATTTTTGAGTAGAAGAGGGACATGATCAGAGCAGAGTATTAGAAGAGTTGTTTAGGTAGCAATGGAGAGAAATAATTGGGAAAGTTTAGAATCTGGAAGACATATAGGAGTATATGTGTATGTGTGTATGTGTGTGATGTTTAAGTAGCCCAGATAAGAAGAGATGAGAGACAGAAGGCTAAGATAAAAGATAGAGACAGGTGATATTGTGGGATATTGGCAACTAGTTACATGGGAGATGAGAGTGAGACAGATATGTGACATTCGTTTTTCTTGATTCTCCTACCTGGCTAAGTATTCCTAAGTCTCTTTTACTGACTTATCCTCCATATCCCAGCCCCTAATTATTCTCCAAGGTTCTATCCTGAATCATCTTTTCTTTGTCCTTTACTATTTCTTTTGGTAACCTCATCAGTTTCCATTAATTCCATGCAGTCAACTGCATGGAGAAACAGAGAGACAGGCAGACAGATAGATACGTAGGTAGGTAGGTAGGTAGATAGATAGATAGATAGATAGATAGATAGATAGATAGATAAATAGATAGATAAACAAGACATACAGAGAGACAGGTAGATAGACAGAGAGAGAGATAGATAGATAGATAGATAGATAGATAGATAGATAGATAGATAGATAGATATACATAAATAGATAATGGATAGGTAGATAAAGAGATTGACAAAAATAGACAGAAAGGCAGATATATATATATATATAGAGAGAGAGATATAGATATAGATATAGATAGATACACACACATACATATATGGATGGATGGATGGATGGCAGACAGATAGACAAACATACAGAGAGACAGATATAGATAGGTAGATAGGTATAGACATATAGAGAGACAAGCAGGCAAGCAGACAGATAGATATACATAAATAGATGAATGGACAGGTAGATAGATAAAGAGATTGACAAACAAAAAATCAGACAGGCAGGCAGGCAGATAAATAGAAATACGTAGATAAATAAAGAGACATACAGATAGACAGGTAGACAGACAGACAGACATAGATTTCCAGCTTCTCTTTCCTAAGTTCCAATCCCTCAATTCCAATTGACTACTGGAGGTTTTGAACTTGAAGTTCCAAGACATAAACTCACTATGTTTGAAACTAAGCTTATTATATTTCCAATTAATCCCTCTTCTCTACCAAGCTTGCCTATTTCTTTTATTTTCTTTTTTGGTGAGTCAATCGGGGTTAAATGACTTGCTCAGAGTCACAGAGCAGTAAGTCCACCTAGCTGCCCCTAATTGCTCATTTCTTTTAAAGTCATCCTCACTCAGCCTTCCCATCTCAAAGTTTAAAACTTTGTCATCTTCCTTAGCTCGTCATTCTTATCCCACAAATCCAATCCCTTGCCAAATCCTGCTTTTTCTACTTTTACAACATTTCTTACATCTGACCTCTTCTCTCTACCCACACTGACGCCACATTATTTCAAGGTTTCATTGTCTCTTGCCTCAAGTCTCTCACTACTCCAGTACATCCTACAGAGTTCTGTCAGTTTGCTTAAGCAGAGATCTGACCATTTGATTCCCCTACTCAATCATCTTCAGTGGCCTCCTATTGCCTCTAAAATGATTTATGTTTATAAACTCCTCTATTTATTTAGCCTTATAACAACCTGTTCATAACCTGTCTGTCCAGTCTTCTTGGACATTACTGCTCTTCCCATATTCTGTGGTCCAACCAAACTGATCTTCTCTCTGTTCCACATGTAGGATCCTACATTAGGACCCTACATAAGCTGTCCCCTCTGCCTGGAATGCACTGCCTTCTTAGACATACCTAGATGTAGCTACTCACTATCCTTTGCATGAAGCCTTTCCTAATACTCCTAAATTGCTGTTTTTTCCCCTCCTAAATTATGTTGTATTTAAGTACTTTGTATATATTTGTGCTGTATTTATTGTGTCTATATTTATGCTGTAAATATTTTTGTATGTCTCTGTTTTTCTCCCATTAGAGTGCAAGTTTCTTCAGAATAATTGTTTCATTCTTCATATTGTAATCTGAGTTCCTAGTGCATAAATAGTACTTAGTAAATATCTATTGATTGGTTGATTATATATTTATTATCTGTTCTATTTGTGACTGGGAGAATTAAAAAAAATGTCGAAATTATGGGCACTACCAGATTTTGAAGATAAAATAATGAACATAAAGCATAAAAAAGTAGAAAATAGGTTGTTAGGTTGGAAGAAAGAGATGTGACTTCAGCCTCAAAAAACACAAACATTTGAATTGACGGTACATCTGTATGATGAGTAGTAGTAATTGGAAGTGATAACATACAACTAATGTCCAGGATGTGAATTTTGAACTATGATTCCAATTCAATATGTTTTTCTCTTATTAAGAAGTATTATTAAGGAAAGCTAAATGGTACAGTGGATAGATCACTGGCCTTGGAGTTGGGAGGACTGTCTCAGACTCTTGACAGTAGCTGTGTGACCTTGGACATGTCATTTAACTCTGCCTCTCTCTTTCCTCCCCGAAAAAGTATCATTAAATACTCAAGCATCTAAGTGCATTGTTTTAAAGGAATTTTTCTTTACAGTAAATGTCATCATTCTATGGGTTAAAGATTTTTGTAGTCCAGCCCTCTATTATTAGAACATCTAAATTATTCAAGAAAAATGAGCTACTAAGCAAACTATTAAATGTCTCCAAGGAAAGATATGTCTTAAAAACCTTAATAGATTTTTTTGTTGGTCATTGTCATTAAGAGCACAATATCTGTCAGCAATAGATCCAAAGAACTTTATTTTGAATAATTTAACTACTTTTCTAGAAAAATTATCTAAATTGAAAAGATAATGAATATTAAATCACACCAGTGAATGATTTTTGTCATGTTGAAAATTAAATCCTATCATCTGCTGTAATTAACCAAAGACTACTTCTTAGTCATTTGAAAGGTCATTTATTATTGCAATCTCTTACATAAGAGAAACCACTATAATTTTCTTCAGTTGTTTTCACAAAATTTGAAAGCTTTTTTGATGTTTTTTCCTTTAGGGAGGAAAAATGAGATCATCCAAAGATATTTCCTTCCCTCTATTCATATATAAACCATTTTATAGGTCCGATTAGAGTTCTCATGGTTAAATTTTTTATTTTTTGCATTGGATTAGAAACTAAGGCATCCAAAACATAATCTCAGTAATGCTCCTAACTTTCTTTGTGTTAGTTTAGAGCAGGTAACATAGCCACATTCATTGCCTTAGTTTTCTCACTTATAAAATGGTCATTTCAACTACTTACTCCATCAGATTAACTGGTAAGTAATTGTGAAACATTACATACTTTTCTATACATGCTAACAGTGACATTGTACTTAATTTCAATAATCTGGCCAAAATCACACTTTCGATGCTGTTTGGAAAACCACAAGTCTAATTCTCTATGATATAAAGCTAAGTCCTACAGTCAGATAAAACAATATTAATTCATCTAGAGTTCCCCATTTGATAATTCTGTTTGCAATTAGAATGATAATTAGCATAGCCACGGTCTGCACTAGTATTCTGGTGGCTCTGCTGAAATGACCTTTGTTTTTCAAATAGCAGTAAAACATTTTAAAAGGACTTATGGACACGTGAAAGTACTTTGGTTTTTAAACTTTTTATTGTCATTGTCACTCAGGCTTTACATTATTGATTCTATCACTTCTGAATGATACTTGATAAGAGACTCTGCCAAATGCTCTTTACGGTATTTGATGCTATTGATCACTTCCTTGGGTTTTCATGACTCTGCTTTTTGGGTTCTCCTTTTATCTGAATAATCAATCCTCTTTCATCTCCATCACGGTTACCAAAGGCTTGGGTTGGGGCCTGGACCCTCTTCTCTTTTTCCTTGATGATCTCATCAGCTCTCCTGATTCGTTGGTTATCTCCATGCCCATTACTGTTGGCAGGTCTGCATAGTTAGCTCTCCTTTCATCACACTTTCTAATGAGCAGCAATTCCTCCTCTATACCTTGAACTGCCCTTGATACGCAGCAAGTCCAGAATAGAGCTCATGACCCTTCCCACCAAATCCTCCCCACTTCCAGACCTGGAGATTGCTGTCAAGGGCACCAACACCTTCCTGGTCCCTCAGCTCCTCCCTCTTGCCACATCCCCCGTCCAGTCTGCTAACTCTACATCTCTCCGTTCCCACAACTACTGTCTTAGTATCGTCCCTCACCTGGATAAGCGCAGCAACCTCTGATTGGCCTCCATGGCTCCCCCGCTCCGATCCATCTCCTGCTAAGCCATCCCTTCCCTCAGCCTCTTCCCTCCAGCACCCAACAGAGACTCCTTGGCAGCCTTCTATAACCTTGCCTCTTTTTCCCTTGTTGGTCCAGTGCACGTCCCTTCCCCTACTTTGCCTGCGATGGCTGCTTGCCATTCCTCATGCACACGTGCATCTCCGGGCCTTTTCATGGTGCTTCACCTTGACTTCTTAGCTCCCTGGCTCTCTTCAGAAGCCAGCTCAAATCCTACTTCTCTCGGAATCCTTTCCAAGTATATCTAGAGATCCTTGATAATAACTTGCCTTTATGTCCATATATACATTTCTGCACATCTGTGTTTGGTTTTGTCTTCATGTCAGTGAAAATAAGGCCCTTCATATTCTAGGCCTATCATTCAAATCTGTAAATGGAAGGAGAACAAGGTCTATGAAAATCATCATTATACATTTTAGGCAAATGAAATTGGAACAATGTATTGTTTGAAAAAATATAAAGAACATATATGTCAGAAAATAGAAAAGCATATTAGAAATTACAAAGTCCAGTTTCAATATGTCAAAGAAGTCCTTTTTGTTTTCTGATGGTTACTTACTCTGGGCTCTTGTACAAAACAAAAACAAAAAACTGAAAACCATTATTATTCTGTAATCTCTTCCACTTGTAAAAACCACAAAAGTCACATTTGTAAGATCCCAGAATACTCACTGTCATCAAGCTAGTGAAAGAAATATCACCATTTTATAAAAATCAGTTTTATTATGAAATAATTATATGTTGTAAGTTAAGTTTTAAGTTTTTCTTTTTAGAAATAGTGATGTAAATGGCTTTATTCCAGAAAAAGACAAAACTGTTAACTTTCACAAGTCCTGGCTTGCCAATATGACTATTGATATTTCAGTAAATTCTGGTGAAGATTAAACAGAGGGATCTGCTGTCTTTAAACATGACATTAAAGGACATAACAATGTATGGGACGAATTCTCATAGGATAGACGCAATGTATGTGTAAGGGAAAAGAGGGGTGCCTACAAAGGTATTGGGAATGAAAACCTGGTAGATTTCAATTCATAAATTCCTGGTCATCTTCCATTATCTCCTTTTCTTTTTTTTAAATTTGCCTTATTTTCTTCTTATTAAGATTCTCTCCTTTGATTCTCATCCTAGACTATTACAGTTATTTACTCATTCTTTTTGAAACATATCTAAGGTATTCCTTCCCCACTCCACTAAACTACTAGTATCAAGTCTGTATGGTGTACTATTTATATTTACTGGGGCAGATATAAAGATCCATAATCTTTAGTCCTTTCTTATGAATAGCAGGAACAGAAATAGTTCTCAATCTCAGATGACTCATATTCTGATAAAGTTAACAAATATCCACGATGGAGTCCTGAGTAAATATGAAGAAAGCTAGCTAGCTATTAGAAAACAGAATAGAAAATGAAGAGTTTAGAAATACTTGCATAAGCAGGATTCTGGGGCCAGAAACCATAAAAAATATTTTATTTATTATTATATCATTTAGCCATTTAAAGTCGAACTTGACTTCTGTTGTACTTTCTAACTTTATGTCTCATTTGATCAGGTTATGATTTTATGAGGGAAGTATTTTATAAACTGAAGCACTATGAATGAGGTAGTATTGCTATTAACAATTTAGGTTTCTTGGTCATAACTCATTAAATAAAATAATGTGTAATTGATCATTTCTGTATGCTACTACTGAGCAACTAATTTCTAAATTTTGCTAATAATATTTATCGTGTTACTCAGAAGGTTATGTAGATTATATCCTCTTTTTATATCCCTTAGAAATGAAAGGAAATCTAAGATAAAGTCAGTTTTGCCAAGATTGCATGGAGCATATTATTGTTAAGTTATTACCTGTATTTTATGATTTACCTGATTTCTGTTGCATATTTTTACACAGATTTTGTATAATGTTAGGACTCTACCTTCAGGTAGGAAAACTATCAAAACTGAGAAGTTTTTTAATACCCTTTTCAAAAGTACCAGAATCACTTATATAAAGAAACATAGAGGCCTATACTTTGTTCTTCATCATTCTTTAATACATTGGAGCCTTTTCCTTGAATGCTTACCTTGGGGGGGAAAAAGATATTTTTTTTAAAAATCTTTTTTAGATGAGAAAAAAGTAGCATATTTTAGCCCTCCATTTCATTGAGTAAGTTATTGCCTCCTGGGCTTATTTTTAAGGGCAATTTCAGCTATTTTGTTGAATTAAATTGCAAAGGATATAACTTCTATATATTTTAAGGGACTCAAATATATTTAGTGTCTACATTCTTTCTTTAAAGCAATGGTCTACAAGCTTTTTTTTATCATATCTTACAATAGTCAAAAACTGTTTGAGACAAATATTTACATTTTTCATAAAGTATGTTATATATACATCAAAATTGGAAATTTTTAAAAGATAATCTTACTAATGAAATAATATTTGATCCTATAGTCAGTTGGGAGGTACTGGGATTTATTAAGGGAAGGATATGGTTAGGGCGGTGCTTTAAGAAAATTACTTGTTTATCTTTGTAAAAGATAGGATGACTAGGGGAAAAGCTTGAATCAGGGAGACCAATTAGGATGTTTTTGCAATAACTCATCTGAGAGGTGATGAAGACAGAACTGGGATACTAGCCATATGAGAGGAGACAGATTTGGGAGAGATACAGAGGTTGAAACAACAAGATTTAGCAAATCTTTTGGATATATGAAATAAGAAAGTAAGGAGATCAAGAATAATTTATTGATATTGTGAACATGGGTGACTGAAAGGATAGTTCAGAAAAAGAGTAGATTCTGAAGTGAAAGATGATGAAATAAGATCTGTACTGCAGACCCCTTTACATCCTGCTCATGCTCTTAAACAAGGGAGGGTTCTTACTCACGTAATCACTGCCCCACATCACAGAACTTCCCTCCAGTAGCCTGCCTCTACCATGAAATGGTCTGGAGGATGCAGGAACTAGGTATTCTGGCAATATTGGTGTTTTCCCAATAGCATCTGGGCAGCTGCTATTCTGGGTACCCAACTAATAGTTAAGTTAAAACTATCTATGGATTATTTGTGGTTTATGCCCAACTGGAAGTTTGAACATTGGATAGAGGGAGCAGAATGGAAGATTGTTGGGAAAAATAAGAATTTTGGGCAGTAGTATTGAAGATAAACCCACAACTGGTTAGTCTGGGAAAGGTGAGATACAACCTATCTTCCTAACTTCTAATTGATTCTGATTGATGACATTCATTCCTAGGGATGAGGCCTTGGATACTACTGCTTTATAAGAAAAATGACATCTGACTACAGCAGTTCATTTTTTAAAAGTCCTTTAGGTAAAAAACGGCCTGTTGGCATTTGTCAATGAAAATTATCCAGAGAAACTACATGTCCCAGAGAGCAAACACTGATTAAATAAACCTGAGAATAGGATTTCTTTCCTCAATTAAAAATCTCTTTTTTGAACGTAAAGAAATCGGTTTTGTTTGTCTAACCTATATTGGTAGTGTCTGATTATTTAACTTATTTAATCTATGTTTGGTTTTGTTGCAATAGGATTATTTATGGTCCTTTTCAAAAGTTGATTTACCCAATGCTGAGTCACGATTACTTTTTCACAAGGAAAGACTTAGAGATAATTGGTAATAGCTTAGCTCGAGATCAGTTGTTAAGTAAAGAGAATTCTATCCTTGTAACTCTGCTTACTTCCCTTATGGGGATCCTGTGTCCCAAATTTCTAGGAGAGCTCTGCCAAGGAAGTGTCTGGAGAGTTATGTGTCTGAAGTATTTTGGATTCTCATGTTAATACCACTGGGCCTTTTATTCGGGCCTCAGGGTATATGCATTTTTAAAACATTCCAGACTACAGATCTTGAAAGGAGTGAGCCATAGTTCTGACCTTTTTGATTTTTGTCCAAGCCAACACCTCTCTGATTGAGTAATTTGCTCTTAAAGTCTTTGCCCTGGTCTGAACGAATCCCAGCTTGGAAACAAACACAGAGAAATATTTCTCCTTCAGCATGCTAATAATGGTAGAAGGCCTTGTTTTGGTGATCCTAAACCCTACATGCAAAAGAACTAACCCTTCTGGGTCTCCCCATCCTCAGCTCTCTGTCTCCTAGTTCTGATCTTCTTTAACCTTGCTCTCTACCATGCCCCTTCCAGATCTGTCCACTGTGCCCTCTGGAAGTCCACTCCATGATTAGGAAACTCGTTTTCCTCTAAACCCTCTCCCTTTAGCACTCCTTCCATCTCTTGGTGTGCACTAAGACCTGTCTCCCTTTTGATGACAAAACTTGTGATGACCGCGTTAGCACCTTGGATACCTTAGAATCAGCTAGAGTCAGGATAAGCAAAAGTTCTTAGTCTTTATTCTTGGTCTTTAGAGGTAGGATTGAATCAGATGGAAGCAGAATCGCGGCGACCTCCTTCTTCCTCATCTACCGCCAGAGTGACCCTCGCTAGTCTTACTCCACCCCTAGTCCCTCTTACAATTCTCTGCATACACCAATTATCGAGCCAGCACAGGATAGTGGGAAGGGCCATTCCCCAAGCACATGCCCTTAGAGTATTATCCAATTAGTAATTAGCCTTAAGTGCTGGAACTGACCTCAGTGTATCAACTCAAGAGTTTCAGCCCTCTACAGATCCTGCTTTCTTTTGTTTTAGAACATAGGTGGTCACATCATTCCTGACTTCTCAGGGAGGTGAGAGACCCCAAAAGAAGGTAATCACACCCTCCCCGACTTCTCAAGAAAGGAGGTGAAAACACTGAAAAGTAGGTGATCACGCCTCCCCCCCAACTTCTCAGGAAGGGAGGTGAAAGCACTAAAAAGAAGATGATCATGCCCTCCCTGACATCTCAGGAAGGGAATGAAAAGCACCAAAGGGAAGTGGGGGTTGCTAGCGGGTTTCTGGGCTGAAGAGTCTTATTATGCACAAACCCATCAGCATGGGAGGCATTACACAAGCACATAGCAATAATGCACAGGCTATTAGTGATGACTCCCCACAGTCAGTGCAGGCTCAATGTGGTGCAACAAACATGAATTGTACATGCAAGTAGTGATATAACAAACAATATGAATCCACATGGTATTGTAAAAGATTTCCAGAAGTCCTAGAAAGAGGGTATATAAACAACAGTCACACATACACCTTCTTCAGCAGCCAAGAGATAGTCCAAAACGAATGTCTTATCCATTGCTTCACATGTCAGAGAATCCAATGATCCCTGCAAGTCTTGTCATTTCTCATAAAATCCAAAGATTCCTGAGGGCTTTCAAGTCCTACAACAGTCTTATCATATCTCAGAGAATCCAATGATTCCTGAGGGTTTTGAAGTCCTACAACAGTCTTATCATATCTCAGAGAATCCAATGATTCCTGAGGATTTTGAAGTCCTACAACAGTCTTATCATATCTCAGAGAATCCAATGATTCCTGAGGGTTTTGAAGTCCTACAACAATCTTATCATGTCTCAGAGAATCCAATGATTCCTGAGGGTTTTGAAGTCCTACAACAGTCTTATCATATCTCAGAGAATCCAATGATTCCTGAGGATTTTGAAGTTCTACAACAGTCTTATCATGTCTCAGAGAATCCAATGATTCCTGAGGGTTTTGAAGTTCTACAACAGTCTTATCATGTCTCAGAGAATCCAATGATTCCTGAGGGTTTTCAAGTCCTACAATTTTTGATGTCTATGAGTCAAACGCCATAACTGCTATGCTCAATTCACTGGTGGGCACAGTCAGTAATGGAACTACCTGATATTTCTTGAGTCTTCTCCTTCGTTTCAAGGGTCTGCTCCATCTCTCTGCAATGGACAAGGCGAATACGGCTCATTGGCCCCCATCTGATTCCTTCTCCACCTATAGAGATACAAGCAAATCTTCTCCCCCAAGCAGTTAACCTATCTGGCCCCTTCTATTCACCACTTTCTGGGTCTCTCCACATCACCTGGCGATTATCTAAAGATAGTGAAGCTGCTCACGCTGGACACTGCCCTTCCGGTGGGTTATAAAACCTGTCTGCTGGAGCCAGTGCATCTTTGTCAAAAATCAAGAAGTTAATAGTATAAAGTGCTAGATTTAGAACTTCTCTAGGGTTACCTGTGGCTCCCCCTTTCTTATGTTTTTGGAGCGGTGTCTTAATGTCTCTGTTTCTCTTCTCTACTATTACCTGTCCTTGAGGATTAAAGGGTATGCCAGTGGTGTGTGATATCTTATGCTGTGCACAAAAGTGTGCAAAATGTTTGGAGGTGTATGCAGGACCATTGTCTGTTTTTATTGCTTGTGGCACACCCATAATTGCAAATGTTTGTATAAGGAATTCACTGACCACTCAGGCTGGTATTTGCTGCTGGTATTGCAAAAGTGAAGCCTGAAAAGGTGTCTACCACAACATGGATAAAAGACAGACCACCAAAAGATTTGTAACAGGTCACATCCATTTGCCAAATTTCATTGGGTCTCAAACCACGAGGGTTCCTTCCTGGAGGCAGTGTAGGAGCCTGGAAAGGAAGGCAAGCTGTACAGGCTTTTACTATGCTCCTTGCTTCCTCTCTTGTTATTCCAAATTGTAAACATAAAGCTCGAACAGCCTGATGATATTTAAAATGAGATTTTTGGGCTTCTTGAAATAAAGGAGTATTGGCCATCATAGTTAGAAGGCTATCTGCCTTTGAATTACTATCAAAAATAGGACCTGGAAGTCCACTATGAGACTGAACATGCAAAATATAAATCTTACCTGGATGCTTTCTCATTTGCTCTTGAAGTTCCTTAAAGAGCTGATATATATTAGAGGCTACAAATTTTATTTGGGCTGTGGCAATTCTTTGTACCACACCTACTGAATAGGCTGAATCAGATATTATATTTATATCTCCCAGATAATAAGTAAGAGCTAAAATGATTGCATCCAATTCATTCTGCTGAGTGGACTGAAAAAGAGTTCTGACTACTCTCTTTATAGTTAAGTCACGAGAATATACAGCGCAAATATGTTTGGATGCATCTGTAAAGATAGTTGGTCCTTTAAGAGGAACTTTAGAAACCTTTTCCCCAAGAAGCCAATTATGTAATAGTCTGGTTATCTTTAATGGAGACCCAAGTGTAAAATTTGGAGCCGTGACTAATAAAATTTGCCACTCTGGGATGGTTTCACAGCATACATGAATTTGTGCATTAGTATAAAAGGTATATATCTTGTCAGGTCTTATCCCAGATAATTGTACTGCTCGCTTAATGGCCTTTAATAAAATTCTAGCCACAAGCACTGGGTAAGGAGTAAGACTTTGTTCTGGTTGTGCTAGGAGATTCACCCACTCTATCACACTATCTCCTTGATGAAGGACTGCTGTGGTTGCCTCGTGTGTGGCAAAAATGGATATTTCCAAAGGTTTTTGAGTGAATCTTTCAACCATATTGGATAAAGCCAGTTCAACTTCTCTCAAAGCCTCTTGAGCTTCTTTTGTAAGCTGGCATGGTGAGTTTAAAGCATTGTCTCCTCTTAAAATGTCATATAATGGTTGTAATTGATAGGTAGTCAAGCCTAACACTGGATGCATCCATTGGATATCTTCTATCAATTTCTGAAAGTCATTTAAGGTGTTTAGCTTCTCTGTTCTTAAGAAAAGTTTTTGTACTGTAAGCACCTTACCATATACTTCATATCCTAAATATTGAAAAGGAGCATGCCTTTGAATTTTTTCTGGAGCTATGTGCAATTTGTAGTTCCTTAGAGTTTCTATGGTCTTTTGTAGACATGCTTCTAACATTTGCTCCTCAGGTGCACATCCCACTATATCATCTATATAATGTAATAACATTACTTTTGGAAATGCTTTTCTTACTGGAGTAAGAGCAGCAGCAACATACATTTGACACATAGTAGGGCTGTTTTTCATTCCCTGTGGCAAAACTGTCCATTCATATCTTTTATAAGGCTCAGCTAAGTTAACGCTGGGCACTGAAAAGGCAAATCATTTCATATCCTCCTTATTTAGAGGGATAGAATAGAAACAATCCTTAATGTCTATAACCAAAGAGGCCATTCTCTAGGCAATTGAGTAGGAGATGGAAGTCCAGGCTGAAGAGTTCCCATAGCTTCCATCTGTTCATTTACATTTCTTAAATCAGTCAACATCCTCCATTTTCCAGATTTCTTTCTTACAACAAATACTGGGGAATTCCAAGGACTTAAAGAAGGTTGTAAGTGTCCTCGGTCAAGTTGCTCCTGTACAATATCTAATAAAGCCTGAATTTTATTGCTACCTAAGGGCCACTGTTCTATCCACATTGGTGTATCAGTTTTCCATTGGATAGGAACAGGGGAAAGTGTTGGCAGGCCTTCAACAGCAGCCCTGCCTAAAAAACCGAAGTACTCATTTTTAATCCTAATTGTTATAAAATGTCTCTTCCCCACAGAGTGATGGGGGTTTTTCAACTATAAAAGGAGTAAAAACTCCTGTTTCACCTTCAAAAGTCCATCTCATAGGGCAGCACTAACTTCAGCAGCTATTGATCCTCCTACTCCAGACATGTAGGTGTCTGCCTTGATCTCTGGCCAGTGACTGGGTCATTTGGCACCTCTAATGAGTGTACCATCTGCACCAGTGTCTACCAATCCTTCTAATGGTTTGCCATTTATATAGATAGTGAGCATAGGTTGGTCAGCTGTCACAGCTGCTGTCTAGTATATTCCTGGATTTTGTTGCTTGGAGTCAGAATCTGGGCAACTATCACCAGATAGCTTATTAGGAGTCTGTATCAGTAAACCTGATGCTACTACTTCTTCTGGGTGATAAGTCACACATTGTCTACCTGTATTAGTGACTGGGATATTATGGATGGACACTGTTTTCTACATACTCTCAGGATGTGAAATGGTCAAGCCTATTGTGCCTGAAGGCAAGGGGTCCATAGGTTGGAGAGGAACAGATTTCACCTCTCCAGGGGGAATCTCAGTTGTCCCAGCTGCAAACAACTCTATTCTCCCCAGATGTAATCCTTTTCTCCCATCAGGTTGCTTCCTGGCTGATTGACTGCATTGTCCCCTTCTCCCATCATATGGCTTTCTGGCTGATTGGTCATGTCTGGGTACTAGACTTTTAGGCACTCTCTGGGTGCACTATTGGCTGCCATCATGCCCCAAATGTTTTTTGCCTTGGACCCTAGGGCTGGGCATTTCCCTGATTCTCATCCCGTTTCCATGAATCTGTCTACATTCTGATGCCCAGTGGAAGCATGTGTTGCATTTTGGACATGGGGGTTTGGGTCTTGTTCTTCCACCCTGTTTTCTCACTCTGTCTCTGTGCCAACACTGAGCTTTCAGATGCCCTACTTTACCACATTGAAAGCATTGATAGTATCCATGGAAGTCCCTTGCCAAAAGGGACCCTGTTTTTCCCATGTTCGGATCTTGGGGCGTCTGCATCATAGCCTGGCTATAAAAGGCATTTGTGCCCACTGTGGCACAGCGTCTTATGATCTAAAGGAGCATCCTTGTGCAGTCCTAGTATAATTCTTCTGCAAACCTCAGTAGCATTTTCTTTAGCAAATTGCCTTATCATAATGTCTGTTACTGCATTTTCATCATTAGTTCGTATAATAGCTGTCTGCAAATGTCCCACAAAATCAGCAAAAGGTTCATTTGGTCCTTGTGCAGTTTTTGTGAAGGCCTCACCCTTGTTGTTTTCACTGTGGAGAGAAGCCCATGCTTTGATAGCAGCAGCAGCAATTTGCTCATATGCTACTATGAGGTAATTAATCTGTACTGAAATGTCTGCATAAGAACCTACACCTGTTAGTTGGTCACAGGTGACTGGAGGATTAACTCCACTATGACTATTTTGTTGGGCTTGTATCCTACAGTGCTCACTATATTCAGAAAGCCACAAGTTTTGTCCAGGTTCTAGCATGACCTAGCTATAGATTTCCAGTCACTAGGGGTTAAGACTTCATAACCCAAATTCTGTAATAACATCTTTTTTTTTTTTTGTAATAACATCTTAATGTAACCTGATATAACCCCATAAAGAGTGCAAGCCTTTTTCAGGTCTTTGAGGATTTCTATATCAAAAGGAGTGTATCTTCTACTTTCTTGACCTGAAGAGTTAAACTATTGAATCACAGGATATATTTGTAGTTTTAACTCAGCAATATCCTTCCCTTCCTCTGTGGCTTTAAGTACTGCCTTTTGCAATCTAGTCATAAAAGGGGGTGATTGCTGGGGGGGGGGGGAAGTGCTGGTGATATCACTGCCCCTCCCACTATTCCTCCTCCCTCCTCCATCCTGGAAGGTGAAGTTGATGGGGGCATGTCAAGAACCAATTCTGGTTTAGGTGGGGTTGAAGCTGCCTTGTGAGAGGGAGAATCACCACACCCTTCATCCTCACTTAACTCCTCATGCTCTCCGATGATATCACTTTTAATCTATTCTTTGTTTTCTTCTTTTTCCTCACACTTCCTCATCTGGCTGTTCTGAAAATTTTTCTTTTTTTTATAACTTGCAGGATTCTTTAAGGACAATTGTATTATGTTGTATGTATAGACTCTTTCCTTGGAAATTGAATGAGGACCTTTATCATTGTAGTATTCACATAGTTGATCTCCTACCAGTTTCCAATTATCTGGCCCTATCTCTTCTTCCTTTAAGAACCAAGGGAACATATGTTCTAATGTACCCAAAAGTCTAGAGCTCTGCAACCAAGTTATAATTATACCGTATCCCTGATCAACTTAAGCATGCTTTCTATAGCGCCCCCTCGGAGCGGGGTAGGTGTGGGGCTGGGGGAGAATCTTTTCCTAATATCTGTCCCATTTCAGCTAGAAAAGATTACTAGTTTAGCCCTTAACAAAGTAAGTTCCCTGATTGTCTATTAAAATACTCACCCTATTTCCTGGTCACCAGAGACTTCTTCAGTGAAATTAGGGTCCTCAGGCCCCACATTGGGCACCAAATGTGATGACCCTGGATACCTTAGAATCAGCCAGAGCCAGGATAAGCAAAAATCCTTGGCTTTATTCTTGGTCTTTAGAGGTAGGATTGAATTGGATGGAAGCAGAATCTCCAAGACCTTCCTTCTTCATCTCCCGCCCAGAGTGACCCTGGTTAGTCTCACTCCACCCCCTAGTCCCTCCTACAACTCTCTGTATACACCAATTATGGAGCCAGCACAGGATAGTGGGAAGGGCCATTCCCCAAGCACATGCCTATAGAATATTGTCCAATCGGTAGTTGCCTTAAGTGCTCAAACCACCCTCTCTTTCAGCCCTCTACAAAAACTTCCCTCATATCTCATTCTATACTGCTTATACTTTCACTCATACTCAATTGGCTTTGGGGTTTTGACCATAAAATCAGAACTCTGCACTGCTACTTTCATATTTACCTTTGCTGTTATCACTTAGCGACTTTTTCTTCTTTGAGACAAATACAAATTTATCACTCAATCTAGATGCTGATTGCTGTTCCCAACCAAATCTCAGTCATTCTTCTTCCTTTCTTAGTAGATACTGTGTCTGGCTTAGTCTTCCTTTTCACCTCCTTTCTATCCAACTCCTTCCCTCATTCTAGAAGATTTTAATATATATGTCAATATTTGCTCAAATGCCCTAAATTCTTAGTTCCCCAATATGCTTAACTCCAATGACCTGCAAATCTGCTCTACTGGAATTACCTACAGGGATAGCCATACCCTTGATCTTGCCATTTCCCACTAATCTACTTTGGTGTTCAAGAGCTCTGAAAACTTTATGATGATGATCTGTTGTTATCTTTCTATCTTTATATTTGCTTCATTTAATCTAAACTTACTTTTGACCCTCACCACAACCTATATCTTTCAGTACCATCCCAAGCCATTAATTTTGCTCTGGCTAACCTTTCTTGCCTTTCAAATTCTGACCCTTTACAGAGCCAATTCAACTTTACATTATACTCTTGAATCCCTTGCTCTTGTATGATTGTTAATCATTCCTTGTCAAATCACAATCATAAGATCACTTCCCTGTTTCCCTCCTTCCTTTTTATTCACATACTGCTAAAATGAAACTGAAAAGAAATCATAAAACTATTCTAATTGTGTCTAGTACCAATTTATGTTAGGAAATCTCAACTGGGCCCTCATCTCAACAAGACAACACTTAATATGCCTTCCAAAGTGATACCCCATCCTAGTCACCATAATAGCTATTATAAATTTTTCTTCTTTCCTCAAACCTCCTATCCCTTTCTTTTCCTTTACTTACGCTTCTGAGGATCTTGCCTTTTTCTTCACTGAAAAAAGTTGAGGCCATTTGGCCTCAAGAGAATTCCTTCTGTTCCCTTCTCTGGATTGGTCTCCCACTATTTCCTTTTTCATCCTATTCTCATTTTGCATCATTCTGATTGGTCTCCTGCTACTTCCTTCTTCATCTTCTCATTTTACATCCCACTGGACTAGTCTCCTGCTACTTCTTCTTCATCTCCTCCTCCTATTTTGTATGCCCTGAACTGGTTTTCCTCTACTTCCTTCTTCATCCCCTTCTCCTCATTTCACATCCTTCTGTATTGGTCTCCTACTATTTCCTTCTTCTTTCCCTTCTCATTTTACATCCCTCTGAACTGGTCTCCTGCTACTTCCTTCTTCATCCCCTTCTCTTCATTTTGCATCCCTGTGGATTGATCTCCTGCTACATGATTCTTAATTCTAATGACAGAGGGGCCTTTCTGCCTGCCACAATTAATTCCTTTACGTGTACCTGTTTTCCCAGTCTACTTGCCCGTTCCCTGACATGGGTAAATATAGTCAGATCTTCCTTCATCCTCTAAAATGGATCTTGCCATGTTCTCTAGCTGTCATCCTCTCTCTCTTTCTTCCCCTTCATTGCTAAACTCCTGAGGAAAGTCTTAGTGCTTTCATTTCTTTTTTCACTCTCTCTTCTAAACCCTTTCCAATCTGACTTCTCATCTTAATAATTCTGACTTTATAATTCAACTGAAACTTTTTTCTACAAAGCTCATGGCTTTGTAGAGAAATTAATTGTCAAATTGTCAAAGCTCATGGCTTCTTAGGCCGCATCCATCTTTTCCTCTCCCCCACTTTTGATGCTCTTAGCCATCTTGGATGGTCAATTCTGGATTTTCGACACTAATAACTCAGAGAGGCATCCCCCAGGCCCTGCCCTTCTTTTCCTTCTATGGTGTCTCATTTGTTGATCTCATCAGCCTCTTTGGGTTCAGTTATCAACTCTGTCATCAATTGCCTAATGAACATTTTGAACTGAATATCCCACAGGCATCTCAAGGTCAATACCTAAAGCATAATTTGTTGCCCTTTGCCAAACTGTTTGTATTTTTGTGGAGTGTCCCACCATTTTCCCAGTTAGCCAGACATACCTCTCCATCATCCTTGGTCCTCTCCTCACATAGCAAATCACTTGCCAAAACGTGTCATTTCTTTCTCAATATCTTTTTTTTTTTCTTTCTTTCTTTTCTTTTTCTTTTCTTTTCTTTTCTTTTCTTTTTTTTTTTTTTTTGCATGTGGCTGCTTCTCTATCCATATTGCCAGGACCGTAATTCAGTCCCTCAACATTTCTCACCTGGATTATTGCAGTAACCTTCTAATTGGCCTCCTGAAAGATCAAATTTAACTGCTAAAGTGCTCCTAATGCACAAGTCTGACCACTGCACCCCTCCTCCCCCACCCCCATTCAAAAGACTCCAATGATTCACAACACGAGGTAATAACTTCCCGGGTCAGATATCATTCCTCTGACTTTTCATACTCTTCACAACCTGGTCCTTTTCTACTCTTTCAGTCCTCTCATACCTTATTCTCCCTTACAAACCGTGCTTTCATTAAAACTGGCCTCCTTGCTGTTCCTCAAACAAGACACTTTCTCTAGAACTCTGAGCTTTTTCTCCGGCTGCCCCCAATGCTTGGTACACTCTGTCTCTTCATCTCCACCTTCTAGCCTCCCTAGCTTCCTTCAAGTCCTAGCTAAAGCTCCAACTTCTACAAAAGCCCTCGACTATTCCTTAATCCAAGTGCCTTCCCTCTGAAATGACCTCCCACTTATTCTGCACAGGTTTTGTCTGTACTTGATTGTCCATGTGTTGCCTCCCTCATTAGGCTGCGAGTTCTGGAGAACCAGGACCGTCTTTTGCATTTCTCTGTCTGCTTACCTCTTACCATGATCCTTGACAAACATTACATACTTAATAAGTGCTTTTTGACTCCCATTAGGAAGATGACATGCAAAAAGTCATACAGGGACTGGAAGGTAATTACTGCCCGTCCCACACATCAGGACACTCCATCAGCCCCCACTGTCCCTGACACCTACAGCATTACGAATCCAGGTAGCCTGAGCCCAGGAAAGATTGCTGGTTGGTTAGGCTAGGCTAGGTTTGTTTTGCTTTGGCATTTGAGGTCTGTGTGGCCATGAGAGCTATCTTGTTTTGCCTCTGTGGAACATACATAAGAAGATGTGTTGAAATTAATTGGAAAAAGATTTCCTCATTACAGAGCTCTCTTTGTCTTTTGACTTGTACTAGAAGAATTTCATTTTCTTTTGCAAACAATCATATCCATCTGGGTCTCTGGTAGCTCCCAAGTATGGTTCTCAAGTATGGCCAGGTGCATCCCTCATTCATGCTAATGCCATTTCTCTTGCTTTTTCACTCATCATTTGACTACCACCCTCTGGAATTGTCTCTCCCCATGCAATATAAACTCAAAGGGCTTCTCTCCTTCCTGCTAAACTGGACATAGGCTTGCTACACAAACTCTTCCACCAATTTTTTTTTCTAATATTAGCAAGCATACACATGCACACATATGGGTGCTTTTGCATCTTTGAGATCCATATGAGATCCTGTGTAGATACCTTGAGATTTTCTACAACTCTCCCTCGTTACTCCATATCAATGTCTTATCCCTTACCAGACTCAAAGGATTTCCTCCAGAAGGGATGAGAATGCTCCCCTGAGAAATTCTTTGGTTGGTTTGCAGTGTGATTTACATGTCCCACTCAATGCTACTAAGTCAGATGCTGCCTTTCAATTTAACAGCTGCCTCTGTCCATCTTGAATCCAGCCATCTCTCTCTGGGATGGGCCATTCATCCTCTTCAGTCTGAAGCTAAGAACTAATTTGTAAACAACCTCTTCGATTTTTTCATCCCTTCAAAATTGCTAGAATGTACTATTGATTCATGCAGTTTATATAACAAAAACAATATCTTGTCTTCCTTCTTATATGCTTTAGAAAGTACTTCATGTCTTCCAAAGTTTTAATGGTTACATAAAGCACTCTTAATTAACCAGTGGCTTAAAGGTGTCTCTAAAAAGTGTTCCCAATGATGATCCCAAATTTGCACCATGACACAGTTGCAGTATTAGAACCTTTATTGTAATCATGATGCAGTTATACAATAACTTACTTCACTGCAGACCAACAATGCTATGTTATCATATTAAAGGTATTATGAAATAACATTTGTCCTGTTCAAAAAAAAAAAGGTCCCAGTAGAAAATTACAAACTGTGAGGTTATGATTGCTCCTCACTTAGCACCCCAGAAAGTGCTAGGTCTTTTCTACCTAAATATAGTGTTATGGGATCCCTCAGTATATCCTGTAGCAAGATACTGTGCTCATGAATTCTATTTCTTTCAGATTAAAAATCGATTTTTCTAGAGTAGCAAAGGTATTGACAGAAACGGAACAATGCCATGGAGGTATAAGTATTGTGCCATCCTGAGAGCCAGATAAGGTGCCCTGTAGGTTGACAGTCATATAGCAATTCAGAAAGATTCAAAAGACAACTTAATGCTTTTAAAGAGTTAAAATTTCATTGGTTTGTGTACTCCTTTTCCGGTTAAGATTTATATTCCCTTCCTCTATCCCTTTTCCTATGGTACACTTCTTCTCTGTGTCTTTCCATACACTCTACAGAACAGCCACCTAACATGTTGGACTTGGTCGTTTTAATACCATTTAGATGCCATCTTTAATACCGAAATGTATAGACTTTCATGTTCATTTTTGCTATATGACTGAACCACTTTCTTTACATATTTTTGACTGTATTTTGTACTCCTTTTCAAGCGCAAGTCATTCTTGATAATATGTTAAAACTAATTTATTTTCCCACCATTGCATCTTTCTCTTACCTTTAATTTTCTTTGATTCTGTCCTAGGGCATGATACATGCATGTTTACTCCAAGATCAATCTCTAACAATCTACCTGTGTCTTGGACCAGAAATTATGCCTGAAGAACTTAGAACTTTTATCTCTGGTACTCCCATCCTGAAGCACCACTGTCTTTATTTTTGTGTGCCTTTTGCGGCCCTCTGTATTTAGGGGTCCCAATAATGTCTCACTTTGCTTTCTAGCCACCTTCTGCACCTTTTCCTCCACTTTCCAGTTTTAAAGCCATAACCAAATTAGGAACTGCTATTTTACTGGAATTTATCCATTCCCTGCCTTTGTAACGTGTTCTTTTCTGACCATCACTTCCTTTGATGGGTTGCCTCTTCTATTAGAGTGGTAACTTCCTGAGGCCACAGACTATCCTCTCTGTTTCTATTTGTAATGTGAGCACTTAGTGCAGTACTTGAATGTTCACTCATTCATTTATTTATTGAAAGAATATTGACCCTTATCAATATCTTCTTCATGCCTTTTACTGCTAAATTTCTTAAAGATGTCTACATCCAGCACCTTCATTTCTTCATCACCCATTCTCTTTTCAATCCTTAGAAAATCTAGTTTTTGTTTTTACTTCTCTATGGGAATTGCTCTTTTAAATCTTATTCATGTGATTTATCATATCCATTCTCATCCTGCTTGAGCTCTACAGCAGCTGATATTATTGACCACTTTTGTTTCCCTTTTGGTCTGATTTTTCTTGCACAACATGACAAATGTGGAAATATGTTTAAAAGGATTGTCCATACTTAATCTCTATGAGATTGCTTGCTGTCTTGGAGAAGGGGGAGATAAGGGAGGTAGGGAAAATTTTTGGAACACAGAGTCTTACCAAATTGAATGATGAAAACTAAATTTACATGTTTTGGGGAAAATAAAATACTATTGAGAAAAAATGTTTAAATATAAGCAGGAACTATCTTTTTTAAAAAAATTCTTTCCTCCTTGGCTTTAGTGATACCATAATCTTTAGGGTTCTTCTCCTGAGTCTAACTAATCCTATGTTTTTTTTAAATTTATGCCTTTTGTTTTTATTGTATTAATTTCCAGATAAATCACCCACATATCCTATGGTGCATCATCTCTCGTAACAAAGGGTTTTTATATACTTTTTGTTTTTATTGTATTAATTTCTGGATAGCTATATTTATTTTTTAATCTCTTTTTCTTTTATTTATTTAATATTTTCCCCAATTACATTCAAAACAATTTTTTAAATTTGTTTTTGAGTTCTAGGTTTTCTCCTTTATCCCTACACACAATTAAGAAATCACTTATGAAGTTATGCAAAACATTTCTATAAAAGTCAAGTTGTGAAAAAAAAAAGCATAGATTTCTCAGCTTAATGAAAATAAAAACCCTCAAGAAAAAGTAAGTTAAAAGAGAAAGAAAAGAGAGAGAAAATAAGAGAGAGAAATACAAAGAGAGAAGCTTCACTCTGTATTCAGGCACAATCAGTTCCTTCTCTGGATATGGATAGCATTTTTCATCATATGCCCTTCAGAGTAGTCATAGATGATTGTTCTACTGGGAATACCAAAGTCATTTACAGCTGGCCAACCCAGAACATTGCTATTACTTTGTATAAAGTATATTTCACTTTGCTTGAATTCACAGAGGACTTTCCAGGTGTTTTTTCCCCTAAGAGCATCCTCTTGTCATTTCCCAGAGAATAATAATATCTCATCATAAACACACACATCACCATTTATTGAACCATTCCCCAACTGATGGACATCCCCTCAATTTCCAAGGGTTTTTTTTTCCCTGAGAAGAGAGCTGCTATGAATATTTTTTATATATTGGTCACTTTCCTTTTGTTTTTTAAATCCCTTTTGGTATTTATGCCAAATAGTGGTGTTGTTAGGTCAAAGGATATGCTTGAATTCATAGCCCTTTGGGTACAAATCATATCTTTTGATCAAATTTCAGTTGGAACATGTCTCTATTTTTTAAAAATTTGACTCAGTTCCTCTTTGTTTCAAAAACATATCAGAAAAACCCATTCCAAAATTCCCTTCACAATCACCACCATTAAGTCCATTTCCCCCCATTTCTTCTCTCTCTCCTTTAATTCCGACCCTCCTCAAAAGGGTTTTGGTACAGACCATTTCCTCCCCAATATTCCCCCTCTATTTGACTTTTCTGACTTCACAATCTCCTTCATAATCCATTGACACACTCTCTGTATTTTCTCGCCTCTGTATTTTCACTGGCTCTTTCCCATGCCTGAAATTTTCTGTCTCCTGACTTTCTGGCTTTCTTTAAGCTCCCAGATAACAGAACTTTGGGGAATCATGCACAAACATGAGAAGGCGCAGAAAGTTAGAAGGAAAGTCTAAAGAGATCTAAGTCACAGAATCCTGGAGCAAAGAGAAGATAAAGGAGTGCCATATGCCTCAGAGAAGTCAAGAAAGATGAGGGCAGAAGAAAGGCCGTTGGATTTTGTTATAAAGAAATCCTTAGTGACTTTGACAAGAGTTGTTTCAGGGGAGCCAGAAGTCAGATAATATAGAACTTCAATAAGGAGTGAGTGATACTCCTGTTATTGTTTGCTTGCACTTTTATTTTTCTTCCCAGGTTATTTTTACCTTCTTTCTAAATCTGATTTTTCTTGTGTAGCAAGACAACTGTATAAATATGTATACATATATTGCATTTAACATATACTTTAACATATTTAACATGGGACTACCTACCATCTAGGGGAGGGGATAGGGGGAAAGAAGGGAAAAGTTGGAACAAAAGTTTTTTCAAGGATCAATGTTGAAAAATTACCCATGCATATGTTTTGTCAATAAAAAACTATAATAATAAAAAAGTATGGGTTAAAAGTCCACCTAGGACACATTTGTGTGACAGTGGACCAGTTAGCTAACTTTTCTGTGAACACAATGCTTGGCACATAGGAAGTGTTTAATAAATGCTTATTGCCTAAATAAATAAATTGAGCAAATGTTATAAAAATTTTTTTTTTAAAAGGAGTTAGTGATAAAGTAAGTGAGGATTACTCTTTTTAGAAACTTGATAGTAAAGTTGGTAGAGGGCATAGAATAGTAGCTTGAGAGATTCCACTGTAAAGAGAAGCTTTTTTTAAAGGATATAGGGGAAACCTGAGCATATTTTTAGGTTGAAGGGAAATAAACAGTAGAGGAGGAAAAATAGAAGTTCTGTGAGAGAGAGGGAATAACAGAAACAGAATTATTTTGAGAATTATATTGAGGATACAGGTAGAGGCGTTAGCTCTAGCAAGGAACAGCCCATTTCTTTCTCTGAGACTAACAGGAAGGATAAAATGCAAAACTTAATAGTCTCAGGCAATACAACTGATAAAATATGGAGTAGTTCTCCAAATAAAGTTTTAAAATCACAGCTGTTTAGTTTTTGACTCAATAAACAAAAATTTTAACTAAATAATAAGTTATTTGTAATATGATCCCTTCTAAATCTGTTTATTTTTAAAGTATTTGTTACCCTTGTTTTTTAAAACAGTTTTATATGTAATACATATATGTATATATAGTTCTTCTGCTGAACTTTGCATCATTTCATCTTCGTCTTATTTCTTCTTCTTCTTTTTTTTTTAAGCTAACAGGTTTTTTAAATTATTACCACGCAAGTGGGAAGTCTCATAAAAAAAATAGAAAATCGTGTTTCTTTTCCAAGTTAACCTCAAATCAAAACAACCACTGTGCAGAACCAGGTCTTTGGTTTTGTTTTGTGACTGTTCAACATAGTAATTGTTGTGGTTTTCTTGATATATATTGTAGAATGTTGAATAATTGTTGAAGATGTAGAACTTCACTCAAACAAGCAAGACAGTAGGTATGCACTATCGTGTTTCAGATTGCTGGTAACCTTGCCATATTGTCCCCAGATAACTTTGCAGCTCACTCACATTCACTTCAGCGACGGTCCCCTTGGTAATGACACTCAGAGTTGTATACAGTGTAGAGGAGGAATTCTTCATTCTAAGGATGGGTAGGCAAAAAAGTGGCTTTAAGTTCAGAATGAGTTATATAAGCCTTCCTAAAACACAAACTCATTGACCTAATAAATCATATTTCAGTGGTTTTTGAGTAAAGCTGTCCCTGACAAAGCAGACTTTAGTAACCATTCTCTTCCAACCATCTTTCTCTTTCCTGTGTGAATAACCTTTAACACTTCTTTAATAATTTAGTCCATTTTGGAAGGGACTTTGGCTCAGGATTGTCCCTCTCTGTCCAGTAGATATGCAGGCGCTGCTCCTTTGGGAATTTTTTCATCATTCTTTCTTTTTTCATGCATCTTGATAGTCTTTTTCATCAGAATCTTCTCAGCATGATGCTGTTTATGGTAGAGTTTGACCTTTAGACCAATCTTTTTCTTTATTCACTTTGAACATTCATGAGCCTCTCAGCTTTCCTTCTTTTTTTCTTTTGGTAATTCAAGTGGTAGCCATGCTGTTTTCAGTGTAACTTTATGTGTTTGTTCTGTGGCATGTTGATGGCTGGGCATCTGTTGAAAAGCCACCAAAATTAATGCTTCCAAATATCCAGTCCTTCTGCCATGAGTGACCAATTCTCCATGAGTCAGAAAAGGCTTCATTTTTTTATAATATAATTTTTTCTGATATAATAGAATGTCATTGTATTTATATGCCAAAAAGTATTCAGTTATTCCTCAAGTATTGGACATACATTTTACTACAGCTTTGGCAGTAAGAGATTTTTAAAAATTATTTTTGGCTAATTTTGACTGTTTTATGAGTATGAGATGGCGTGTTAACATTGCTTAAAGTAGAATTTATTTGATTATTAGATCTTATAAATCCCTTTTCAAAAACCCATTAATTTACATTTTCTCCTTCAAAAAATTATTTATATTCTTTGATCACTTCTCCTTTGACTAGTAAATATTACTTTTATATTATATATCACTTCCTACAGATTTTGGATGTCATATATTTATCAGGTGAATTTTGCTGCAAATATTTTTTTCAAATCACTTTCTTTTATATTGGAGATAATTTTTTGTCTTTCAAAATCATGCAGTCAAGCCATTAATTTTTATTTCTAATAATTTCTACAAAGGACAGTCTTTAATGGAGACTGTCTCTAATGTTTCAATATGTGTGTATATATAATTTACAGTCATCTATCTTTTTATTATTACAGCTATATTTTGGTTTATCACAAAATTAAATGGCCCTTGATCTGTCCTCACAATATATTCCTCAACATATAGCAAAAAATTTGAAACAATATATTAATGCATTAGAATACATTATATGCAATCACAAATATATGGTTAGAATCTAAATTGAAATAATGAGCTAATATTATAATGGTTACTTTCTAGAATAAAAAGTGATCATATCCTTTTATTTGTCTAAATTTTTTGGAAAATCATCATATGTGGAGCTATCCTTTAGGTTTTTCACTTTTCCATATCATTTTATAGATGAATTATTTTCTGAAAAATATTTCCCACTTTTTTCACTGCATTGTTTATGATTTTGTCTTCATCTGTTTTCTTCTTTTGGCTCTGCCTTTTTTTTCAGATTTTCTATTTTAGATGCTACATTACTCATTTCTCCCATTATTTCCTCTTTATTGTATCATTTAATTCCAGTTTCAGTTCTTCTTAGATTTTTTTAACTGTTCCTAATTCTTTTTTATTTCTTATAAGAATTTTCTTGCTTGGATTCTTTAAATATATGAAAGGCATAGGAAATTGAATATAGGTGATTTCAGAGTTGAACAGTAATGGAAAGTAAGAAGTCAACCACTGGCTAATTGTGGTAGGAAGGTCAAGGGAAGGATTTTTGTTTTGTTTTTGCAAGATTGGGGAAAACTGAGAATGTTCTCATCACCAGATGGACCTTCTAGAAGCCAAGAGGAAGGAAGAAATTGAAGATAAATGAGAGAGGAGAGATGACATCTAGAGGAAGATCCTGTGAGAAGTAGTTGAGAATATAGGATGAAAGGCAAGGATTTTCAGGGCATAAAATTTTAGGTTTGCATCTAGGTCTTGCTGCCAGAACAGCTGTAGGACATTAACAAAAGTACTGGCTTTTCTCAGGGATCTCTGCACATGGCCTGCAGGCCCCTGTTTCATGAGCAAATGCCACAGACTCACTTTCCTGTCCAACTTCATATCCTGCTTCCCTTTGTGACCTGAATCTCAGATACTATTTTCTTGTGATGAGCTCTGGCTGTCTCTTCAGAAACCCTCTCTTGACTTCCCTTCTCTGAATCTAGAGCTCCCTTGATTCAGAAATCCATAACTATAGCTCATAGTCCTGTCCTTGCCAAGCAGACTATGGTAACCTACAGGCTCACTCCCGAACCGGTCCAAGATGAAGGGCACAAGCAGCAGTGAGTCAAAGGCTCCAGACATGACTAGAACATTTCCTAATTTAAACTACCAGCCTCCAAGCTCAGGTTGTCCCAGCTAAGGACACACACAGAGCTTTGGCTCTGGACACAGCTCCGGTGTGCTTCACAGCCTTTGGTGATTTGTGAAAACGTTTCCTGACCAGTTTGAAAAGCTGTCCCGATTCAAACTCACATTAAACTTTCCAGACTTCATTCTCACCACTTTTCTCCCAAACAAGCAAAGGTCTATCCATCTCTCACCCATATTTACTATAACAATGCATAATGCTGTTTACATCAAAAGAGTCCCTGCTTAAAAACAAAACCAAAGCTACTTTACTTAAGACTGGTTACTAAATCAGGGGAAATGATCCATTCAGTAGACTTTAAAAAGATAATTCTTTTCTCCTCTTTCTCTTCTTTTTTGTCTCTCCCTCCCTCTCTTTTTTACTCTCCTCCCCCTCTCCTTTCTCTTTGCTTTTCCTTCATTCCCCCAAAATACATACATACATATATATGTACACACACACACACACACACAAATATATATATGGAGGAGAGTTTGACCAACTGATTTCCCCTCTCAGCTCAGGTGATATAATCACAGATATTAGGAGGCAGATTCTAAAGGTGATGTATTAAATGAGCTGTAAAGATACATCTATATCCGATTATCCCTTTGTGAAATATGAAGATGTTTCCCTGATGAAATTGGGAGGATAACTACCATTGCCTGGCAACAGATTGGCTACAGATGATCATTAAAAAGCTCAGGCTCCTCTACACTCGGAGAGAGGACAGTGGGAACTGAATGGGACCACAACATAGTAGTTTCATTTTTTTGTTGTTGTTTGCTTGCATTTTGCTTTCTTTTTCATTTTTTTCCTTTTGGATCTGATTTTTCTTGTGCAGCATGATAAATGTGGAAATGTGTATAAAAGAATTACACATGTGACATATATTGGCTTACTTGCCATCCAGGGGAGGAGGTGGAGGGAAGGGAAGGAAAAATTTAGAGCACAAGATTTTATAAGGGTGGATATTGAAAATTCTCCATGTATATATTTTGAAAATAAAAATCTTTGATTAAAAAAAAAAACCTTAAAAGCAATTGAGACACATAGGAGGCAGGAAGCAGCTGTATGAAGTCTGACTCCTATCCCCCTACCAAAGGACAATGGAATGGGATAGAGTTCTCTCTCTCTCTCTTCCTTATTGCACTGGCCATGACCATTTTGAAGCGAGCCATCCTTCCACTTTGGGTGTTTTGCTGCACCCAGAAAGAAATATGCAGAAACACAGAAAGGTGGGGGTTCCTCTACAAGGAAGTACTTGACCCAGATCTTGAAAAAGCCCAGGGAGCCAAGAAGCGAAGTAAGGGGCAGAATATTCCAAGCATTGGGACACCCAGGGAAAATGCCCAGTGCAGAGATGGGAAAGTTGTGTTTGAGAAAGATCAAGGAGGCCATTGTCATTGGGTCCCAGAGAAGGTTCAGATCGTGGAGAGAGGTTTGTGCTTGATTCCAGAGGTCATAGCAAGTCTCTGGAACCCCATTCTTCAGCACGTGAGAAGAGCAGGAATGGCAAATGGTGTGATAATCCAGGGTTGGAGTTTGGGAAGGCATGAGTTAGGTCAAGAGAGACAAGACTGAGTCTTCCAAGTCCAGATTGGAAAGGAGGAAGGGAGGCTAAAATGAAGGTCTTTTCCTGGGAGAACACCAAGGGACAAAGGAGTAAAAGTCATAGGAAGGAACAAAGGATAGTTTTGGAACAAAAGAGACATAAGAAGAGATAGAATGATAGGTTATCATAGAGAGTGAAGTGAGGAGGGACAGCTTAGGGAAAGAATGAGGACAGTAACGTCATAAAAACTTTGAGAGGAGAGCATATCAGCAAGGAGAGGGTGATCATCTCATGAAAAAGCATTGGATTTGTAGTCAGACGACCTAGGTTCAAATCTTAACTTTTCCTCCTCAGTGTTTCTCTGTCCATGGGCATATGGAAACCCTCAAAGCCGCCAGTGTTTTCATTTGAAAATAAAGAATGAGTTCAAAATTTCCTTTCAATTCTAAAGCTATTTATTCTAAATCTTACTGCATATTGCTGCATTTTGGATAGAAGGGTTATTTGGAAGACAGTTGTAAATCATAAATTGAAGCAGTATAAGAATCACTGAAGTATTAAATATATGTGTTATATATTTATTTATATGTTTATAAATAAACATAATATTTCAATATGACTTAAAATATTTCTAAAATTTGCAAGAATTCCTTTTACTTGCAACCATCTCTTGTTATTCATGTAAGATGAAAATAGTCATTATTACCATCTTTGTCCCTTATCTTTTACCAGAGCTACTAACAAGTAGTCAAAAGGACTGATAGAAATATCATTTCCTTTCCCTGACCTAGTGTAGTCTAATGAACATCCAAATCAGATTGAGAAAAGATAAATAAATAGCAACAAGGTATTTGAATAATCCACAAATTGAGAATCATCCCCTAAACAATTGAGAGTATGATAGATGTGTAGAACTTTAGGATTAGGAAGGATCTTAAAGATCACTCTCTTCAATTTTTAATTATTCTTGTACTAAAAAGGGGGACAGTGACGTTATCAATAGAAAGATATTACAAAATAGAAAATATGATGCTTTAAAATTTAATTAATTTATTAGAAACTGAGTTTCCCTATCTTGTCCAAGATGGAAATGTAGTCACTAGTCATGGGCCCAATCCTATTGTTCATTGACATGGAAGTTTGACCAAGTCCACTTCTGATGTATACAGGTTTACTCCTGTTTAGGCCACCTGGTAGCCCACTGCTCTTGGGGGCTCACCTATTTGTACTGAATTTACTTTGAACACTTAATTGGCCAGATTGTTTGAAAAAAGTAAATTCAATATAACCATCAATTAATATCACACAATGCTCTCTCATATTCTAATTATATATAGTAAGTATCCAATCCACTTGTAAATCATGATATCACCTTCCTGATGTCATGGTCTTCAAGAAGGAAGGACAAACAGAAGAGCTGCCCCATTGTGGCTCCTTCCTTTCTTTTTCCCTTCCTCTCTTCTCCTTCCAGTTCTAGGAGGTAGATGCAAGAAGGATCAAATGAGATTAAATCTATAAAGCTCTTACCACATTTCCTAACACGTAATAGTCTATGTAAATGTTAGTTATGAAAATGATGCTAGAGGAGTCTCTTGTTCTAGACAGGCTTATATAATACTGGCAGCAGTGGGGGACCCTTTGGGGCATTCTTGGGGCTTTTCAGCTACTATTCAGCTAATATTTAGCTGCTATTAAATATTGTTTGCAGTTAGTGGAAAGTGAATTTCAAGTTACTCACAGTTGACTTGTTCAGACACAAACCATTAAGAATGGAGCAGGTCTTGTATTAAACAAAGCTATTGAAACAGCTTATGATCATACTTAATGTCTTCTACAGAAGTTCTGATGGCACATGCAATCAAGTTTTGTCACATGATAGTAGTCAGAATGGCAATAATGATGTGCTTTTTTTAAAACAGTGTCACTAAATACACTAATAAAATTAGTGTACCTAGAAAATTCACAGTGATAAGAATAGTGTTATTCAGGAGTTGGACTATGATTCTTGTTTTCTAATTCTAAATTAATGCTTAGCCACTATCTTAAAAATATTATTCATTAGATGTATATTTTTAGAAAATAGTGTGAAAATCAATTAATTTAGTAAAAGTAGAATTTCTTGTCACTTGTAATTTATTTATCCTTTATCAACATAATGGTATTTCTGATGTATAGAAGAGATGCCAAGTAATTCTAACAAAGAATTGGTGCTGTCATGGAGGAAACTCTAAAATAAGCTAAAACTTATCAAGCATGGATTAGATTCCTGGCTTTTTCCCTCATTCATAATCTGAAATAATATTTGCCCTATTTCGATGCTTAGGCTATAAATATTTTTATCCTTTTATGTAATAGGAGCATTATAAGGATTAATATTTTTTTTAAAAAAATCTTTGGAACAATGAGGCTTTGTTATATAGTTATAACAAGATGAAAAATTTGCTTAACATTTTTAAGTGTGTTAGGGAGAATTTATACATGTTTTCAAGAATTTATTTTTAAAAACAAAGAAAAAAAATTGGCTAGAAGTCCAGTATTAGAGAATATCTACTAGAGCATACTGGAAAATATCTCAGAATTTGAAGGGACTTCAGAGATCACCTAAGCTTGAACAGGAATCTTATCAACAATATCCTGAACAAGTGGTCATTTATAATTTATTCATTTATGTATTCCATAAATATTAAGTACCTGCAGGATGAAGAGCAGTATACTAGGTTTAGAGGGAAAATATAAAAGTCAGATTAAACATAGTCCCTATCCTCATAGAGTGACATTCTATTAAGGGAATAATATGTAAACACAGATAGCTACAGAGTATTAAATAATAGAGAATTGCAAAGTACAGTGTGAGATTGAAGGAATAAGATCTCATGAAAGAAAGCCACATAAAAGAAAGATGCCTTTGAGATGAATTTTAGAGGTGAGGGAATTCAATAGGAAGAAAATGAAAGGGGAGGTAAGGGGACAGAAGATTTTTAGACATAGGTAATAATAATAATAATAATAATAAGCATGAGCGAGGTGAGAGTACACCCAACATTTAGGAGGACAGAAGAGGATTCAGTTTGTCTAGAGTAGGTGTAGGGGTGTAACCTGGAAATTTAAGATGGTACCAGATTGTGAGGGGTCTTGAATGCCAGGTGAAGGGAATTTGAACTTTACTTGGTAGGTAATAGGGAGTCATTAAGATTTGGGGTAGCAGCATTATAATTAAATCTCACTGTAAAACAAATTATTCTGCCTTTGGTGTGCCATGACAGATTGAAATGGAAGGAAAGAGTTGAGGTAAGACCTGTTAAGAGGTCTTTGCAATCAGAATCACTGGACTACTTGAAAGTCATGTAATCAACTCAGACTTGTAGATCTTTTTACTATATGCTGTTATCTGAACAAATTACTCTATATTTCTGAAATTGTGAGATTTTACATTTTTCCCTTTAAAATTCCATCTTAATAAGTTTGGCCCATCATTCTGACCTATTGAGATGTATTATCCTACTCTTTGATTTAGTTCTCATTCTCACATATAAAATACCACTTATTAGAATACCTAAATACCTAAAATTGGGTAACAAGGAAGGAAAAACATTGATATTACACCTACTATGTATCCAAGCACTGTGCTAAGAATTTTACAGATATTATTGTATTTAATCATCAAAAATCTCTGTGTATACAATTCCCCTTTATACATGAGGAACTGGGGCAAATAACAGGTAAGCCACTTGCTCAATGAGTGTCAGATCTTCTTGGTTCCAGGTCCAGGGCTCTATCCCTTGTGCCACCTGCATTCAGATGGACCTTACAGAGTAGGGTATAGGGAGGGGTTTCCTGCTGACTTGGCCCCTCCCTGCTCTCCCCTCTCTGGATCCCAATGACCTTGCTTTCCAACACTTTTTCTGAGTGGGCAACAGAGGGATTGAATTGGTGGCAGTGGATATAGCATTGGCCTTAGTCATGAAGCTCTGGACTTACGTATCAATTTGGTTCCTCATTAGCATGATGACAATCATTTGGACAAATTGGACAAATTACCTAACAAATTACCTAAGCAACCAGTTTTCCCATGTGTTAAATTTAGAAGGCTGGTCCTTTTCAGCTTTAGAATCCTAGAAGTTTATAATTGATTGGGTGTCTATTATAAGCAGGGTCTTGTCAGTGCTCTCTGCTACCTCACTTTTTTATTTAATTCAGCTCTAACTGCACAAAAAAGCCTCTGACCCCAAAACTGAGTATGATAGTGACCAGAAGCTTATAAATGTGTGGATGTGTTGTACACATGGAAAACGGCCTAGAAAAATTGGAAGCTAATGACAAGATTACAACTTTGACTGCCTTGCTTGTTCTGCTTGTGCACTACACCCTCAAGGAGCTACATAAGCAATAACCAACAAGGCTCACATTTTTTCCACTGCTGCATCCCAGTTGGTCTCAACACCACCTCTGCCCATTCCTAAAATAGCTGAGTTGGAAATATATCATTATTTCATAGCCTGCAGATTGATTGGCTTATGGAAAACCTTTAAACTGAAGTTTGGGTTAAAAAAAAGTTGGAAAAGGAGTATTCACTGCCAGAAGTTAGAATGGCATCAGACATTGGCAATCTAGAGATACAAATAAAGTGGAATCCATTTTCTGCAAAGCCCAAAACAGGGAAGGATCTGGAAATCATGTTATAAGATATGGTTGAAGGAACTTGGAATTTTTAGCTGGAAAAAAAGGTTTAATGAGGTTGCAACATGTCTTTTAAATATTAAGGAGGCTTTCATGTAGACGAAGGATTAGCCTTTTTCAGTATCACTCGAAAAAGTATGAATAAAACCAATGAATGGAAACTATAGATTATTAGCACTGAACTTAAGGGGAGAGGCTTTGAATCCCATCCCTATTTAATAGGAAAGGAACTAATATTTAAGATAAGTTTGCTTTCACTGCAGTACCCTCGTCAAACCGTGTCATCCTTTTGAAATTTAGAACACAATATTAGGAAAATGGAAAGTGGGAAGTCGTAAGGCTCAGAGAAGCATGTGAAGAGTTTATTCTGTTAATTCCAGCTCCCTTTGTGGTGTTGGTATATGGGGTGCTGAAAGTTGTCATTCAGGGTTTGGGAGGTGAGAAGGTGGGCACCACAGGATCTTTTATGGTATCTCTAAGGTCAGATAGTATCTACGTATTTTATATGGCCTGTGGTGCTCAATCCTCATCCTGCTTGAGAGCTAGATCACAGAATATATCTAAGAAGGCATTGAGTAATGATAGAGTGCTCTCCAGGTCTGACTTTCAGGCACCAGTCACATATACTTCAGTCAGCTGAGCAATAAGCATTTTTTAAGCACCAAGTATATGCCAGAAACTGTGTTGGAGATATAACAACAAAAATGAAGCAATCCTTCTAGCATGGACCTTACATTCTATTTAAGGAAGAGGAACAACAAGATGTACATGTGTAAGTTCATTCCACGCTTGCTAGATATATAAAATAAAAATAAATACAAGGTGATTGAAGGGACAACTTAGGGATCAAGAAAGATCTCATGAGGTATTTGAGCTGTAGTTTGAAGGAAAACTAGATATTCTAAGAGATAGGCATGAAGAAGCAGAGCATTCTAGGCATGGGAGAAAGTCTGTGCAAAAGAGATGAGAAATGGGATATCATGTAGGAAGAGCAGCAAAATGATTAGTGTGCCTCAATCGTGGAAATAGAAGAATGCATAATAGACTGGAAAAGTAGGTTGGAACCGTGTTGTGAAGGGCTTTAAATGCCAACAAGAGTAGTTTATATTTGATCCTGGAGATAACTGAGAACCACTTAAGTTTATTAAGTAGAGCCAATAACATGAAAATTGCTGTACAAACAAGACATATACAGGATACATTTGGAAATAATAAACACTGAGAAGGCACTAGAATTAAGGGAGATCAAGAAAGGCTTCCTGTAAAAGGTAGAATCAAGGAGGAAAAAAGAACATTCCACCCATGTGAAAATCCCTAGGGCTCAGAGATGGAATATCTCGTTCCAGGAATAGCAAGGATGACATTGTCTATGGAGCCAGACTATTTGAAGTTGCACAAGATGGGAAAAGATGGGGAAAGGTCAGGGGGAGGTTGTGAAGGGCTTTAAAAATCAAGGAGAGGATTTTCTATTTTATCTGGAAGGTGATAGGAAGCCACTGGAGTTTGTTAAGTGACCAGGCCAGCCAACATTATCAGATTTAGACTCTAGGAAGATCATTTTGATGGGCTGCAGTGGGGGGAGAAACATGTATCAGCAAGACCAACTAGGAGGATTGCAATAGTCCAGGGACAGGTGATGAGGGCTTGCAACAGGATAGAGACAGTGCCAGAATATAAAAGGAAGCTTGTCCAAGAGATAAAAGGAAGGTAGAATTGATACATCTTAGGTACAGATTGAAGAATTGGAGAAAGTGTTCATCTGGGCAATTTATATTTTTGTAAATATTCATCCATTTTGGATAGGGATCACCATGGGACCACCAAGAGAAATAATATCAAGGGATAAGAAAATGGGGTCCAAGACAGAACTCTGTGGCATGATTCCAGCAAAGGAGACTAGAAAGAATAAGGAGTACTGAATAATGAGTATTCCTGAGAAGGAGTAATCAAATAGGAGAATAAAGAGAGCACTGGAACCTAGAGAGAAAAGAGTATCAAGGAGAAAAGGGTGAACAATAGTGTCAGTAATTGCATTGCGTTCTACAAGAATGAGGATGGGAAAAAGTCCATTAAAATTTAGAGATCACTCACAACTTTGGAGAGAGCAGTTTCAGTTGAATGACAGTGTCAAAAGCCAGACTGTAGAGAGTTAAAAAAAGAAATTGAGAAGAAATAGAGGCAGCTGTTATAGATGGCCTTCTCAAGGAATTTAGCCACAAAAAGACAGGAAAAATATGGAATAATATTTAATGGGGACAGAGATTCAAGTAAGAGTTTTTTAAAGATGGAAGAGACATGGGTATGTTTGTGGGCAGTAGGGAATCAGTCAGTAGACAAGTAGAGATTGAAAACATTTATGTGGATTTATTTTATACTGAATCTTTGCTGAAGTTATTTATTGCATCATTAGGGTTCATACTCTACTTGTCTTTCTATGGTTTGCTATCATTGTCTTTCTAATGTTTGCTATCATCAAAATGTAATAATTTTATTTTCTCTTTGCCTGTGTTTATTCTCTCAATTCATTTTTTACCTTATTGTTTTATTGCTAGAATTTCTAGCTCTATATCAAAAAGTGATAGAAATAGACATTCTTGCTTTACCCCTGATCTTTTTGGAAAGACTTCCAATATATCCTCATGGCACATAATGATGGCTCTTGATTTTTGATAGACACTGTTTATATTAAGTAAAGGTGCATTTATTCACTGTTCTTTGGTGTTTTAAATGGGAATGGGGTTTGTATCTTGTCAAAACCTTTTTCTGCATCTGTTAGTATCATCCACTATTTTTGTGGCTCTGGTACCCGTATTGAATGCCCACTCCTTTCCTGCCCCCTTCATTTTACAGACAGAAATATTAAGGCTCAGGAAGAATTAAGGGATTTTCCTAAGCAGCTTATTGAAGCCTTAGTTCCAAGGGTGGAAATGAGGGCCAGCAATCATCACTCTGATGCTTCTCTAAACCTAGTGCTTTCCTTACCTTGCCATTCTTTGCGTGCCAGATGATGTATTTACACATCCTGTAGCCTAAGCAACCTAACCGATAGACTGTGTGGGTCAGAGTCATCCCACTGCACATCTACCTACGTTGCTTCATGGACGACAAGGAATTCGTAGGGCTTGGGGCTGGCCGTTCCGGGTTTTCCTGAGGAGTTTGAATTAAACATACTCATTATATACAGACGGATTCTGCCACGGTGATATCTAGGCAACCTCCGCTAAATGCAGCTCAGCAGCAGAAATCTAGGAAGGGCAAGACCAGTGAGGAGCCTTTTTAGGCCAGTCATTCATCCCAGTTATCCTGAGGACTCAGAACCATGGAATGTTTGAGCTGGCAGGGACTGCCTCGTGTAGCCTGGTCATTGTCTAGAAAGGAATCTGGGACCCAGGCAGTTTTTGTCAGCATAGATCTAGGGCTGGAAGGGACCCTGACAGCTCTGAGTCCAAATCCCACTTTTTATCGCCGAGAAGAGCAAGACCAGTGCGGAAGTGAGTGTCCCAGGTGGGCTTTGAATCTCGGTCCTCTGGCTGCACCACCTGGGGTCTCCTGCTCTTGATTGTAAAGGGCCTTTAGGGATGAACTTCTGGTGATATGCATGGGAAACTGAAGCCTCCAGGGCCTACACAGCTTACCTCACATTAGGGGTCAGACCTGAGGCCCCCTGCCCAGCTTTTCTCCCTCCCAGCCTTCCGTGCCTGCTGCTGCCCTAGCATCTCTCTGACTCCCTGTGGTGGGAAGGATACATTGCCAGAAGCCAGGAGCCAGTCCCCCTCCATTTCTTCCTCTGAAAAACTAGAAGCTAGATCAGATGGATCCCCAAGGGATTTCTCAACTCTCACCTTCTGTGAATGGGATTTGGGAGTTTTCTCCCACAGGAACCTGTTTGTCCAAAGAAGGTTTGGGGTTGTCTGTTTTCTTTGGGGTGGGGGCCGTGTTTGATGAGGAAGGTCTACAAGCACTTCCCAAAAAGAATGATGACGTGGCTTTGGGCCAGTTAGTGCCAAGCTGATGGCAAAGGTTTAGCTTTAGCGGTTTGAATCAAGCTGGGAGGTCCCTTTGAAGTCTATCACCCTAGTAGCCAGGATCTCCTTACCATAGGAGCTGTTTAAAGTCTGATTTTGTATTTTAAAAGCTTAACCAGGACATTTTTGTTGCTCCTGTTTAACCCTCTTGAGGGAAATGTTGAAAGCAGATGCTGGTGCAGATTTGCATTATGGAAATCCCCTAGTAGGCACACATATGTCCAACAAGAAGTAGGGCTTTAAAAGTCAAACTCGTTGCCATCTGTGGTTTTCTATAGCACCCACTAAGGGAAAATGACTTTTCAGACATAACCATTTTAGTTGTGTGTATATCTGTATTTACAACATATATATACGTGTATATGTGTGTATATAACATACAAACTCATATACATGAATGGGTATATAACACACACACACACACACATGCATCTATGCAGTCGTTCAGGGGAGCAGAAAAACAGCATTTTTTCTGAAGTGATACTGTCACTGAATATGAAAAACAATAACCTTTCTCGGGGTGGGGGGGATGGTCAGTTTGTCTCTGTATTGAGAAGACTGCTCTGTTTCTTTATTCTATTATCCTGCCATGGACAGTTTCCCTGGGACTTGTAAAAGTTGCTTTAGGATTGTAAAAGCAAGACGTTGATTCCTTTAGTTGAGGTTGATGTGATTCTTCTGTGTTCCATAGTTATCTGATTTTTACCTTTTCTCCAGTGAGATTCAGCCTTTTAATAAAATATAATAGAAAAAAATGGGTCTTCCAGAATGTACTGAATTTAGAGGAATTCTTCCTTTCCTGCTGTTTATCTACTTTTTCAACTCTGAAATCTAGAACTTTCCATTCTGTTTAAAAGCACTTTTCTCTTGATTTTACACTTGAATGAGTAAGACATAAAATTAATAGTGGTCCCTATGAGACTTTGTGATAGCTAGGTAACAAAATAGATAGAGCATCAGGCCTGTGGTCGGGAAGAGTTTAGAAGTTTAAATTCAGCCTCGGACATTTAATAGCTGTATGATGTATGATCCAAAGAAGTCACTTCAACTCTGCCTCTGTTTTCTCATCTGTTCAATGGCCATAGTACCTCTCAGGCTTGTTTTGAGAATCAAATGATGTAATATTTGTAAAAATCAGCTTAGGACAGTGCCTGACACACAATAGGCACTTCATAAATATTTGTTTCCTTCATCTTTATATGATTGGGGTTAGTCACTTCATTTTGAGTTTAATAAATATTGGAATTGAATTTAAAATTTCTCTTAAGTCACATTGAATGAGCTGCAGGTCTAAAAATTTGACTCCAAGGACTTTTGCCTAATTAAGAGAAATTTCCAGAAATAGAAACATAATTATTTGTAAATATTTGGGGAAAATGGACATTTAATTCACTCTAGATTTTTATATTTGAATACTGACTTTGCTTTCAAACATAATAGAGGAGATATAGATTACATTATCTACAGTGCATCAGTTCTCTATTGCTCCTAAGCATTGTTGAAGGGAAACATGCAGAACTATCTAGACTTGACTCAGTCCAAATTTATTTCAATGAGTCGTGTTCTCAAGTCTTTTAAGGTTGTTTGTCTTTATAATGTTATCATAAAAAATTTCTCCTAGTTCTGCTCATGTTCTGCATCAGTGTAGACAATTCATAGGTTTCTCAGAAATCATTCCTTTCATCATTTCTTATAACACCTATAGTATTCTATTACATTCATATAACATTTCATGGGATACTGAATAAGTAAATTCATTTATATAGCATTATAATCTGTTGTTTTATTCTTATGCATTTCTGCGTCTTATGATCTCTCAAACTCTATTTTGACCTTCCTTTTCAAATCTTCAATATAATAACTTTTCCACCTTCTCTCTGGGGGAGGAGGAGAGGGTGTAATTTGTCTCTGTATTGAGAAGACGTGAGTAGATTGTGTATGGGAACCCTTTGTAAGTCTTCAATTCAGCATATCTCTGTTTCTATATCTGCTTTTTTCTCCTGTAAGTATCCCAAAAAGCAGCCTCTTCAGCCAACTTACTCCCTCCATCTGTGATCGTGATTCCACCCTCCTGCCACATCTAAATGACCTCATTTCCACATCTCTTACTTACTGTTGCCTCTTTTCTCTCAATTAATTCCTTCTTTTCTGCTTTCAAAAGTGATCTCTTTGTTTTTTTAATTTTCTTTTTAATTTTTTAATATTATGCTAGTTGAATTTAAAACAATTGTTTATATTTGTTATTTAAAACTTTTAGTTCCAGAAAACCACATGTGAAGTTATGCAAAACATTACCATAAAAATCATGTTGTGGGAAAAAACCATAGATCTCCCAATTCAATTTTAAAAAACCATCAAGAAAATAAAGTTATGAAAAGAGAGAGAGAGAAAATGATTCTGTCTATATTCAGACACAATCAATTTCTTCTCTGGGTTAGAATAGGATTTTTCATCATAATTCCTTCAGAGTAGTTGTAGATTATCGTATCGTGGAGAATAGCAAAATCATTTGCATCTGGTCATCCCAGCATATTGCTATTATTTTGTATATGTTACACTTCACTTTGCTTGAGTTCAAGGAGGACTTTCCAGGTTTGTTTCTGAGAACATGCTGCTTACCCAAATGTGATCTCTTTAAAAACAAACAGACAAACAAATTTCTTAGAAGTTCCTCTTAGTATATTATTTCTCCTTTCCTTCACTGCCTAACTTCTGGTTTCTATTCCATTACTCAAGTAAAACTATAGACCCACAAAGTTAAACAGTGACCTCTTAGCTAAATCTTAGATCTTTTCTTGTACTCAACCTTTTTTTTTTTTTTACCTTTTATTGGCATGGAAGGCATTGTTAACTATCTCCTTCCTGAAATTCCCCCTTCTCTTGGCTTCCACAACACTACATTATCAGATTTCTTCTCTTCCATGTGTTACTGATTCTTTTTTTGTCTCATTTATTGGACCTTCTTCCTGCTCTAACCACTCCAACTTAGTGTAAGTCGGTGTTTATTCCTTATCCACTTTCTCTTCTTTCTTGACATTCACTTCCTTGGAGAGATCATCCTCAGTTATTGTTTCAGCTGTCATTGAGGAAGGAATGTAGTATTTGGGAAGAAGCATATGGTAAGAACCTTGGATTTAAAATCAGTCTCCTAGCTTTATCATTTTTCAGATCCAGTCCAAAAATCTTGTCACCCTGAACAAATGATTTCATCACTTCTGGTCTCAAAAGTCTCATTATGTAACATGAAGAGATTAGATTAAATGGACTCTAAAAAGGCTCTCTCTCTCTCTCCTTCCCTCTTTCCCTTTCTCTCTCCTTTCCTCCTCTCTCTCTCTCTCTCTCTCTCTCTCTCTCTCTCTCTCTCTCTTTCTCTCTCTCTCTCTCTCTCTCTTCTCTCTCTCTCTCTCTCTCTCTCTCTCGTGTGTGTGTGTGTGTGTGTGTGTGTGTGTGATCTTATCATTTCTATGGGAATGACCCTCAGATCTCAGACCCAAACTCCAGTCTCATGTATCCAACTGCCTACAAGTTGATGTCCCATTACCATCTCAAATTCCTTAACATTTTAAAAATTAAACTCATTTCCTTCTATCTCAAACTGGTTGCCTTTGCAGCTTCCCACTTCTTTAATAGTAGTCACTATTCTTATAATCCCTCAATTTGATGAACTTTCAGGTCATCCTAGAATCCTTCCTCCTGATCAGATGTGAAGGGATGTGTGCCCCTCAAATTCAAACCATGAATTCTTCCGACATTCTCTCCACATTAATAGTCGGCATCCAGGTCCGTGGCATTTCTTCTTTTATCCAATACTTCAGCTGCCTGCCAGCTGCCCTTCATGCCCAGGATCTTTCCCTTTATCTGTACATCAAAGTAAGATATTTCATATTCCTTAAGTACCACTCCAATAAATTATGCCCTCTGAGGAACTGATATAATAGCTCCCTATTAACACCACATAAAATCCAAATTCTCCAACTTGTCTAAGTTTTTCATAACTGAGTCCCACTCTACATTTCTTACCTCCTGCATACCTCCCTTGAATGTTATATCTCTGCTTGCATTGCTTATAATACTATCCATACAATAATATTATTATATTTTTGTATTCATTCTTTTACCTACCTTTGCTTCCATTTTTAAAAATAAAGTTTTTTGATGAGTTCTCTAGGTTTCCACACTGCTCATCAGAATTGTTTTTCTTTGTATATCAAGAATTTCATTTTTTTTGAGAACTTCTCACCCCTCTGTAGGCTGACTTATCCTGTAGAATTATTCCATGAACCCTTGCCTATTCTTCTGGATCATTTGACATCTGCTCTCTCAAAATGTTGTTTGCATATCAAACTATTCCCAACTTTTCTTTTCTCTGTCACAAATTTTAAGATAGAGTGAATGATCACTTTCTTCCCAAGTTTCCCATTCTTTCCATTCCAGCAGCCAATTCCTTTTGGCTAGAATCAGATCCAAATGAGAATTTCCTCTCTCAATTCCTAGTCTTTCTTTAGAATTCTTCCACACAACTTTCAAAATACTCTTCTTAGATCACTATTCCAACCACATGATTTCCCCTCAAGCTACGAACCTTTGTTGTCTATCTGATAAACTTCCGGGATAAAAGCCAGTTCCTTAGCTTGGCATTTAAAGCCATTTTACAGTTTGGCCATGACTTACCTTTCCAGATTTAGTGGGCATTGCTCCTTTCCCAATATTCCAGTACTCCTGCTTATCAAGCTTTCTTGTTGTTTTCTAAATTCTACATCCCATCTCCCAATTTCTGTGCCTTATACAATCTTTCCCCCAAGCTTGGAATGTAATTTCCTTACTTCTTCTCTTAGAATCTTAACATGCTTCAGGCTCAGCTCTTGCGCCATCTCATTTAATGACTCAATCAGCAAGCATTTAATAAGCATCTGCTATGTATTGTGCACTGGATTTAAATGTTGCAGATACAAGTTTTTTAAAATAAAGAAAATGTCTGTCCTCAAGGAGTTTATGTTCATTTGGGGAATATATTTGTTCTACACACACACACACATACACACACACACACACACACACACACACACACACACACACACACACACACACACACTATTAACTGAGACAATCAAAAAGACTTCTCAAAAGAGGTCATGTTCTAGTCCTTTCCTACATCTAGCCAAATATCCGCTTCAAATTCTTCTTTGTTACTTTTGTAATGGCAAAAATTTTACATTGACCAATATAAAAGTGATTTCAAAATATTTCTTTTATTGCATAGTATTACTGTATCTTGATTCCATTTCATCTAATTCTGTGGCTTTCTTAACTCCTATAAACAAGTTGAAAAAGGGACATCTGTACCTGCCATCACATAAACACCCTCCTTTGTATTATTAATAGGGAGGAGAAGTCCTCCTTCATGGTCTACAGCCGACATGATGTCGGGGAGTGGAAGTCCTCCATGATCTAGAGCAGACATGGTGTTGGGGAGTAGAAGTCCTCCACGATCTAGAGCAGACATGGTGTTGGGAAGTGGAAGTCCTCCCTGGTCTAGAGCCGACAGGATGTTGGGGAGTGGAAGTCCTCCACGATCTAGAGCAGACATGGGATTGGGGAGTTCAAGTCCTCCATGGTCTAGAGCCGACAGGATGTCAGGGAGTAGAAGTCCTCCCTGGTCTAGAGCCGACAGGATGTTGGGGAGTGGAAGTCCTCCATGATCTAGAGCAGACATGGGGTTGGGGAGTTGAAGTCCTCCATGGTCTAGAGCCGACAGGATGTCAGGGAGTAGAAGTCCTCCCTGGTCTAGAGCCGACAGGATGTTGGGGAGTGGAAGTCCTCCACGATCTAGAGCAGACATGGGATTGGGGAGTTGAAGTCCTCCATGGTCTAGAGCCGACAGGATGTCAGGGAGTGGAAGTCCTCCTCCATGGTCTAGAGCCGACAGGATGTTGGGGAGTAGAAGTCCTCCATGATCTAGAGCAGACATGGTGTTGGGGAGTTGAAGTCCTCCATGATCTAGAGCAGACATGGTGTTGGGGAGTTGAAGTCCTCCATGATCTAGAGCAGACATGGTGTTGGGGAGTGGAAGTCCTCCATGATCTAGAGCAGACATGGTGTTGGGGAGTTGAAGTCCTCCTCCATGGTCTAGAGCCAACAGGATGTCGGGGAGTGGAAGTCCTCTGTGGTCTAGAGCCAACAGGATGTCAGGGAGTAGAAGTCCTCCACAATCTAGAGCAGACATGGTGTTGGGGAGTGGAAGTCCTCCATGGTCTAGAACAGACATGGTATTGGGGAGTGGAAGTCCTCCATGGTCTAGTGCCGATGTGATGTTTTTGGCATTCAGATCACCTGGTTGCCATAGATTTTTTTTTTTCCTATCCAAGAAAACCATCAAGAAACTTACTGAACCTACTTCTACATTCTTACCTTTACGAAGAATTCATGTGGCAATGATATGTTATGTCCCCACTTCATTTGCCCTGTAGAATATAAGCTTACTGTGGGCAGGAACCGTTTTTCTTTTTATCCTTGTTTATGCAGTGTCTCGTACAAGCTGTTGTGCATGGTACGCATTTAATAAATGTTTGTGAAATTAGATTATATTCGTTGATTCCTTGACCTTTTGAAGGGCAAAAAACAAGTCAAGAAGTTAATAGTCTCCAGCTCTTAATAGTGAGTGCTCCCGCGTCCAACTGCTTGGTCATTTCCCTTCTCCTTCTCCCCCCCCCCCCCCCACTAAGATACTTTCCGAATGGCTTTCTCATCACTTTAAAACCGTAAATATGCTTTAAAACATGCAAAGAGGCTTTCAAGCACTTATAAACTGGGGTTATTATCGTACAAGCAAGTTACTTGAGTGCATAGCATTCCTCGGCATTACTCTCCCGAGAACTCCAGGCAGCTCTATTGTCCTGTCTGTACAAGGACCAGTACAGTAGATAAGGCTGCCCGATTTCTTTAAAAGGTGAAATAACCTGATGGGCAGGAGCCGGACGCTCCAGGGGTGGAGCAGAAGGCTTTCTGTGCTTTCTAAAAGACAAACACACTTCTCCCAGACGAGTAGGTGCTTTCCTCAAAGTGGATCCATCAAGGACAAAAGTACTAAAATTAAACTAACCAGCTGTTCTGCTTTGCCGCAGACACCCACACGCAGATTAGACTATCTTTTCCTAGGCCAGCCTTCCCTTTCCTTGGGACCAGGACTCCCACACAGCCGACCCTTAAAAGCCAGAATTTGGAGACAGTCGCCAGTGTACCACCCACTCATGAAAACGCTCCATGAACCTCAAGACCCAACAGTCTGGGGTACTTACCCATGTGCTCTGGACCACACAGAAGTCAGGTCACGCCCTGAAGGCTTTTGGCCACAACTACCTGGGAAAGGGGAGGGATTTGAATGGTGCCAGTGGTTGTTGCAACTAGAACAAAATCCCTAAGCTGCGTGACAATTTGGCTTTCTCTCTTCTGCCAGTGTTCCTCTAAATGTTAAGTGTAAATCATAGCATCTTTTTGTTCGGACTCATACAATTACTCCAGTGTGAGAACTCTCAGCTAGCTAAAAAGAGACTAGAGTTTTCCATTCTTTTTGAGATGGCAAAGTTATCTGTGTTCCACCTTCCCCAGCTGGAGACCAAAGAACACACGGGCTCCTGTTTGGGGGAATCAGGTATATCTTCAGGGTAACTGATCAAATCCATTCACAAGATTTGTTAATAAGCTATGAGGGATGGAAGTGGGTAGCCAAGTGGTCCAGGGGATGGAGCATCCACCTGGGAGTCAGGAGGATCAGTGACCCCATACACTTGATACTTACTAGCTGTGGGAGCCGGGGCAAGCCATTTCATCAAAAGAAAAAATGATGTTTGCTGGTGAGCAACTGAATAAAACAGGTGATGGCTTTACTATTGGGCTGAACATTTTCAAGTGAGACTGAACTATTCTTGACAAGTGTGTTGCTCCAAGTCTATCTTTATAAAAGAGATAAGATCGTTTTTGTTTGTATTGTAAAAGAAATTTGTTCCTTTGTTAAGTAAGGCTACAAAATTGTTTGGCTTTTCAAAAATTCCCTTCTCCAGATGGTTTAAACAGAATGCTCTATTCATAGGATATATTAAAAATCAATGGGCAGTTTATGTAGCACTTTTTTGAGAAGCTAAAGGTACTTTTGGAAACATGGAGGTATAGAAGGGGGAAGCTCTAGACATCTGGGGCACTGAAAGGTTAAGAGACAAGGCTAAGCTCATATAGCTACTGTGTAGGAAGGAGAGCTTGAGCCTGTTTTCCTGACATTGCTTCTTATTTTATAGTAATTACTAAATTAATTCTTTCTATAAATTGATGGAAATCTTAACTATACAAATTTTATAGATTATCACATCTACAAATTGCTATATACATTTTATAGTTTCTGGATGTATTAGAGGGATAGATAAAGGAAAAAGCATGTTTTAAGTACTTACCTTACATCAAATAGAGAAGCTAGGTGGCACAGTAAATGAAGTCCCTGGTCCTGGAATTGGGAAGACCTGAGTTCAAATTTGGCCTCAGACCCTTACTAGCTGTATGACCCTGGGCAAATCACTTAGCCCTGTCTGCCTCAATCTCCTCATGTATAAAATGAGCAGGAGAAAGAAATGGCAAATCTCTTCAGTATCTTTGCCAAGAAAATCCCAAATGGGATCATAGAATCAGACACAACTAAAACAATCGCTTAACAATAAAAATATATCAAGTAGTATGCCCATAAGCATTGGGAGGATGTAATCCAAAAAGTGAGACAGTCGCTGACCTTAAGGAACTTGCATTCCAATGCCACAAAGCACCCATTTAGGAAAGTGGAATCCAGAGAAGGGCGTTTTGGTCTGGAGAGTCACAGAGGTGAAGAAGAGTGGATATACAAGACTGCCAGTTGACGTGCCCTTTCCAAAAGCAGTGATTAAGAGATGGAAGAAGAAAAGATGGCAAGGGGGAGAGAATTTAGAGTCATGGAGTGGATATTCATATGGTGGCAAGATGACTTGGAGGGATATCTGGATGACTGGATGAGATGCAAAGGATGGTCAGGGATATTTAGTGATCTGATCAGAACCATGATATGTAATTGCATAATTGAGTTCCAAAACATTACAACAGAAAGTAGGTTTTATCATGATCATTCTATTTGTTCTGTTGGTTATGTATATACATATTTATATATGTATGTATATATATATACACATACATGTTTGTATTTAAATGTATATGTAAAACAATGTACTCATATTTTAGCAGAAAACATGTCAAGGTAAAAATTATAAAAACTTATTTTTGCTCAGCAGTCATTAAACATAAATGCTTATATAATGAATTATTTCTTTTGTTTCTCCTATCTACAAAGATGAGATATAAAAAAAATCTTTTTCTATCCCATCCCTACTCAGTTTCTTTTTACCCTTCCTCTTCTATGTCTCTCATATCCAATCAATTTCCCTGTTCAGTCTAGCCCTTATATCCATCTTTTCTCTCTATTACCACTTAATTCAGTGCCGCTGAAAAGTTTTTCCCTCTTCCAATCTCTATTCCTTCCCATTAATTCTTCACTTTGTTGCTAAAATAAGAAGCACTGTCAGGAAAACAGCACTTTGTTGCTGTTGTTGTTTTCCTTATGCACAGATCTAGCCATTTCTATACTCAGATGCCATTGCTTACAAAGTCAAATTAAAATTCTTTCATTTTGCATTCAAGCACCTTCATGGTCTCGAATCATTCTAATTTTCCAGCCTTTTTTTTTTTGTCTTTTTCCCTTTCACATAATCTATATTCCATCAAATTAGACTATTTAATTAAAAATAATCCAACAAGCATTTAGGAAGCAACCTGATATCTTCACAGCACTGTACTAGGTACAGAGTATTTTAATAAAAAAGGAAATTATTTCTGTTCTCAATGATTTTATATTCTGTCCATAGAAATTACAAACTAGATATAAGACAACTTCAAGAGAGAGAGCAGAGATCTGATTTGAAAGGCACTTTTTTAACAATAGAAGAGGAGTTCTCAGATTAAGATGGAAAGATAGAATAGAGTGAAACTGGACAGACTGACATGGATGGGTGTGAGAAGTCAGGGAGTGGTGGCCAGAGAAGGAAACTTCAGTCTAGACATGCTGGAACTCAGTCTCATAGGAACTGAGCTAAGTAAGCTATCCAAGGAAATGGGTGGTCAGTCATAGTAGCAATGCAAATGTTGATTGATTTCATTATCAATCCCTTAGCAACAGACAAAGAAAATGGTATATGCACAAGAAAGCAAGACAGATGGCAAAATGTCCTCAGTGGCTAAGCCCTAAAGTTTTAGTTACTAATTCCATACTTTCCTGCTACCTTCTCTTTCCTTGTAATTTTCTCTGTCCTTGTAATGCCCTCCCTTCTTTCACTCCACTCTATCCTACCCCACCCCATCCCACTTGTTGAATTTGAACCCATCCTTTAAAGACCAAACCAAATAGAGACTATCTTCCTCATTAAATCTTCTCTAATTTTCCCATTGGGAGTGAATGTCCACTCTCTGGGCCTTATAAAATAACACTTTGTTCTCAGTCAGAGATTTTTGTATTTCTTTGAATTATAGTTATTTGTGATTGTCTTGTTCTTGTACTTGAATATAAGCACTATATAAGGAAGAGCTATCTCATAGCTAACCTAGTATATTTTCCACCATCCAGTACAGAACTTTCAGATAGGTTTTCCCCCCAGAATCTCTCCTGCCTCCTTTCCCTACCCATTGAGAAGGCAAAAATGAAAACTCATCACAAATATGAAATCACAAAAAATTTCTGCATTAGTTACATTTAAAAAATAAAAAGAGGAAAAATTATGCTTCAGTCTATATTCTGAGTTCATTAATCCTCTCTCTCGAGTGGGGTCATATATTTCATCATGAGTCTTTTAGAATTGTGGCCAGTCATTGTATTGATCAGTTACTAAGTTTCTCATAGTTGATTTTTTTTTTTACAATATTGCTATTATTTTGTAAATTGTTTTTCTGTTTTTGCTCACTTCATTATGCTTCAGTTTATATAAGTCTTCTCAGATCTTTGTGAAACCATTTCTTTTCTCCTTTCTTATAGCACAATAGTATTACATAAAAATCATGTACCACAACTTGTTCAATTATTCCCCAGTTGAAGGGCATCCCCTCAATTTCCAATTCCTTGCCACCACAAAAAGAGCTGTTATCAATATTTTTGTAAATATAGGATCTTTCCTTTTTTATTTCTTTAGGATACAAATCAAGTAGTAGTATTGCTGGGTATGTATAAATTACTTTGGGGCATATATCCAAATTGCTTTCCAGAATGATTGGACTTGTTTACAAGTCTATTAATAGTGAAGTAGTATACTTATATTCTTACACCCACTCCAGCATTTGCCATTTTCTTTTTCTGTCATTTTAGCCAGTATGAGTATGAAAATTTGAAAATTTTTAAAATTTGCACTTCTCTAATTATTAGTGATTTAAAGCACTGTTCTATATGACAATTGATTGGTTTGACTACTTCTTCTGAAAACTGCCTGTTTTTATCAACTGGAGAATGACCCTTATTCTTGTAAATATGTTTCAGTTTTCTATATTTTTGAGAAATTTTATAAGAGAAACTTGCTGCAAAGATTTTTTCCCATTTTCCTGCTTTTCTTCTCCTTTTAGCCGCATTGGTTCTGTTTATGCAAAAACTTTTCAACTTTATGTAACCAAAATTATTAATTTTATTTCTGATGAACCTCTCTATCTTATATTTGGTTATGAACTCTTCTTCTAACTATAGGTCTAACAAGTAATTTCTTTTGTGTTTCATTTATTTTCTTAGATCAATCACCCTTTATGTCTAAGTCATACCCATTTTGAGCTTATCTTGATATATGGTATGAGATTTTATTCTGTGCTTCATTTTTGCTGTATTACTTTTCTGTATTCCTTGCAGTTTTTGTCACAGTGACAAATAGCTGGGATCTTTGTTTACAGTAAATGTTTAATTAATATTTGTTGAGGTACGTTTAATATTCTGAATGCAACTAAACTCCTGATTTACTTAGAAACCTACCCTATGCAAATGTTGCCAACTTTATTGTAAAAGAAAACTTTTCCCCATGTCATTTTATTTTTCATTTCACATCTTAAAGTATTCTAAATTTATAAAACCTTTAAATTACACTTGTGGTCTGGATTCTTAACTTTCATTTTTGGCAAATAAAAAGCCCTTGGGGTTATGTGGGGGACTTGATACAGGGATATGTTTGGGTTCATGCTCACACCTGCCTGATCCTTTTTTCTCTGAACACAAAAGACTTTGCATGCTGCTAACGAAGAGGAAACCACAACAAACTTTAGAAATGTGTTACTAAAGATGTGTACACATACACACACACACACATATCCTTATCACAAATACAGGGACTTTCAGTTCTAGTCAGGACATCTTGTCCTTTTCTTCTCAATGAGCATTTAAATCCTTGATTTTAATTTATCAAAGGAATATTGTGGACAACAGTTCAGAGAAGATCAAAGGACCATAGAATGGAGCAATTAAAATATTTATCAAGATGACAATTAAATATATTGAATTACTTGCTACCTAGGGAAGGGGGTAGGAGGAAGGGAGGGAAAACACAAGGTTTTGCAAAGATCAATGTTGAAAAATTATCCATGCATATGTTTTGAAAATAAAAAGCTGTAATAAAAATAATTTTTAAAAGATGACAGTTAAAAACTTTTTTGAAGCACAAGGCTTCTTCAGTATATATATATATATATGGCTGTAGTACTGACAGGGATTATAACTCCAGGGAGGTTGTATGTATAGGGCACAGGCTCAGCAGATATCTAATTTCTTGTCTTTCCTTCCATTAGTGGCCAGTGTATCCTATTCTCTTCATGTTGTCTTCACTTCCAGCTCACACTCTGCTCAGACGTTCATCTCATTCATATAGAAATAGTGTAAGATGTAGGGCGTAATTGTCACCAATTCTCAATGTGACAGTCTCAGCTAGGATTTTCAGTTGACATCTAAGCTACTGTTAAACTATAAAAAGATCTCCTTGATCCCCCAAATCAAGTCAAGCCAAGATTCTTAGTCCAGGGCAGGCACTTGGTGGCAGTATCGTTAGCAAGGAGAATACCTTGGTCAGGTCCAGGCCTCCTGGATGGGCCCCATCCAAGTCCTGGGCCTGCAGATGTGCCTCCGGAGGAAGAGCGGTCCCCACAGATGTGCCTTTATTCTGGCTGACGCAGGGGCAGAAGGGCTAGGGTTACAGGAGGCCCCTGCACCTTTTCTAGCTCTCTCCTTTAGTGCGTGCCATATTGGCATCTGCAGGGGAATTTTGAGAAGAAACTGGGAGGGAACCAGAGGGCGGTCTGCCAGAAGCTTGGAGCATCTGGATGGGCGCACTCTTTGTTTCCTGGTGCAGGGGAGATCCATTTCCCAGGGTATCAGATAGAGGCGTCTCCTTTCTGAAGAAAAGATTTCAAGGTTTAAATTCCTGTTCGCTTTTGTGCCTGCAGAAGTTTGCTGTCTCCTTTCCAGAATGCAACTTTAGGGGCCGTGATGTCTCATCCCTCCTGATAGGAGCACGCCAACTGCCATGTCATACACACCAAACACAGAGCTGCCATTCAGCCTTACAGTCTGTGCTCAGCAAGGTTAGAAAAAATCCCTAAGCTCCTTCTAACATGGACAGATCTTCCTTTGACCTTCGTGTATGAAGAGCCAGTTCCAGGAAAGAACCAGGGTAAACATCAGGACAGTAGCAGAGAGCCACCGAGCTCAGGAAAAGGAAGGGACAGCCCAAAGGAGAATAATCTCCGAGAAAGTTTGCCTACTATCTCACACCCACGCAACAGGCCTTGGAAAATAGGAGGCCACAAAGCTGTGAGGGAATGTTGGAAAGAACAAAAGAATCAAGAGAAGGGCCAGAATGAGAGAACTATATAAATATGCACACATATATTGTATTTAACATATACTTTAACATGTTTAACATGTATGGGACTGCCTGCCATGTAGGGGAGGAGATGGAGGGAAAGGGGGGAAAAGCTGGAACAGAAGTTTTTACAAGGGTCAATGTTGAAAAATTACCCTTGCATATGTTCGTCAATAAAAAGCTATAATAATAATAAAAGAGAAGGGCCATATCTGGAGCTTTTCAAGAATAGAGGGGCCAGCATATATTGGATTTTAACATATATTGGATTGCAAATTATCCATGCATATATTTGGAAAATAAAAAGCTTTAATTAAAAAAAGAAAGAATAAAGGGATGAACAAAAAAAAAAGAATAGAGAGACAGTTTTTACCTTCCCCTGTGCCTCTTTTCCTCTGACAGTAAGACTGAATAGCTTTATGCCCCTAGAACCAGAAGAGCTGAAGGCATGGAAGATGTGACTGAAGGGGAGGAATCAAGTATGCATCTGGAATGTAGGGGCTATCTTTATTTTTTTTAATTAAAACTTCTTACTTTTAAAACATGCCTGGATAATTTTTCAACATTGACCCTTGCAAAACCTCGTGTTCCACATTTCCCCCCTTTCCCTCCATGCACTTTCCTAAATGGCAAGTAATCCCATATATGTTAAATATGTTAAATATATATATGTATTAAATCCAATATATGTATACATATTTGTATAATTATCATGATGAACAAGAAAAATCCAACCAAAAAGGAAAAAAGTGAGAAAGAAAACAAAATGCAAACAAACATCAAAAAAAAGAGTGAAAATGCTATGTTGTGGTCCATACTCAGTTCCCATACTCCTCTCTTTGGATGTAGATGGCTCTCTTCATCACAAGATCATTGGAACTGGCCTGAATTGTCTCATTGTTGAAGAGAGCCACGTCCATCAAAATTGATCATTGTATAATCTTGTTGTTGCCATGTATAATGACCTGGTCCTGCTCATTTCACTCAGCATCAGTTCATGTAAGTCTCCCCAGGCCTCTCTGAAATCATCCTGCTGATTATTTATAGAATAATAATATTCATAACATTCATACACCATAACTTATTCAGCTCTTCTCCAACTGGTGGGCATCCATTCAGTTTCCAGTTTCTTGCCACTACAAAAAGGGCTGCCACAGACAGTTTTGCACATGTGGGTCCCTTTCCCTCCTTTATGGTCTCTTTGGGATATAAGTAGGGGCTATCTTTAAGGATGAGTCAAAGACCTCTTGGATTCTCATTGCCTTTAGCTCCCCAACTAAGTGGACAGTGGCTCCCTGGAAGGCTTGGTCATGAGTGAAATAGCAAGGGATGCTTTCTCTCTCCTGTTGGAGTGGCTGAGGGGAAGATGCGAAACTTAAATTTACAAACTATATCGTTTTAATCTTCTGGGTTTGGAGTCATCCATACAGACTGATTTAGTGTTACCTGGTTATGGGAAGATGTCTATGAGCCACGGTGGTTGTTTTAACCATATCTGTTTTTATTCTGTTTGCTCCTGTGCTTATGAATGAAGAACAGCATACAATCTAATTGATGAGAGCTGTGTGAATGACGCCTCTCTAGGAATTTAGAAGTGAAGGGGAAGAGAATAGAGCTTCCCAGTAAGTGAGCTCACCATGATCCATAAGAGTCTAATTGCATAAATCTACATATATCACACACAAGACAATAAGATTAGTCCTGTTACCCCTAAAATGGGCAGAGTTGAGAAGAAGTCATGAATCTTCTGAGAACCATTCCTGACATTTCCCTGACAGGACCTGTAGTGTACAGTAATGTAAAACCCCAGGACTCAGCATGGAACTATCAGTCCATTGGAAGTCATGAATCTTCTGAGAACCACTCCTGACATTTCCCTGACAGGACCTGTAGTGTACGGTAGTGTCAAACCCCAGGACCCAGCATGGAACTATCAGTCCATTGCCCTTATCAATCAGTCAAAAGCCAGCACCAGCTGCTGTAATTCAAGGGCAGGTAGCAACATAATTCATTGCATGAAGAATGACTTGTTTACACAAGTTCTACTCTCTCCAGCCCTAAGGAGTTTGCCCTTAGGTTGTAGATTTTAAATGTGTATCCCATTCTATCAGAAATACAGTTGGGTGAGATGTTTTGAAATCAAAGATATACAAGCTATTTTCTTTCCGAAGGCTGAGAAAGGTGGGCTGTTGGTAGGTTAGTGTGTGTGTGTGTGTGTGTGTGTGTGTGTGTGTGTGTGTCTTTTGGGGAAGGGGTTGTTTGTTTTTTAATGACAAGAACCTTAAGATTTAGTGTACAAAAATTTAAATGGCTCTATTTGGCAATTCTTTCCAGCGAAGCAAATCATATCCTCTCAGTCCAATTAAATCAAGTCACGTCTCTGTGTCTTCTGTGACTCTCCATGTATTCCCAAAAGTTCATCATAAAAGAAGCCAGAAATGATACCAAAGGCAGAACCACTATAAAGGCAATGAGTAGAAGGTTGCTGTTCGGCAAATTTCTGTCTGATATCCAGAAAAACTTCTTAACAGCTACCCTAGGGCACAGAATAGATTCCATCCTTATTGGAGACCTTCAAACAGAGGTTATGCGACCCCTTGTTAGGAAAGTTGTAGAGGGAATTTTTTTCAGGTTTGGGGATTGTGCATTGTTTTCTCTTCCAACTCCAAGATTCTGTGAAAGTTTTAAGAGACAACATTGCAGTGGAGGGAAACCAAGAAAAGCATGAATTATGCTGATATTAGGCATAATATAATTAGTCAGCATATTTATTAAGCACCTACTCCATGCCGGGCACTGTGCTAGGAATTGAATCTACAAAGACAAAAATGAAATAGTCTCTGTGCTCAGGGAGCTGATATTCCATCAGAAGAGACAAATTAAATACAAGGCAGTTCGTGGAGAGAAGGATGGCCCTAGCAATTGAAGGAGTCAGCAAAGGTAATAAGGGCCTGAATCACAATAGAAATATATGAATAAAGAGAAGGAGTTGGATGCAAGATTTATAAAGCTAGAAACAATACTTATTGATACTATGTTTTGTTTTGCCATTTCTATTAGAATTCCTAAGTCCAGTGATAGAATGGAAGGAAAGTTGTTCCCCTCCCCTTTTTAAAAAAAATAGTATTTTTTTTCTAATTACTTATAACGATAATTTTTAACCTTAATTTTTCAATAAAAAGTTTAGTTCTGACTTTTCTCCTTCCCTCTTTCTCCTCACCATTCTTAATATAGTAAAGAATTTTATATTGGTTATATATGGGTAATTATGTAAATCACTTCCATATTAATCATGTTGTGAAAAAAGAAACAGAAGAAAAGGAAAAATCACACACAAAAAAAGTAAAAATAGTGCACTTCAATGTACATTCAAATTCTATTAGTTCTTTCTTTGGATGTGGATAGAATTTTCTATCATAAATCTTTTGGATCATTGTGTTACTGAGAAGAGCCAAGTTGATCATCACACAATGCTCCTGTTTATTGTGTATGATGTTTTCCTGTTTGTGCACATTTTATTTTGCATCAGTTCATATAAGTTTTTCCAGGTTTTTTTTTTTCCTGAAATCAGCTTGCCTGTCATTTCTTATAGCATAATGGTTGCATTCATATACCACAACTGGCTTAACCATTACCCAGTACTCTTTGGGCACAGTTCTAAATTACTCTCCAGTATGGTTGAACCAGTTTACAACTCTACCAATAATGCATTAATTTTCCCACATCCTCTCCAACATTTATCATTTCCCTTTTCTGCCTTATTAGCCAATCTGATATGGTTGGAGTGGAACCTCACAGTTGTTTTAATTTTTCATTTCTCTAATCAATAGTGATTCAGAAAATTTTTCTCATATGGCTATAGATGACTTTGATTTCTTCATCTAAAAACTGCCTGTTTTTATCTTTTGACCATTCATCATTTCTGGAATGGCTTGTATTCTTATAAATTTGATTCGGTTCTCTAAATAAAGCTTTTATTAGAGGTATTTGCTGTAAAAAAATGCTCAAAAAAGGGTTTCTTCAAAATTATTATCTTTAGATTCTATAAATTTATTCTGATGATGCACCATTGCTCAAAACATATTCAGAGCATCTCTCTTGGCAATGACTTCAGAGCCAGTTTTGATAGTAGGGGTAATCTGCTGGAGAAAAAATAATGGATGGGGTCAAGGGAGCATGAAAAAGCAGGGAAAAGAGTCATCTCTTCTGGTGAGATAGAAGTGATGTACTTCTCAATGAGTGCCTTCAGTTTGCTTGTTTGTTTGTTTGTTTTCAGGGAAACATTCAATTCAATAAGCATTTTTAAGTGCCTAGTATTTGCCAGAGATTATGTAAGAGAAGTGGAGATACAAATAAAAAAAAGTCCATGCCCTCAAAGAGTTTATAATCTAAGAATTCTGGAAGGGATTGGGAAAATGCCAGGGGATACCAGGCCCCAGGAGAAGCTTGTTGTGTGGAGTTCAAATCAAGCTAACCTACTGATGAGAAGGTTTGAAAAACTGGTGAATGTGTGATGCAGTGAATTGATTCAAGTTTAAATGGGTTGTTTGCTGAAATGAGGACCCAGTTGAGATGTATGTAGATTAAATTTGTGGTGATCCCAGTCAGGGTGATTTCATTTTTCCCAGCATGTGAACAGGCAACAGAAAGTCAGAATAATCCGTGGTGGAGATTTGTCAAGGAATGACCCTTTGATATTTCCCAAGCCCAACTTATTGTCTCTCTAAAGTACTTGTCTTAGGTATAAATATTTAGTGGTCATCCAAATGCATAACATAGTCCAAAAAAAAAAAAAAAGCATTTCCCTCCTCATTTTTTCCCTTTCCGGTTTATTAAACTGATCATTTTTAAGTAATTATGAATCTCATTGAGGAAGCCCTATAAAATTATGAATATTGATAAGCAAAACATTGCCATCTGAAAATAGGAGCATGTGAAGGACCTTCCATTTATCAAGACTCTCTTTCCATTTAGGTCTTTCCTAGGTAGGACATGTCTCAGATAGTAATAAACACTTTTATAGACAAGCATATGTCTCTCAATTTTATGTTTCACATTATAATAATCAGAGAATTGTTTAACGAGTTAACTCTTTAGACATATTTATCAGTGAATCTTTTATTATTGAGAGACATATTTATCAGTGAATCTTTTATTATTGAGAGATTCATTTTTGAAAGTAATTTGATTCTACTAACACAAGTTATTTTGTGTGAAAGTGAAGGCTGCCTGATTTAGTTCTCCAAATGAGCTTATTACACACCCTCTGCAGTGATGAGCCCTTTAAGTATTTGCCCTTTCACCTTGTGATAGTTTTTGCTGTGTTATATGACTTTGAGAATTCCCCAAAATGTATTTTTTATGGGAAAAGAGAAAGGAAATTTGCCAAATAAGTTTTGAAGATTATTATCTGTCAATTTATACCTTTTAGTGAATAAATGAATTCTGAAATTAAAGGTAGTTTTACTGAAAAGATTGGTTTAAATTTTTAAAGGAAATCTCTTTCCATGGATTTTATATATGGAATCAAAATAAATAGGCAAATGGACAACCAGATTCATGACAAGGAGAATTTTCAAATACTCAAATACTCAAACGACCATCAAATCTGGGGTTCCCTTCAAGTAATAGAAGTCACTGATCTATCCCAGCCAATTCTGAGTGACTCTTATCCCTGCCCTCCCCAAAATGTATCCCTAGGTGATGGGGTAGGAGAGAGGTGGCTGCCCAGTGTGCAGGAGGCCTCTGTGCTTTCTCCTCAGGAGAAAGTGGTACCCACCTATCAACCCGTCATTCCCTGTGACCATATAATGCTGCAAAGAACACTTACAATGTAAGACCAGGTAGACTGGGTTCGGCTTCCAGCTCTCATCTTCATGTCTAGTGATTTGGGACAGATCAATTACCTTTTCTGGTCCTCAGAGAAGCACAAGTATGTATTAAGTATTAATTAAGTTATTAATTATTAACCTCCTAGAGTCCTGACACTGCTGGGCATTGGGCACACAAATATAATGAATGAAATCATTCTTATTTGCAAAGAGTTGACATTCTAACATGAGAGACAACAAGAGTATGTCATTAGCTATGTGTTAGAGTAGATGGATGTGCCCCAAAGGCACTACCAGCTCTGAATCTTAAAATCTCATTATAAGTATGGTCTGTGTGGTTATTCTCTCCACAAATGTACTTTTCTATCCCTGCATCTCCCCATTTTATAGATGCCACTGGAAACCTACAAGTCAAACCAGAACCAGCCTGGCCAAACAAGGTGGTGTTTTTTCAGGTTCATAAAGGTTCCCCATCCTTTTTTATCCCCTTTCTTTGCTCAGTCGCCACACCTTTCTCTTAACAGGTCATCTACAGAGCCCTGTCCCCACCCTATGCTGCTGAGGACCCGTACAGCGCCAGCGCCCAGGACCAGTTAAAGATCACTAACCTCCGCGTGCAGCTTCTGAAGCGCCAGCCTTGTCCCTGCCAGGGCAACGACCTAAACGCGAAGCCCCAGCATTTCACCCACTACGCCATTTATGATTTCATCGTCAAGGGCAGCTGCTTCTGTAACGGCCACGCGGATCACTGTGGGCCCGCCGACGGCTTTCGGCCCGTCAAGGTAGCGGGAGCATTCCAAGTGGTAGGTATGCTGCGGCCTCCCGCGTTACCTCACATCTCTTACTCACCTGTGGCTCACTCGGTGGCTGTCATCTCTGACTCCCTCCACCCACTACCCAAACCTTCACTGCCAGGGCTGTTAAACAAATAAAAGAAAGATGCTCTCGTTCCCACATTTAGGACTTTTAAGCCTCACAATCAGACTCTTGTTTTCTTTTCAGAATGCCTATAAAAGTGGAATGCCTCAAAGGGTCAAATTTAGGAGTCATAATCTACACAGAAAAAGGAAAAGGATGACTGATAACATGCTCATTAGCAATTAAATATCTCCATCTGTTGAAAAGGAGGAATATTCTTTGTTAGGTAGATCTTAAAAGTCATTAAATCAAAGTCATTCAGCACAGTGTGTGCCAGGGCAGATTAATATAACCAATAAGCTTATTAGTAATACTGCTTCCTTTAAAAATCATTTATAAGTTCAAGAAGCAGCAAAAAAGCATGTTGGATTTGGAGTCAAGGAGCTCAACTCTCAATTTAATTTTTTAATATTTGTGTGACACTGGGGAAGTCATCAATCTCTCTGAACTTCAGTCCCTCATCTCTAGGGTCCCTTCTAGCGCTAAGTCTATGGCCATGACTTTCATAACACATTTGGTCCTCTCAGAAACTTCTGAGATAGATAAATCAGGTAGCATCGTCTGCATTTTGTCCAAGAAAATTCTAGCTTGGAAAGTAACATGATTTGGCCAAAGCTACATAGCTAGTAAAAAAAATGGTAGATCCCAGATTCATACCTAAATCTAATATGCTTTTCACCATCCCGTGTTACTGTTTTTGAATTATGTTCAGAATAAGAACAAGGAAGCTGGACAGCTCAACTCAAGGAAGCTTTTATTAAATAAATGCCTGTTATGTGCATTAAGCATCTGCCTAGCCTGTGCCTTGCTTGGTATGGGTGATATAATGAAAGAGTCTATTTAGCCACTTTATTATTATTAAAGCAATAAATAATCTGCAGACATTAAGAAGACTCAGGAAAATGCTGAGATGATTTAAATCAGTTTAATTTTCCAGATCTAGATAGAGGGATTCTATAGAGAGCTAAAATGGTTCCTTGGTTTTTAAGAAGCAAGGAGAAGGGAACCGGTACCACAGACCGGAACAGGTGTAGTAGACATTATGAAAATTTTCCAAAAGGAGTACAAAGGTGGGTTCTGCCAAGTACAGACCAGTGGCTTTGGTTCTCAAACCAAATTATGAAACAGGTGGATTCTGAGTCCATAGTTGAGGAAGCAGCGTTTTCTGGTGTCCAGTAGAGAATCCAGGAGGCAGTAGTCAGGTCGTTCCCTATCTGCACCAGACCACGTTTGGAAGGGTAGGTCCAGTCTGGAGGTCATGTCTGAGAAAGGAGTCATGGAGAGGACTGGGATGTTTCACCTTGGGAAGAGAGAGTGTAAAGGTCTTTCTGGGGGGAAGGATGAGACTTCTGCTTAGACCCAGAAGGCAGAACGCAGAGCTTTGAAGGAAAGTTAGAGAAAGACTTCTGGAGCAGGAAGACAGCAAGAGGCCCAATCATGGCTACCCCAAAGAACTGCTGGGTTTGGGATTGGAGAACTGCTCTTGCTCTTCCTATCCCTATCTCAAGAGTTTGGAGCTTTATTTTCTGAATTGTAAAGATATGAGATTATATTTGGGAAGGGTTATATCATATTTTGTATACAATGTTTTTATTCCTATGGTGGCCAACTGGGCAGAATTGAATACAGGAAAAAATATGTTAAATTGCTTTAATATGGGTTTAACCAGCAATAAATAGACTTAGTTAAGCCACTTATTTTTAAAATGTAAATTACCCAAATACATCCCCTCTTATGCAGTTGTGAATCCAGTTATGGGTACATAGGTAATTTTCTGCAATTTAATTGGATTAATAAATTGTGCCTGGAGAATAGAAAGATAACTTTTTAAGAAACATTACTATTCTCAAGTTCAGATTGAGATGAAGATGGAAAATGTTATTTTTTATTTAAAAAACAGATAAGTTTGCCTGCAACAGGGGTTTGTGTTTTAGAATGAATCATTTACTTGATTTGTCACAATTTTTTTCTGCAGTTGAAGCTATATTGGCTGATGATGGAAATGTGAGGGTATTTCCTTCCTCTTTGGAAGGAAATTATTTATAGTTTGGTTCCCAAACTAAGTAACATTTCTCATTATCCTTCCTATCTCTGTGAAAATACTTTAGGTGAGTGATGAAGACCTCAATATAATACATGAGAGGAAACAGAAAATTAATTGTAATTAAGAGAAACCTGAGGACCAGTAGAAGCTATTCAGCAACCTCCAAGGCAGCTCTGTTGAGCCTTATTTTTCACCTGGCTCCTGCAGTTTCCCTATTCCTCCTTTCTAAGTCTCCTCAAATCAGAGATGATACCTGACATGTCCTGTACATAGTAAGCACTTAATAAAAGCTTAGTGACTGACTGACATGCTTATAAGACTAGTTGGTTTGTAATAAGGAAATTTAATACTGTGAATTCCATCCTTTTGGGTCACAGAAATTGTGTGAGGTCTGAGATCTTGAATATATCTTATTGAAGCCATGGTGAGTTGATTCTAGTTTCTTTCCCTTTTCCAACAACTGTAAAGTATACCAGCTGTTGGATAATGGATGTCAATAAGAAAGAATATGGAATGTTTCATTAAAGCACCAACAGCTGGCTAGTGGCAGGCACAAAGAAGTAAAGTGTTGAGCTACTATACCAAGTAAGGATGTTCATTGTGACTATCAGTTGATAATGAGAGAATATTGATATTCTGAATGATGCAAATCCAAGAGTAAACTAAGAATTAGGGAGCCATGTCATGAGACTGAAAGAAAATGTTGCTGCAGCTGTCCAGCTGTGTGATGACTGGTATCAAAATCTCTCATACAGACTGAGAACAGAAATCTGTCCCAACTAGCCCACTGACTAAAATAGAATTTTTCTGTTATTTTTACTTAAATAATGTTATTGTTTATATAAACTGAAAAAAGGTTTTAATTGTATATTTGTTAGTTCTATTTTTCATTTCTTTAATGAATTATCATTAATGATAAATAATCAAATAAACAAATAAAAATGATTGCTTTAATACATATTGTACCAAAATATGGTACAAAAGTTAAAGTAGGATATTAAAAGTATTAGTAAAAAAAACTTTGGTGAAAGAGGTAGAAATTTTGAAAGCCTATAAATGTATACATATCAGAATATATAGTCAAGAATTTAAAGTTTCCCTTTTATAATAGTTAAATTGTACACACTATAAATGTGGAAACAAACATGGACAAATCATTGCTTTTCACCGCATAACCACTCTCTGAAATTATTAGACAGTAGACAAGTATCTGAAAGAAAGGATTCTTCTTCTTGCTCCCAAGTTGTCTAGAAAAACATTCAGGTGCTTCATTCTGTAATGTAACTAATGTAAGCATTGGAATTAACACTCAGAAATTGGTGAACATGCTTTTTCATTCCTTTCCTATTTTCTAGTTCTAGCTCTAATAAAACAGCCAAAAGACATATAAAAGTACAAATGAGAAGAAAAGTAAAATTCATACTTCACAAAGTCAGTCATTGATAATTGAGCATTCTTTCTGTGCCCATCATCCATGGTGAATATCCCCTGTTGTGTTTTATACTAAAATAACCAAAGGGATTTCCTCAAGATTTTAATTTGGGATGAAAGATTTCTACAAACCCCAGTCGTTCCATTTGCTACTCAATGATCTGGGACATGTCACCACACTGTGTCAGTGGAAAGAACACTAGACAGAGGAGAGAGTCAAGACATAGGAGTTCTTATATCATTTCTGCCTGTGGAATCTTGAACAAATCACTTATAAATGAGATAGTTGGAGTAGATGTAACCTAAGCATCTCCTAAAGTTCTTGATCTTAATGGTACACAGAGAACATCCTAGAATTTATTTAAGGATAGTCACTCCTATTCTTCATCTGGGTCAGAGCTGAAATCTTACTCTACAAATACTCTTCTACTATTTGACCACCAAAGAGTTAACCAACCCCATTAAATGGTAAAGACTGTTGGTTCTAATTATTTTACAATTTTTGTCCCATCCAGTGTAAGGGAAACTTAATAAAATAAGTTAGGAGCCTTCTGTTTAGTATTTTATTGCCATATTTCCGTAGGGGTCTGCTATGTTTTCTAGCATGTGCTTTTGTCATGATAAAAATGTCTGAAATTACACTTCTTTGAAGATCTGCAGATTAGAGTTACAGAAATTGAATTGTGATTTTCCAGATTACACATGAATTCACAGCACAGTTGTTTTCAAAAAGTGACTGTGGTACATTTAAGTGTTTGTTTAGAGGCCTTTAACTGCTTAATCAAGAGGCTAAGAAATAAATGATCTGGAAGCCAAACCACTAAAGGCATTAGTAGTTGGTGAGAAAGCTCTTTCAGGGTAAAATGGAAATCTGTACTAGGGCAATCATTTAATAAGTAATAGTATAAGTTGGCTTCAGGCAAATTGTAGGTAAAGCCCCAAAATTCCAATTCTTACAAAATTGGGAAGGGACAACTGAAATATCTTATTTTCTCATGTCTCTTAAAAATAAGTTTTCCTCTTTAAAATGGAGGATGCATCTTAAAGATAGATGTAAAACCTAATTTAGATCTCTGTGTGTATTTCTCTCTCTCTTTCTCCCTTCTTCCTCTCTTTCTCTCTCTCCCTCTTTCTCTCTGTCTCTATCTCTCTGTGTGTTTTCTCTCTCTCCTTCCCTCTCTCCTTTTCTCTCTCAAAAACCTTCCAAATGTGAATCAGTAAAAAAAAAAAAAGAAAGAAAGAACAATTTCTACCTTAATTTAAGCCCTGAAAACCACCAACTTGCATATTTTAAGTTTCCTACCCAGTAGTCTTCTTGTCTCTTTTCCACTTCTCTCTAATGCATCTTTGCAGCAGCTGCCAAAGAAACCTTGGGTACAAATCTGACTTTGCCATTCCTCTGCTAAAAAGCAAAGCAAATAAAAACAAAACTTTAGGGTCACTCATTCCTTGTTGCCTATGGTGCATGATACAGGTTTTAAAGACCTTTCATACATAATTCCATCTTCTCCAGACATATTTCTAATAACTCCCCCTCCCCATATACTCTTCAGTCTAACCACTGAACTACTAGCTTTTCCCATTTCTTTGTTTTGCATAGGCTGTTTCCCATGCACAGAGTGCTTGTCCTTCTCAGTTCCACGAGCCTTTTCAAGATTCAGCTCAGGTATCACATCTTTAGACAGTCTTCCCTCTTTGTCCCCTGCAAGTGTTCTCTTCTCAAATATTAATATAGCACTTTGTCTGGATCTTTTCTTTGACCCTATCTTTCCCTGCCTTAAATTACATGTACCCAGGGCGAATTTCCCTTGGTACAATATAAACATTTTGAGCACAGGAACTATTTCATCCATAGGTCCAAGAACAATGCTTTTTACTAGTAAACATTTCGTGTTAATCAACTTGAATAGAATTGGAGACCTGATTTGTAATGTACAATTCAGGTGCCATCCCAGTATAGTATTTCATTTGTCTCTTGTTGCATTTGCAAAAACAGAAGCTCTTTTTTTGTTTATAATCTCAACTTCAGTTTGTTCAAATGACAATTATACTATAACTAATAAACATTTAAGAGAAGAGGATGCTGTAAATTGGACCTGTATTCCTCTTGTTAGATTTCCATTAGAAATGGAGACTACTGACCATTATATAATAACCTTCCTTTAAACTAAGGCTGGAGTAGTTAGATGGTGCACTGGCCATGGAATCAGGACTTGAGTTCAAATCTGACAGGTCTCTGACAGGGGAGCGGAAACACTCTCCATATCACTGAAAGGCATGTTTTTTTCCCCAGGTAAGTCAATCTTTAAATCTGAGGAGACAGCATTAGAAGTCCCAGTTGATCTCCATTATTTTACGGAATCAGTGTTTTGTTTAACCCCCTCCTTGGTTAAGGCTGAGAACTTAGAACTGAAGAATCTTCTGGGGTGCTAGCCAAAGTGTCTCACTTCAGGACTAGTGCACTAGCTACAGATCCATGGAGGGGCAGGAACTAAAGCTTTTCCATAATGAGTACCATTGGGTCAGGCATAAAAATCCAAAACTATCATAGGACTCAAGATGGAAAAGAACTTAGAGGTCACCTAGTCTGACCCCCCTCATTTTACCATGTGGGAATAATTTACAGATCAGGAAACCTAAGCTAAAAGAGGTTAAATAATTCCTTCAAGGTCACACAATTAGTACAACACTAAAGAACTTGGGGGCTCAAGGGCTAATTTTTTTCTCTACTTTCAAGGGATAATGGTGACTTTTGGAGAAAAGGAAAATATGCAGAATGAACAGCTGGCTACACAGAAGGTGTCAAAGAACAGGATTTGGCTTTCTTGATTATAGCTTAGTGTATCAGAGTGATGCACTGACATTCTAAATGTCTGACACAAAATAACTCTTAGCTGAAACAAAGTGATCTTATGAGCCCTGAGGGAAAAGTTAGTTTGGCTTTAGTCTTAGTCATCTCATCAAGTAGATTTTAAACTAAAGGTGAAGGGAAGAGAAACACACACCCCCTCCCTTGAATGCAACTGTAAAACCAAGCATTTTGGAGGATGTCAGTATGATCAAGGAAAAAAAACTAACAGTGGAGAAGGTGCCCCTTAACACAGGAGGACATAATTTTGAAGAAGGTAATGGGTAATATAACAAATCTGAAACTTTAATTAAAAGAGGTAAATAATGTTGCATGGATGCCACCGAGATTTGTTGTGATAGAACACATTACTAGGCTTTGACAATGGGTATAATTATCTCCTTGTTATAAAAGAGACATCTGCTACTAAGGGGCAGCTCTTTGGAAATAAGAGATTTAAAAACATAATGTGCAAACATTCTCAGCTCTTAGCCTGAGAGGAAAACATATGGCTGAACAGTGGTTCATGTTAAAAAAAGTGGTGTTTAGTTGACTGCAAATTTGGTATGATATGGCTGCCCAAAGACCCAGTGCAGTACTCATCTGCCCTAATAGAAGTGAAACATTCTAATTCTGTCGTTGGCCCTGCTCAGACCACATCTAAAATATTGCGTTCAGTTCCGGACATCAGTTAAGAGGAGCATTGATAAACTCAAGTGTATCCAGAGAAGGGTGGCCAAGATTACAAGAGAACTCAAAACCATGCCATGTCATGGCAGGAATAATTGATTGAAATAAAGATAATTAGCCTAGAGGAGAAAAAATTTAAACCAGACATAATGGCGGTGTCAAGTATTTGAAGGACTGTCATGTGGCAGAGAAAATAGATATTCTACATGGATCCAGAGGGCAGAAGTGTGAAACAATGAATGGAAGTTACAGGAAGCTTAATTTTGACTTAGCATGAAAAAGAACTTTCTTACTATTAGAACTATTTAAAAATGAATTGAGCTACCTTGTTTAAATAATGACTTTTTCATTACTAAAAACATTGGAGCAGGAGCTAAATGACCCACTTATTGTGGAATGGATTCTATCATTGGATTGGAGGTTGAATAAACAACCTTAAGGGACTCTTAAGATTCTATGATTCCCCTTGTAACAATTTAAAATAATAAAGATACTTTACAAAGTGATAATTCCTGCTCTTATGGCATGATCAAAACTAAATGCCCCAATGACTATTAAAATATAAAAGTATCATATAATAAAGATTTTGTCCATAGTAAGGCTTTCTTTTACATGGAAAATAAATGTTAAAAAAGTAAGATTAATAAAGTTATATTAATGTTTAAAAGTAAAATTGTCTTAAATCCATTCCATGTCACTATCTACTTAGATATTTTGAGTATTCAATTAATGGTTGGTACAGCACAAAACACTTTACAGATGCAAAGTAGAGACTTATGGTTAATCAATAATTCAGGCAAAGATAAACTTGTTACTAATGGAAGAATGGAATTTCCTTTGTTAGTCTGTTACTAATTATTTTTCAACATAACCTGAATTCAGTGGATGTCATCTCATCTCTAGAGACTCCCATGCAACCAGGGCATATTTCATTTTCTCATGCATAATAAGGTTATTTAATGTTTACCAGAATTGAAATCAGACTCTATGACTTTTTTCTGAAAAATTCATTTATCATCATCATTAGTTATCAATAAGCATTATTAAACATCTACTATGTGCTTTTCATTTCCCTAATAGTAAGTCCCTTCAAGACCACTATGCTAACTGCTACAGATACAAAGGCAAACCTCAAGGAACTTATATTCTAATGAAGAAACCAACATGCAAATAATTATGGATACAGAAAATAGCACACACATATATACACACAAATATATATATGATATATAACATCATGTTGATCACATGCTTAGAGCACTCTGGTGAGCTAATGCATAAAACCATGAGCATGTTAGCTTCATTTCATATTCCTTATAAGGAGAGCCAGAAGACATATTGATAGGTACCCTTTTTCAGTTACACTTCCTCATAAGCATTTATTTTAAATATTCGTTTAACAAAAATGATTTTCACAAATACGAAGGATTTTTTGCTATGATATTCCTTAATATTCTAAGTAATTTTTAATTGTATTTCAGATGATAAATCATTTCTTATCCTTTTTTTATTATAAGTATTAATAATGAGGTAATTAACAGCTTTTTTATTAGCATCTACAGTGTGCTAGGTTCTAGAAATAAAATTTTCAATGTGTGCATATATATAAAGAGAATAAATACAGAGTAGTTAAATACAAAGTGATTTGAGAGAAAAAACAAGGAGTTGAAGGAATCAGGAAAGGCTTCATATAGAAGGTGACCTATGACCACTTTATGACTAAGGTTACAGAAAAGATAATGATAAATGTTGAAGGGGATGTAGGAAAATTGGGACATTAATACATTGTTGGTGGAGTTGTGAACTGATCCAATCATTCTGGAGAATAATTTGGAACTATGCTCAAAGGGCTGAAAAACTACATACCCTTTGATCCAGCAGTCTCACTACTAGCTCTGTATCCCAAAGAGGTCAAAAAAAGGAAAAAGGACCCATATGTGCAAAAATGTTTGTAGAGCCCTTTTTGTAGTGGCAAGGAACTGAGTGGATGCCCATCAGTCAGGGAATGGCTGAATAAGTTATAATATATAAATGGTAATGGAATATTATTGTTCTATTAAAAATGATGAGAAAGCTGATTTCAAAAAAGTTTGGAAACACTTACATGACATGATGCTGAGTGAAATGAGCAGTACCAAGAGAACATTGAAAATAGTAACAAGATTACGTGATGAACTGTGATGGAATTGGCAGAATATGGCAGAGAATGTACAATGGGACTAGAAAGAGAGGTTGGGACCAAGTTGTTAGGCACTTGAAAAGTTAGAACACAAGAATTTACATTCTATTTTAGAGGAAACAGAAATCACCAGAGTTAATTTAATTGGGGGGAATGAAATGGTCAGATCTTTGCTAAAGAAATATTATTTGGGAGCACAAGAAGCATGGCCTGAAGTGATGAGAGATTTGAGGCACAGAGAACAAATTAAGAGTCTGTGGCAATAATATAAGGTCCTGAACCAAGGTTTTTGCAGTGTTAGTGGAGAGAAGAGCATGTATGCAAAAGTTATCATGGAGATAGAAATGAAAAGAGTTGGCAACTGTTTAGCTATATGAGGTGAGAGAGAGTGAGGAATTGAAGATAATACTAGAATTATAAACCTGGGAACTGAGAAAGAATAGTCATTCCTTTGACAAAAATAGTAAATTTTGAAAGGAGAGTGGGGGAATTGTGAAGAAAGTTTATCTGTTTTGGACATGATGAGTTTGAAACATCTCTAGGGCAAAAGATAAATATTTGGAAGAAAGAATTGGAAGAAGAAATAGCTTAAAAGAGAAAGTGGCCAATTGAATCCAAGAAATGAATAGAAACTACAATAAACCAAACAAATTATTTCGAGACAATAAAAAAAATTAGAACAAAGTCAAAAGATGGAAAAAAGAGATGGGGGGACAGTAAGATATCCCTCAAAAAGCCAGAGAGAAGTAAATGAATAATCACTAGACCTCTTGAAAACCATGATTTTAAAAGGTCTGAATACTCTATTTCAAGAAGTTGTAAATAAAACTTTGCCTAGCTCTATTAGAACCAAAGGGCAATCTGAAAATAGAAATCATTAATTCCCTCTTGAGAAACAAACTAAAATTGATAGCTCTTAGAATGCAATATTTCAGAAAAAAATAACTTATTTACCCTGCCAGGGTGAATATGACCTTCAAAAGGAAAAAATGATAGTTTCTTTTATTTTTAATTTTTTTTGGATTTTCACTGACATATTTTATTTTGATGTAAGTGAATACTTTCTTTTTTACATTAACTTTTTTCTAGTAAATTTATTTATTTTTTAATTTGCATTGCTTTGTGAATTATATTAGGAGAGAAAAATCAGAGCAAAAGGGAAAAACCATGGGAAAGATTAAAAAGCAGGGAAAAAAAAGAAAACATAGCATGTATTGACTTACATTCATTCTCCTTATTCCTTTTATGGATGCAGATGGCGTTTTTGTCCAAAGTCTATTGGGAATGCTTTAGATCACTGAACCACTGAGGAGAACCAAGACTTTTATAGTTGATCTGGTATAATCTTGCTGTTATTATGTATGATGTATTCCTGGTTCTGCTTGTTTCACTCAGTATCAGTTCATGTAAATTTTTCCAGGCCTTTCTAAAATCAGCTTGTTCATAATTTTTTTTAATATCCTTATAAACTACAATTCATTCAGCCATTCCACATTTGATGGGCATTTACTCATTTTTCGATTCTTTGCTACCACAAAAAGAGCTGCTACAAACATTTTTGCACATATGGATCCTTTTCTTTCTTTTATGATTTTCTTGAGATACAGACCCAGTAGTGACTCTGCTGAGTGAAAGGGTATACACAGTTTTATAGCCTTTTGGACATAGTTCTCAATTGCTCTTTGGTTGGATCATTTCATAACTCTACCAGCAATGCATTAGTGTCTCAGTTTTCCCATATCCCTTCCAACAGTTATCATTATCTTTTCCTGTCATCTTATGCAATCTTAGAGATGTGAAGTGTATTTTTTTATTTTAATTATCATTTCTCTAATCAATAGTGATTTAGAGCATTTTTCATATAACTATAGATGGCTTTAATTTCATCATCTGAAAATTGTTGGATCATATTCTTTGACCAATTATCAATTAGGAAATGACTTGTATTCTTATAAGTATTCTTTATATATTTTAGAATCAGAAACACTGATTTATCAGTGTTTATCAGAAACACTGGTTGTAAAGAATTTTCCCCAGCTTTATACTAATTTTTTAATCTTCTTTGTATTGGTTTTGTTTGTGCAAAAACTTTTTTTTAATTTAATGTAATCAAAGTTGCCCATTTTACCTTTCATAATATTCTCTAATTCTTTTTTGGTCATAAGTTCCTCCAAAGATCTGATAGGTAAATTATCCCTTCTTCTCCTAATTTGTTTATGGTATCCTTTAGGCCCAAATCATGTACCCATTTTGATCTTTTGATATGGTGTGTGAGATGTAGGTCTATGCTGAGCATCTGACATATTATTTTCTAGAAGAAATTTTTGTCAGATAACGAGTTCTTATTCCAGAAGCAGGATTTTGGGGTATATCAAATACTACATTACTATAGGCCTTGATTATCATGTATCTAATCTATTCCACTGATCCGCCACTCTGTTTCTAAGTCAGTAGCAAATTATATGATGATGTAGTGCTAATATTATAATGGGAAAAAAAGAAACATATTTCTTCAGGTGTCCTTTAAGGATATTGAATTAAATAATAACAGAAAGAAATACAGAAGAAAACACATACAAGTGGGAAAGTTTTGAAAGTAATATGTAGAATTTATTGCATATCTCTAAAAATTAAATGAATGAAATAGAGAATTGTGATTTCATACACAATCCTCTTTTAATGTAAAATGAAAATGACCAATAATGTCAGTTGCAAGAGATTTGCCAAGGAGAATGAAGGCTGAAAAAAATTGCAGATGGCATTTCCAGGCAATTAAGAGATCAAGGGGAAAGTTGAAAAGAGCAGCTTCAATTGAGTCATGAAGTTGGATATCTTGTTGGGATCAGAAAGGGTTGGAGAATGAATGAGAAGAAAATAAGTGAAGGCAGTAAATTTAAACAACTTTTTCTAGGAATTTGTGTGAGAAAGGAAGTAGCGATATAAACTGGAGCTCAAGGGAATATTAGGGCTTAATGAAGGTTTTTTAAGGGCAGGGGAGATTTTGGAATGTTTGAAGGAAAGAATCAGTATACCTCCGAGTTTCTTAATAAGAAAAAAGGTACGATAGATACAAAACATATAAAATGTGAGTGCATACATATATAATTATGTGTTTATATTGTACATGTTTGTGTGAATATGTGTTTATGTGGTATGCCTTCTGGAATTTTCAAAGTGTCTGTCTTATGACATAAATGCTGAAAAAGTTTGATTCCTTTAGAAGTCCATACTGTAAGATCATATGATATGTAACTCTTGGAAGCACATAGACATTGTTGATGTATTGCTCATTATGACAAATCTTTGTGACATACCCAAAACTTAACTGCCCTCATGTGAACCTTGAGAATAAAAGCTCAAAATTGAGTTGATTAGTCATATTCCTAAAAATCTGGTTAAAACAAAATAATGAATCATGTCGCAAGAGATGAATATCTTGTATCTTATTTGTCACTCTAAAACCATCCTAAAAGCTAGCTAGCAACTAAGAATTTTCCAGAATAAGCATCTTATTTTCAAAGTCCAATGCCTGAATTTACTATATAAAAATAAAAACTATGGGGACTGTAAAAGATTTAAAAAATGATTTAAAAAAAAAGAATCTGAAATACATCCATTCCTAGAGCTTCACATATGTCTTTATGGTAATTTAAATAAGGCAAGTAATTTTTAAAACATTACATAAATATAAACCATCACTCCAATCTCAAAAATCTAAATTATCTTTTTATGTCAGCATTTCTAATATTGTTTCTTACTCTCTATCTAAGCATATTTAGTTATCAAGAATGTGTTTTACAAGACTCCCCAAGAAATAAGCAAATTTACAATATGAAAAGAAGCATCTGAATGAATGAATTCAGTGACAAAAGACTGCAGAAGAAAACATGCCCTAGCAACTGGCTTCTTGTATAATACTCAGTGTCTCATTTATCTTAAACAAGTCAACTTTTGTAACAGCCTTTGCATAGTATAGAATATCTAGTGACAGCCAAACAGAGCTGTCAAGAAAAAAAAAGGAAAAGAGTGGAAAATGTGAGCGAGAAAGGAAAAGAAAAACATTGTGAGAGAATACAAAATAGTTTGTGACAACGAATTTTTCCTTAAGACAACCCAAAGCTATGTGAACCTAATGAAAAAATGAAGGTTTCCATGTTAGTGGAGAAAATATACTTAGGAATGCCCCCACAGTAATTTTATCAGCTTTCACCTTACCACCCAGATCATTACAAAATGCCTTTTATTTTTCAAGATATTGAGAATGAAAATACAAAACTTTCCCCCAATCTCTTGTCAAATATTCTTGTCAGATGTCAGTGGTTGCTTACAAAATGAGTTGTAACAGACTCTTTCTTTACTTTCCTAAATTCTTTCTTGATAACTGGCTAGATTGATGATCATAGAATATGATACCATAGGTCATTTGTTATTGTTTTTGCTTTTTTATCATTTCTACTAACTTATTCCATATAAATAGGCTACATAGAAATAGAAGTTGTCATGGAACTAAGGAACGCATACCCTAAAAGGTCCTTAACATGCCTTGTAGGTGGTAGTGGGAGACAAAAATCTTCCTGCTGACATCACTACTCTGAGATGGAGGCTTCTGGTATTTTGGGAGTCTCTTGGGAGTTCTATTCTCAGCCTTGCCACTGAATTGCTTTGTGACCTTGAAAAAGGCAAAGAAGTGTGGAAAGATAAGCATAAGGGAGAGCATGAAAAGAACTCTTAGTTGAGATTAAATAAAAGGAGCAGAGCCATGAATTTTAATGGTCATTGTAGTAAATGTCCTAGTGACTTGTCATAGGTAGTGAGGCATTTGATTTGGGAAAAAAAAAAAACAAACATCAAACTTCTAGCCAAGTTTAGAGCAGTTCTATACCCTACTCTGGTGAGTCTGTGTAAATCACAGTGAATAGTGGTGAGCAAATCTGCAGCAAATACCTACTCATCCCCTGACATTGGCCCTACTTTGCACCAAAGTTGATCTTTAGGCAAGATGAAGGGTAGAGGCTAAATAACTTCCCAATATATTTTTAAAATTCAGAGATTCAGTGACTGAAAGCTGAAAAAGGATCCTAGAAGTAACTAAGACCGACCCTTCATTTTGTAGTTGAGGAAACTGAGACGCAGAGAAACCTAGAAATTTGCCCAAAGTCACACAGCTAGCAAGTGTCCAAAGTAGAGAATTTGAACCCAAATCTTCTAAATCCAAGTCCAGGACCCCTTCAACCTCATCACCCACTAAGTACATATTGATCTTCCCTACTCTGTGGCAGAATCTGACTATAAATATAGCCCCCTCTCTAGATGATTAGTATTAGGATCCTGGAACTACACAAATTTGCACCCAAAAGAATAGCCCTACGAGGTGTCAGGGACATAGTTATCAATTAAATTCAGAAACGTGCAAGGAATAGTGCTATGCACTGGAGATAAAGAGCAGTAAAGGTTTTTTGAACAGTATCTGCCCTCAAAGAGCTTACATTTCTATTAAGGAGATATATGTATCTTGTATGTAAATTATATATGCATATATATTATTATCTTGTATATAAATAGAAATACTTCAGACATCCAAAGAAACAGAGATGAGGTTAGAGAATATTCCAAACATAGGGTAGGAGATTCAGCTCTGTTTTCTCATCTGTAAAATGACCTGGAGAGAGAAATGGTAAACCATGCCAGTATCTCCGCCAAGAAAACCCAAAAAGGGATCACAAAGTCTGACATAGCTGAAAAAAACGATTAAACAACAAACAATCAACTAGTATTATCCTTAACTCAGAAAAACCCTGGGATTTTAGTTCTGTGCTCAGAGGCGGCCAAAATTTCCAATACATTCTACATCATCTGAAATCTATACGTGGGGGCTATGTAATTGAAATACAGAATGAATGACATTCAGTTTCAGTTATAATGCATGACACCCGCCAGCTGCCATTCACTGGCTTCTTAATTCATGAGGGCCACTAGCTAATTAAGTTTTTTAAAAAATTGGATGTTGGCAGAGGTGCCAAAAATTTCAGTCAAACCCTAGTGTCCGGTGAGCCAGAGATCTAGTGATTCCAGATGAGCACTTTGATTATTTACTAAGCACGTCACATGCACAAAAAAGTTCTTGTATTGTAGGCTCATATCTTTAGATAACTGCACGTGTATAGGTATTTTTTTTAATCTGGTAGGACAGAAAAATTACTTGTGATACTCATCTTGCAACAAATGCATCATTATTAAATCTTTCAATATTCTTTGTGCCCAAGACCTGAGACAGTTTGTGCCACAGGCTGATGCACAAGACTTATCTCAAGGGCAGCCATTAGGAAAAATATGGATTTCTAAAGCCACATCATAAAGAGGTGTCAGCTCACTGTTTAGCTCTTCCCTTCCTAAATTTTTTTTATTTTTTTATTTTTCTCAGTCATATTTTACTTTTACAAATGCATGCAAAAATAATTTTCAGCTTTCTTTCTTTATAAGATTGTCTTCCAAATTTTTTATTCCTTCCATCCCTTACATCCTCCCCCCCAAAAACAGCAAGCACTCCTATATAGATTATACATATACAATCCTCCTTCCTTCTTGCTGAGAGAATCACCTCTGCACCAGTAGTGGATTGTGCTGGTCTTATAAGCACATTAGTTCTGAAGGGCTGCTTCTCTGTGTTGCCTGCAAGAAGCCCTGGAGTTATTGGAGTAAGAGGGGGTTAGTGCAGTTCTTGGGGCTCTTCCCAGCTGTTACTGCCCTATGTATTCCACAGCTCTATTTCCTTAGTGCTTCAACAGCAAAGGTAACAAATGCAGCATGCTCACCTAGTAACATAATACACAAAGAACAAATAAGGAACAGGTCTATGCAGTGAAGTAATAACAGAAAAATCTCCCAACTAAGCAATAGTGTGATCTTATCTAAATGTAATCTTCCTAACGCTTCTGGGCATTACAATTTCTAGTCCAATGCTATTTGCATTTTTATGGCAGAAATATTTATTACAGCACCCAGAGGGAAGATAAAATGCCTCATGATCCTGAAAAAGAGGAAGCTACTGGAATTAAGTTCTTGAAAATGTGGGGTATTCAAATCTGCTTAGCTACCATCATGGACTTTGAAATGGCATTCTTCAAAGCAAATCCTCAAGTAAACGTGATAGAAAGCCTCATTAGCTCACTTTATGTGGTAAGATAAGGCATGGCAGAAATACGGTTTGTTAATTAACAAAATATGCATGGAAAAGACAATCTGACAGCTGTGTTTTCCAAAAGAGGTAATACTTCTGTTTATGAATTTCTGGTCATAAAAACAAGGTCGGTTCTCAGCCCAGAAAAGGTCGGCCCCTTCTTTGTTTTCTTAAAGGTGAGCAAAGGATGAGGAATCCCTTCCCACGATTTTCTCTTAGGAACCCAGAATTCAAACTATGTCCTACTCTAACACTTTTGTTAACATAGATATAAATTAAAAATCAGTGCACTATTTTAAATCTTCTTTCATCTATTAATTTTAAAGTGATGCTGTTATTAAATTGTTTTTAAGCCCAAAAAGGAATGGCTTTTAATTGACTTTTTTTTAAGTCATACACATTGAGCAAAATTTTCTCTGTCCTTGAACAACTTCTAGCTTTTTTCTTTCTTTTTGCTTTCTGTAGGTAATAGAGCTTTAAAATGAGCAAACTTCTTTATATATACGTTATTTGTCCCTCACAACATCCCTGTGAAGTAGATACTTTAAGAATTGTTATTCCCATGTATAGCTGATGAGAGACATCTTATAGATTAGGAAATCAAAATTGAAAAAAGTTAAGAGATTTTTTCATGGTCACATTACTAATCGTCACAAATAGGATTTGAACCCAGGCCTTCCTCACTCCAAGTCCAGCCATTAGTCACAGATTCTTAACCTTTTCTTTATGTCATAGACCCATTTGGCAAACTAAAACCTATTAACTCCTCTAGATGATGTTTTCAAATGTATAAAATAAAATACATATGATAACAGAGGAAGCCCAATATATTAAAATAGAAAAAAAAATAAGTACCTAGAATTCAGATTAAGAACTCCAGCATTAAATAAACCATTTTACTCCTTGTGTGTGGACTGTGATATATGTTGAATTATATACACTGCAAATCTTGATTTCTGCTTCCTTATTCTAATCATTATATAACAATCAAACAACCATTTCAAGCACTCTGAATTGTAGCAGTTAATTTGGGTTGTATAAAGGTGGGAGTTTTTGTTTTGGAATTTTTGTTTTTGTTCTTTTGGTGGAGAGGAAAAGATTGTACTATTTCTAAACACCCTTAGACATTCTGGTTCCTATGCCAGTAGTATTCACATATCAGATGAACTGACGTGTGGACATTCAAATGAAAGCTTTAGGGCATAGAGACTTTTGTTTATACATGAAAAAATGGAAATAAGCTAGTAACCTTAATCTGAAAAGGGCTTGTTTCAAATATTAGAGTATTCATGATATTATCATTTGTCATCTTTATAACCTAAACAAAAAGGGACTACAAAAGCCATCTAGCTGTTACATGAGAGGAAGTTCCTAAAATGTTGCCGTTCTTATCTGATATGAATAATAATAGCTTACAAAGATGTGATGGGTTAATGGCCACAATAGAGAAGAAAGAATTGTTAATTCATTTATTAGGATTTTGTTACTATTTAAAAATCAAGTTCATGTCTGTTGAATTGAGGCTTATAAATACTTTCAAAAGGCCCAAAGTGCCCCTAAGAAACACTAAAATGTGTTTCCTAAATCCAGAAGATCCATTCCTTAGGAAGATCATGGAATCTACCAGTGATTTGGACAGGGGCTGACCTGATTATAATGGACCTCAACTATCAAACTGAGATGAATGTTATTCAAGCCTTCCTTACCCAGATGTATGGACCAGGTCAATCCTCTTAATAGATGTACTCTTTAGAAGATGTACTGAATAGTGAAATCTTTAAACATTCAGACATACATTACCAAGCAACCCAAGAAGAGAGTCTGCTGAAGATACCCTAATACAATATCCCATTAGGAGTTTATAATTCTGGCAAAGTGAAAAAAGTGATATCAAATTTAGTAAGTCAGAGTCTAGATAGAATTAATCATATGAATTTTTGTGAAGATTTTCTGATCCTCATTCTGAAATTTTTCTCCTTATAGGTAAAATTTACTTAAATTCACCTGATCCACATTTTTCTGTCATTTAACCAAGGGCCCGTCTCAGCCAAAATTTCAAGCTAAGGAGAGTTTTTCACTGGACATGCTTTCATCTTGCTTTTTAATCATCTTTTCCCCCTCCAACTTTCCTCTCTTCTGACAAATCCTATTTATTCAGAAAATGCTTTCTGATATGTAGAAAAATCTGATTCTTTAAAATTTCTACCCATTGGTCTTAGTTCTGCCCTCTGGAGCTATAGAGACTTATGTCTAATCCTTCCTCCACTTGACAACCCTTCAAATATTTAGAAATAACTATCAACTCCCTGTCCCCCCAAGTCTCTCAACCTCGAATCTGTCCCCCCGAGACTTTTTTCCCCTTCAGGCTAAATATAACCTTTTATTTCCACTAACCCTCATATGATATAGTTTCCAGTCCCTTGCTCCTCTTCTTTTGCAATATTCCAATATATCCATGTCCTTACCAAAATTGAGAGCCAATCACTAAACACAACAATAGTTAACTGTTGCAATAAGTTCTCATTACTTCTAATCAGATTAATCTAATTACTGTCCATGTCTTTGTATATGGAGCCTCCATGTCTGGAATGCTTCCTTTCCTCCACTTTTACTTTAGGAAAACTCCTGATTTGCTTCAAAACACAGCCTTACTATCATCCCCTCCTAGCAAAAGTGAAGCTCTTCAAGGGCAAGGTCTCTCTCTGGTCTTTGGGTATCCATCCCAGTGCCCATCACAATTCTTCATCCACATGTACTTACTTACTTACCCAAGGCTTGTTGAATTGACCAGAACAGATTACTATGGGACTCTTACCTCTCTTGCATGGGACACCAGTCTACTGGATTTGGGCAGTTTGACATCAACTGAGAAGAAGAAGGAAGAACTCCCAATCTAAAAGAGGCCTTAAAGAATTCACAGAATCTAAAAGAATATTAATGACCAAAGGGATTTGCCATCTAGCCATTACAGTAGATCTGAAATTTTGAAACTCTACTGTAGGCACAGTTCTTCAGTAGTTATGGTAACCCCATTTGCCTGAATCTTTTTGGTCATTTGTGGACCAAATCAGATCAGCTTAATATACTCAAGGTTTCTTACTAAAGTATATTTTTTTCAATGAAGACCTAGTTTTACTTGCACATTCTTCACGAGCATCAAATAGTAGGTGATCTCTCAAGCTTGAACAGCAAGAGTTGTATCGCTGAGGAAGGATTTCTTGTTTTAAATACTCTAGGTAATGATTTACAGCTATTTTTGGTACCTTGTCAAAATGACAGCTCCCTGAATTTTTCTGTATGCAAAAAAATTTGCTGGGCAGACATTATTCAGACCCTGGGAGATTTCTACAAACCTCAGCATGTGGGAGCAAGGGAATTTTCTGAGGTCCTCCCTGGGGGGTGGGAGTGGGGGAAGAGAGAGGGAAATGACCCATCTTCAGCATCTCGTGATACATGTGAATGTTTGATGAGGTGACCCTCAGTGTCTAGGATATCTATGGCCTCCCAAGCCTGGAATTCATAGCCTAAGAAATCCTTAAGCAGAAAAAGACTAGATAAATCCAAGGTAAAAAAAAAAAATAGTACAAAATGAAGTTGATAAAAAGAATCGGGTACTTTTTAAACCCTGATTACCATTTTTATGCCTTTGGAGCCCGTTCATAGTCCTAGGAGATAGATTGGAGAAAAGAAACAAAAAGAGAGACGAGAGAGCAATATAAAAAAAGACCAAAGAAAGAGCTAAAAAATGATGTATGTCACTCCCACATTCAAAAACTTTCAATGGCTCTTCATAGCAAAGCCCCAAATCCTTAGTTTGGTATTCTGGGCCCTCCAATATCTAAGATTAAGCCCTTCTTTTCAACTTTTTCAATTATTCATCATAAATTCTCAGTACTTGACAAGCACCTTTTTTAATTCAATCTTCATGCCTTTGCCTTTTTCATTTCTAACAAGCAGAATGAACTCTCCCTTACCCCATTGCTTTCTTTTCTGATGGAACCCATCCTTCAAAGTCTAGTTCAAATTCTATCTCCTCCACCAAGTTTTACCTTTTCTGAACTATTCTACTATTCTTTTCTTCATTTATTTGGACTTTAATCACTTACTTTGTATTGTTAATAATTTTTTGTCTTGAATATATATCTATTTTCCCCAAACTGATTATAAGACTGTGGGAAGAGTTTTGTATTTCCCACAGCATAAACCCACAGTACTTAAACTTAGTTGTTAATCAATAAGTATTGATTGATTGGTTTTAGTCAGCTTGTGGGGGCAGGGGCAGATGCTACTAGCAGTTATTTGAGGTGCTACTCCATGGCACTTATTCAGTAAGTTACCTAAAAAGAGATTGAGCTAGTTATCTGTAAGATCCCTGACAACAATAAGTTCTATAATCTCCATTACCATACAAGAGCTTACAAAATTCAGTTATTATTTATTATGTGAAAAGTACAGGCAATGTCTATAATGGAATCAGGAGATACCCAGATTCAAATTCTACCCTGGACCCTTACCAGATGCATAAACAGAGGCAAGTTACCAGCCCTCCCTCAGCCTAGATTCGAACATCTATAAAATTGGGCTGTTAAGTACCTGGAAGGGTTGCAGTGAAGATCCAATGAGTAATGTATATAAAGTTCTCTAAACCTTAAAGAATCATATAAATGTCAACTAGTATTACTTTCCCCTTCATAAATAAGTCTTTATAATCCAATTCCATGGCAGATTCTGTAACAGAATGTAAAGTACTCCGGTTTATTTTCTTGTACTTAGATTTTGTTTATTAAAGATTTCTTGAAATATATGTAAGGACATACTGATGGGGAAGAAGGAGATACCTTAGAGCTACACTTGAGACAAAAGGCAAATCAGCCTAGTTTGGGGCCACTTTTCATCATGGTCATGATTTCCCACCCTACAAAAATAAGGTCATTAGCCCAGTTCCTCCTGAACCAACTAAACAAAGAAGGACCTGACTCAAAACTTCTGCTCTCCCCAGAAATGTAAAGATAGGCACTGTCCCCAGGACCCTGCCCCAAATAGACCCTTCAGTTGGAGTAACACTGATGTGTACAAGTGGACAAAAAGGGGAACAACCCCAGCATGATGGGAATGGGGGGTCCCTGGTTTTCCTTTTTTTTTTTGAAGGCTCTGCTAATCTAAAAATAACTTGTGCCACCCCATAGAAACAAGTTTCTCTGTCAGCCAACTAGTCGCATGCCCTTCCTATGTTCCTAAATGGAGGCCGAGAAGAAAGTCACACTAGATTAGGCTTATTTCAGCTTGTGCTGCTGGTCCCACCCTCCACATCTCTCTTATTTCCAAAATTAACCATTCCTGTGCATTGGGGCTTTCCCCCTGCCTCCTACTCAGCAGCTAGCTTCATTGTGGGTCATTCCCACTGCAGATTCAGTCTATCCTACACTTCCACGGCTACACCACGCAACGTAACAGCTGTGTGTAGCTAACACTATGAAATACTGTGGGTGGTGAGGAAATATTTCTGTTATATAAATATTGTAGTTGTAATGAAATTTTAAGCAGAAAGCTTTGACTCATTTCTCTAGTGATAAAGGAGCTTCGTCAAGATGCTTGAAAGAAAATAACATTTCTGTTGGTAATTCAGGTAATCTTAACCCTCTCGAACCTTGCCAGCTTCCTCCTGTTCACATCCCTAGCACACCCCACGGAGCGTACCTGGCTCACCAGAAGAAGGCTGAGAAGCTCGGTACCCAACTGTACCCCTATGGTACAGGGGCATAGCCAAGCCTGAGTACTTGGGGGAAGAGGGATTCTCTCCCTGTGATTACCTCCATTATATACTCTTTATCTTATTTTCTGACCCCTATTAACATGTCCTTCAGTGCCCTCCTTAGGCAGTTTATTAGGCCTTCTTATTTATTTATTTGTTTGTTTTTGGTGAGGCAATTGGGATTAAGTGACTTGCCCAGGGTCATACAGCTGGTATGTGTTAAGTGTTTGAGACTGCATTTGAACTCAGGTCCTCTTAATTTCAAGATCTAGGCTCTTTCCCATGTACTATATAGCTGCTCCTGATCTTATTCTTTTTTGAAAAAAATTTTTTTGTCAATACCCTTTTTAAAATCATTATGGAATAGATATGGTTTATTCTAGAAATCCTGATTAATTCTACCCAGCCATTTCAACAGATTTCACAGAAGAGACTTATTTTTAAAAATATTTATTAAGCCTTACTATGTACCAGACACTACAAGATCAAGGTGTAAAAACTGTGTTTGCAGCATCCCTCTCTCCCCCCACCCTTTCTGCCTTTCTTTTCCAGACACATAATTGTATCTTCAGTCTACCCAAGTCTTCAGGCTTAAAAAAGTATTTCCAGTCATTCCCTTTCTCCAGGATTCCCTTTTGCAGGAAAAAGACATTGAATAATCAAGCCCAACACAAAAACATAAGGCATTTATTGAACTAATTCCTATGGTCTTTATTAAACTAATTCTATTTGACTAGGTCCTAACATTATTGAACTACAGAAGTTCTCTGATGAAATAGGTTTAATTCTCATTTCTAATACAAGAAAAAGTGGAATAAAACAGACCTAATAGCAAACATAAGTCTAAAAAATTCTGCAAAAATTGAAGAAGGAACTATATAGACATAACTTTCACTCTTCAGAAGCACTGCAAATTTCCCTCATGTTCAAGCTTGATGAAGCACTTTAGTTATTGAAAAACATGGAAACAAATGGCATGGACTTGGGTGAACCCATATGGATTATGCTCACAATCCCATTGGAAAAATGGCAAATGAGAAGAGCTAGGTCCTCACTGGGGAACTAGGTTTGGAGGAGCTGAGTCCAAAGAGGGAAAGTCATAGCTTGGTGACCACCAACATTTATGCAGGACTTGAAGGAGGGGAGGAGTTCTGAACTATGATTTTGTCTGGAGCACTTCCAGTGAGAACATTCCCTCAATCAACCAAGCAAGAGCACACCTGCTCTGCAAGTTTTAGTTGTAGAAAAGTTACCTGGGACACTGAGGGCTTAGATCAGGGGTCCTCAGACTACGGCCTCGGGCCAGATGCGGCAGCTGAGGATGTTTATCCCCTCACCCAAGACTACGAAGTTTCTTTATTTAAAGGTCCACAAAACAAAGTTTTTCTTTTTACTATAGTCCGGCCCTCCAACAGTCTGAGGGACAGTGAACCGGCCCCTATTTAAAAAGTTTGAGCTTTAGATGATTGGCCCCAGGCCCCACAGCTCTGGAGATGGGAATTGAACTCAGGTTTTCTGCCTCCAAAACCAACTCTCTCTTTACTGTATCTTGAGACTTTTCATATATCAAGGAACTTTGCCATGGATTATCTCATTCAACCTTCACAACCCAGCTAGTGCTTATCAAAGGAGGCTTTAAAGCTTGATCTGGAAGTCAGGCAACAAGCATTTATTAAGCACTAACTCTGTACAAACAAAGGTATAGGATAATCAATATAAACAAGGCATTAGCATAAAGGAGAATCAGAAAAGGTTTCTTCTGGAAATTGGGATTTTAGATGGGGTTTAAAAGAGACCAAGAAAACCAGAAGGCAGAGATGAGGAAGAAGAGCATTCCAAGCAAGTGAAAATATCTGGAGCAGATTTGGAGGGTCTGGTGCAAGGAACACAGACTGGGTATGTGGTGGAAAGAAGGGAAGAGAACCCAGGACAGAGCTCTGGGGGACACCTAGCATTAGGGAATGGGCTGGAGGGCTTAGATTTGGGGTTAGTTCTTTTTAATATGTTATACTGCCACCTACTTGGTGGCCAGACATGGCCATAGTGGGAGCTACACATCTCTAAAACAGATTCAAGACTTTTGCAGCATCATAACCTTGTGGAGTGTTGAACTTCAGTCCACATTTCTCCCATTTTATCAAAACAAAACAAAAATAACCTTTTTTTCTACCTCGAGAAGCAAGGGGACTGTTCATTCAAATTGTTTTTTTTTTAATGCTTTGAACTTCAGTCCACATTTCTCCCATTTTATCAAAACAAAATAAAAACAACCTTTTTTCTACCTTGAAAAATAAGGGGACTGTTCATTCAACAAATTAATTTTTTTTAATGCTTTCTTCATACAGAACAGTATTCTAATTAAAACCCACCAGACAAGCCTGCATCACACAATACAATTACATCAACAGAAACTAAATTTAGAGAGTGATGTAATTAATATTTACAGAGCACTTTGGCAAAAGTACTTTCTTCTTGACAACCTGGGCAGGGGTAAGTGTTGCAAGCACTATTCACATTTTTTATACGGAGAGAAGGAGAGAGCTGCCCAAGATCAGACTACTAGTGTCTGCTAGTCTGAGGATCAGAATGCAGGTACTTCGACTTCAAGTCCAGTGTCCATTCCACTCTGCCATACTCTCTCCCCAGACTGATAACTTATTTCCTCTTATTCTAAAATTTCCAGGGAAAAAAAACTATCTCACATTCTATGGACATATCAATCAGTGATCAAGATAATTCTTAGAACCCAGTAGGTTTTTTTCACATGCAATTTGTAAGATCTTAAATTTCAATATTACAATATTTTTAACCCTACAAATCATATTGTAAATATCTGATTCTTTGGGTTAATGGTGATTTCAAATGTAAATTAGCATTTTAGCTGTAAGGATCACTTATTTCATGGAAGTGGTGCCAGAAGAAAGGAAACTCTTTTTTAATAGCTTTGTATTTTTTCAGATACATACAAAGATAGTTTTCATACATTCATCTTTACAAAACTTGTGTTTCAAATTTTTTCCATCCTTCCTCCCACCTTCTCTCATAGGTAGCAAGCAAGTTAAACATGTGTAATTCTTCTAAATATAATTCTATATTCATCTTGCAACACAAGAAACATCAGATCAAAAAAGGAAAGAAAAAATATGTGAGAAATAAGCAAACAAACAAAAACAAAAAAAAAAGTGAAAATTCTATGCTTTGGTCCATATTCAGTCTCTGCAGTTCTCTCTCTGGATGTAGATGGCACTTTCTATCAAGAGTCTATTCATCTAGGATATCCTGTAACCCATTCAACATGTAAAGGACTGCTTGCCATCTGGGGGAAGGGGTGGAGGGAGGGAGGGGAAAAATTGGGACAGAAGTGAATGCAAGGGATAATGCTGTAAAAAATTACCCTGGCATGTGTTCTATCAATAAAAAGTTATTTTAAAAAAAAGAGTCTATTGGATTGACTTGGGTCACCTCATTGTAGAAAAGAGCCAAGTCCATCATAGCTGATCATCACATAATCTTATTGTTGCTGTGTCCAATATTCACTTGGTTCTGTTCACTTCACTCAGCATTAGTTCATGCAAGTAAGAAAGGAGACTCAAGAAAAAAGCAGTCCTTGGTTCATGATCAGTGAGAATTGCATATCATTTTTTGGGGAGAGCAATTTCCAGATTAAACTCCAAGGGTCCCTGACTTTGACTCTTTCATCTGGTTTTGAATTCTAGGCCAGCAAGGTGGGTCAGAGATAGAGTGTGTTCTTAGACTTAGGGTCAGGAAGAGCTGACAGTTACTAGGTATGTGACCCTGGACAAAGTAGTACCTTTTTCTAACCTTAGTTTCCTCTTCTGTAAAATGGGGATAATAATGGTCCCTACCTCCCAGTGCTTTGCAAATCTTAAAGCCATATATAGATTTTTCTTTTGTTTTATTTTTTGTCTCTCTCTCCAGTGCTTGGTCTTAAGGGAATATTCCTGTGTCCATTCAAAGTATTTCAGATATGCTAAAAAATGATTGCTCTCCATAAAAATTTCTGCTTCCTCGTGCTCACACTTTTCTTTCTGAAATTCCCTCCAGTATGATTCCTCCCCTTTCCTTCTCTACCTCTGGAAATTCTATCTTTTCAAGTCCATTCCTACTAACTATCTTTGGCTACCCCAGCCTCCTCAGAACTCCCCTAAAACTTCTGGAACGATAACAAAAATGTGTACTTCTTTGTATCCCCCAAGCCTTTCCCATAGTAGACACTAAGTGAATATTTTTGGCTGGTTTCATTACAGTTCTCTGAGTTAATTTGCCCTGGGATGCTTTCAATATATGCTGAAAAACGGCTGTATTTGTGACCTGCAAGTTAGGACCACACATCCAACGATCAGGCAGAAAAAATGTGTTATTCAATCTTCAAAAATCCCCAAATGCACTGAACACAGGATCTGCTGGGATTGCAATTAATCCTTCAAAGCAAATAAACATCAAGAGGGGAGAGCCAGACACTGTGGCCTGGATTGTAGGAAGCCCCCTCTTCCCTGGCACCCCCTGCAGTCACGGCTCTGGTTTATTTTTGTTGTAGGTGCATGGAAAGTGTACGTGCAAGCACAACACCGCAGGCTCCCACTGCCAGCACTGTGCCCCCCTCTACAACGACCGGCCCTGGCAGGCTGCAAATGGAAAGACGGGGGCCCCGAACGAATGCAGAAGTAAGTAAGTGACAAATCCAGACACGCAGAAGCCTTCTTGGTACCACAAGCTTCCTGGGGACACTTGTCCCCCGAGCCTTCAGAGGCACAGGGTGAGAGAAGACGGACAGCTCTGGCTCCTTCCAGCGTAGCGCGCGGGACCCCTCACCAAAGCACCAGCCAGAAATGGGCGACCTGTCCGCTTAGACCCTTTGCGGGAGCCCATCCCGCGCCCTGCTCCTCCACTCCACCTCAGCCACACAGAGGAATGGCCATACCCCGTACGCCTTCATTAGCCCAACTCTGACACATGTGACCATCACTCTGTCTCTCTTTATGTCTCATCCCTCCTAAACCTGGTTTATGTGCTCATCAAAACCTCTGCCCTTTTCTTCCTCTCTACTTTCTTATGCAGTGATCCCTATTTTTCACTTAACATTTCCCCTTCCAAATCTCAACCCTCTATTTAACCTCTACACTGTCCTCTTGCATCCCGTAGCATCCTTCTGTACTCTCTCCTCCTTCCCCACACTCTGTGACCATGAGCTCCTCTCCTTGGTAATATGAGCCCCAGTGATCTCATCTCTCTTCTCCAGCCAGTTGCAACCTCAGTCATCCTCTTTCTCTAATTTCCAACCTTTTCCTTCCCCGTTGTCTCCAAACCGTTCCCCCCCCCCCAAGAGTCTGTCCTGGGCTCTCCCACTCTTTCTTTCTTTGTGACCTCTTCAGTTCCCTTGGGCTAAATTCTCTAGGTCAGTGACTTGAGATCTATATATCTGGAGAGTCTGTCTCTCCCCGAGCTTCAATTGCATATCAACAATTACCCTTTGGACTTATCAAGCTGATGTCTAGAAGCAAACTCAAACTCAAAACACAATGGATTCTCCTTCTCCCAAGCCCCTCTCTTCCCAACATTCCTATTTCTTACAAGGACACCCCCATTTTCCTAGCATTCCGAGTGCAGAACCTCGGCACTGTCCTTGACTCCTCAGTCCCCCCCACCCACAGATCTCATCAGCTGCCACATCTTGCCGTTTCTGTTTTCATATCTCTTGCATCTGATCCTTCTCTTCATTCACACAGGCTCTGTCACTTGTCATCTACATTTTTGTTAATTTATCCTAATTGGTCTCCATGTGTCAATTGTTATCCCTGGTCTCCCAGTCCATTCTCCATCCTATTGGTAAAAATGATTCCCCTTAAGCATAGATCTGATTTAATGACTCCTCTTATTAAGTAAATTTCATTGATTATCTTATCACTTCAGAGATACATAATAAACTCCTTTATTTGGACTTTAAAACCCTTTATTATGTGGCTCCCACCTATTTCCAGCCCCATTGTACATCACTCCTCATCTAGCGCTCTTCATTCCAGCCAACTGGTCCTCTCTCTGCTCCTCCCAAGAGCCATTCCATTTCCCTTCTCTATCCTTTTGTACTGACTTCCTTCCAGGCTTGTACATGCTCGCTTCTGCTCCATAGAACCCCTGTTTTTCTTTAGTTAGCAACTGAAGTTGCTACTTCTCTCCCTGATTGCTACTTCTCCCCCTATTTTATATTAAAGAATACAGATAGAGATGTGACCCATAATTTCAGTGGTTTAGGGAACTCACTCCTTGATGATGAAATTATCTCAAGCAAGGCAGATTTGCCGGGTGGTATAGCGTGCTAGATCAAAGTCAGGAATCTTCAAGTTAAACCCAGTCCCAGACTGTGAGACTGTGTAGTTTTTGGACATATCAAACTGCCTCAGTTTCCTTATCTGTAAAATGGGGATAATAATAGCACCTACCTCCCAGGGTTCTTTTGAGGATAAAATGAGATACTATTTAAAAAGAAAGTACAATATAATGCTAGTTCTCATTATTATTATTGCTTTATAATTTATAGTTTATAGAATTTCCTAGAACACTGAGATATTACATGAATAATCCAAGGTCAGGCAGTCAGTGTGTCTTAGAGGGAAGTCTTCCTGACTTTGAGGAGAGTTCTCTATCTTTTGCCTCTGTGATTGATTTCTATTTATTTGTGTGTTCTTTTTGAATTTATTCTTGGATATACTTATCTGGTACTTATTTTCCCCATCTAAAGATAAACTCCTAAAATGTAGATTGTACTAATAGTCTAAGGCCTAACACAGTGTATAACACTTAAAAGGCTCTTATTTAATACTTTCTGAGTTAATTGATTGGCTTTGGAAAGCAGGTTGGCTAGATAGATGAAGGGACTAGTAGTATGTGAGTGACTAGTGATATGTGATCAAAGCTGCTGTAGCATCCCAGACTAAGAAAAAGATTTCATCAAGAGGACTTTAGATAATAAACCAGATTCTAAATAATAAACTTGTTACTCTCTCTCTAGCAGCCTAGAGTGAAAGGGACATCCTTGAAAAGGTGGTCACAGAAGGGAACTAGAGAGAGTGAACCATTTGCTTTCTCCACTTCTGCAACGTCACCTCCAGCTTTTCCAGCTTAATCAAACTACTATTTTTTTTATATCCTACAAATTTCATAATGCCTAGAAAAAATATATTTTTTAAATTTTTGTTAAGGGAACTCCCGATGGAGGTCATAGACGAACAGTCTTTCACACTGGTGAATAGCACATGGAGCCCAAACAAGATAATTGCAGAGACCCGGGCGGTTTGCCAGCTTGCCGGTGTGGGATGAAATCTCAAACTAAAGCATTCATTCTAAGCCATGACCATGAGCTTGATGACCAGGATTATGATTCCTTAATGCTTCCTTTATAGTCCGTGCTAATTTCTCTCTAGGGAATTGAATTCACATCAAAAATCAGACATATTCCTGTAAGCAGCCTGACCTTCATGTATTTATCCTGTTTATTCTCCTACAGAGGAGAAAAATCCAGGATTCATTCATCAAGCATTTATTTATTAAGTGCCTGTTATGTGCCAAGCACAGTAGTGGGCATGTGAGGCAGAGACAAAACTCCAACAGTCCCTGCTGGTTCTGCTCTTGCTCACTTTGTACCCCAGCTCTCACAGTGTTTCACTGTGGCTGAGTCCCCCACCTTGCTAGCCCAGAACTATTAACAGAGATCTATCTTACTCAACTACTCCTATTTTTCTCTCTTTCTATCTTGTGCTACAACCCTCAGGCCTTATTCTTAGGAGGTACTAAAGCTCTGCCTCTGCACGCAGTCCCCTGAGCTAGCTCCTCGTTAGGAAACTAGGTCTCCCGCTTGCTCCTTAATACTCCCCTGGATGTACTATCCTCATCCTGCTTGCAGGGATTCTCTCCTCTCACCCAGTGTTGTTCTCCCCTTGCCATTTATCTGTCTATTTTGATTAGCACCTAGTGCTTATTGTTATGTTCCCCAACCATCTGCTTAGACTCCCTCCTAGTGTTCACTGCCAGGACCACTCACCTTATTTTGGCAGATCCATCTATTCTTCAGTCCCAGCCTCAACCTGTCCCAACCACTGGCCACCAAATCCTGTTATTGACAAAAACTTGGTTTTTCCTTGTATCTCTAGGATTTAAAGCTAGATATTGTGAGCCCCTTCTTTCTAGGCCTCATTAGGGATATAGCTCTTATGTTTGTTTATAAGAAATGTTTATGATTGCCCTTAAGTACATATCTGAAGTATTATGGTCTCTATAAACGTTCTTTATTGTGTTTTTAAGAGGTTTTTAAGTTAAGAATCTGAGTACCATCACATATCAAGAGAACACTGAAGAAGTAATGCAAGAATATCTTAAAGTAGCATTGCAGTCTCTGAGGATGTTTATATTTTTTATTCTAAATCACTTAAAATAATTTACAGAATTTCCCCCAGTTTCCTAGGGGGCTCTTCTGGCTCCTTCCATAGAAACTACTTATTCATTTCAGTTCATTAAGGAAAAGAAAAGAGAACGTGCTTCTTGAATCTGTTGTAAGATTATGAGGTATTTCTAGTGAAATTAGTCCTTCAGAGATGTGGGAGCTGGAGTACAATGAAAACTTGGGATTTCTGAAGGAACTTGATTTCTCTATCCTAACTTCATACTCTGTACTTCAACTGCACCTCAAAAATATCATTCCAAGAACAATCAGTTCTTATGTTTGTGGCACTTTGACCAGAATTTTTGGAAGTAACACCTGAGTGTTCGCTTAGGCCAATCCAAAATCAGTAAGCACCTATTGAGCCCTATCTTCAAGGCATTGAATGGCACTAAAGATATAGGAATGAAACAGATAGGGCTCCTGCCCACAGGGAATCTCTAGTCTAATCTGGGGATGGGACATGCTACGTATGTGTGTAATAGAAGGTAGATTATGTAGGCAAAGGTGGGATCCTGAGAAAGGGCCAAATGAAAATCTGAGGGGGACCACTCAGTAGATCAGAATCTCTTTCATAAGTGGTCATGTCATACTAGTGTTTGAGATATCAAGTGATTACTCACGAAAACAATCAGAACCATGTGAATAGAGTTGAGGAATGCCTGGAGACAGACCATGCTCACTGTAGGCTTTTGGCAGCTTCATGCTCATTGCAGAGAAGTGAGACATTTTGGTCTACAGTAACTTCTCCACCCTGGAGATGAGTAATGTTCCGCGTTACTTTGCTTAACAAGCAAGACTTAACTGTGTCAGGTTTTCTCAGAACATAAAAGGATCTTGAAATTTTGGTGTTTTAAAAACAGATACCAGGGGCGACTAGGTTGTTCAGTGGCTAGCGCATCAGCCCTGAGGTCAGGAGGGCCCGAGTTCAAATCTGACCTTAGACACATGACACTTCCTAGCTGTGGGACCTTGGGCAAGTCACTTAGCCCCAACTGCCTCAGAGGGGAAAAAAAAAACATACACCCATTTCCCCCCAACTACCCCTAAATGCTCTGGGTCTCAAAAAGCCCTAACCCAGTTGGCATTTTTATCTCATTTTTAACCATGTGCTTTCCTTCTCTTCTTTTTCCCAGCCTGCAAGTGCAATGGCCATGCTGACACATGTCACTTTGACAAGGATGTGTGGCGAGCATCAGGAAATCGGAGTGGTGGAGTGTGTGACAATTGTCAGCACAACACAGAAGGCCAGCATTGCCAGCGGTGCAAGCCAGGCTTCTACCGGGATCTTCGAAGGCCCTTCTCTGCCCCAGATGCCTGCAAGTGTGAGTGACAGGGAAGGAAGGAGGGAGGGAAAGAGGGAAGGAAGGAAGGAAAGAAGGAAAGAAGGAAGGAAGGAAGGAAGGAAGGAAGAGAGGGAGGGAGGAAGGAAGGAAGAGAGGGGGGAGGAAGGAAGGAAGGAAAGAAGGAAGGAAGGAAGGAAGAGAGGAAGGAAGGAGGAAGGGAGGAATGGAGGGAGGGAGGAAGGGAGGAAGGAAGGAAAGGGAGGGATGAAGGAGGAAGGGAGGAAAGAAGGGAAGGAGGGAGGGAGGAAGAGTATGGAGAGAGAAGGAAGAGAGAAGAAGGAAGGAAGGAAAGAAGTAGAAAGAGGAGGGAGGGAAGAAGGAAGCAAGCAAGCAAGCTGGAGATACAAATAAAAAGTCAGACAGTCCCCATGGAAAATTTCACACAAGTCAAATCAAAACGTCCCATGGTCCTTAGGATTCAGTGGCAAAACACATCGGGATGCCTCCTCTATAATGTGATTTCCTATGATGGAATCCTTTCAGGTTTTGCTATTACACTGTCAGACAGTGACAAAGACCTCGGTGGCAAGGGCTTTCCTTTCTTGGTCTTGGGGGCAGAGGCTGTCGCCCCTACAGGTGTGACTGGCAGGCTTCCCCAGGGATTCCTCCCCAGGATGAGAGCTTAGGGCTGTTCCCGAGGCTCTGGGGTTCAGGGTCTAGAATGTCTCCTTCCAGGTCTGGAGGGAGGCGGTGGTCAAGATGGCAGCGGGGGTCCGACTTGCCCGAGCCATTCTCCCTCCTATTTCTCCCTCGGGGTCTTGCTGTCCCGGCTCTCTGGCTTGGCTACGGTGCCCGTCGTGCTGGGGATCACGAACAACAGAACCTCTAACTTTACTTCTGTAGGAAATTGCCTCTTACCCATGCAGGCTGGCTCCTTCTCTGGAGGCAACCTCAACTCCCAGAGAGCTGCCAAAGGCTTGGAGAGGTTTCCTTGGACCATCCGGTCAATGTGGATCAAGGGCAGAATTTGAGTCCAGATCTTCCTGGCTCCAAGCCATAATGCCATTCTCCCTTTTAATAATGTTATCAGATGAGAGCACACTATGTAAAATCACACCAGAAAACAAGGTTAAAGTAAGAAGACAAAAAAAGAGCTAAAGAGGGATGTTGAGGGAAGAACTATTTCGACCACTTAGGACAGGAGTAAGCTTGAGTGGTCGTAAGTGAGGGAGAGAGCTAGGAGTGGCTTTTACATTTTAAAATAAAGCTTAATTGTATTTTAAAATGTAAAAACCATTCTTAGCTCACTAACCACACAAAAACAGGCTCCAGATGTGGCCCTGACCAGAGTTTGCTGACTCCTGACTTAGAAGATTAATTTTTAATTAATAAGAAGACTACAAACTGAATCAAAATATAAACAGAATTAAGTTAATGAAAAAAAAAGGTTGCTTGCAAACTGCCATCGTATCATTCTATTGTGGATCACTTAAAGAACAGAAAAGATTTAGCTTTCCCCAGGACTTGACATGGCTAATGATGCACTGTGGGTCATAACTTATGTGGGATCATTACTTTGTCTCCTAATATGGCAAAAGTTTTAAAGAGCAGTTGTAGTTTCTTCCGAGTCGTTGGCTGAAACCCAAAAAAGATAGTTTTGCCAAGAGATGCGTGTAATTTATGTGACATGACTTAAGTCAGGTAGGTATAAGGGTACATTGGAAGATGAAGTCCCTGTGCGTGTGTATGGGGGGACAGAGATGCCGCAGGGCCAGGTGTGGAAGGGAGTCAGCGAGAGGCGGAGCGGGGCTGGACAGCTGCCCTGCCAGGGATGTCCGCCCGTGCTCTCCGTGTTTCTCCCAGTCTTGTCAAATGGTCAGCAGCAAACCTCCACTGTTGCAGAACAAGGACCGGTTCATTTTGGTTTTTAGCCACACTACTTCATGCGTTATGGGAACTTCATAAATGTTTATGAATTGACTAGAATCACATTACGATTCAATGAAAATTACCATCCTCCACCATAGGGCTCTGTCCCCTGCTCCCCAGTGCCTCTGAGAATAGAAGGCAAAATTACTCTTTTACATTAGGCCAGATCGAATGGCCTTTAGGAGTACCTTATTTTTAAGACAAAAGTTCATTTTAAGTTGAAAAGACAAACGTCCCATTAGCAACAGAAAGCCTCCTTCTCAATGACTACTGTCTTTTCCAGGTCTTAATAGTAGTGAAAGAAGATAAGCATTATCATATCTATAGAGCACATCATATATCTAAAAAGAAGTTATTATAGTATCCATTGATAACTACAATGTTACAAGCTTTTTATTTCACAAGAGACATGGAAAGAACTAATTTTTTTTAAAGGTTTGTTTATAAGAGCATGATACACAAAAGAAGGAAAATTGAAGAACTCTTCAAGGGATCTAACAGACAAACTTTATAAAAACAAAAGAAAAAAATGCCCAAGCCTTAAAATAAAATGTTTTAAGTGGGAATTTTGCCCGAGTAATCCGGGCCAAAAGAAATATCTCCTTCTGTGGGGTTATTGTTGTTTTTAAATTAGAGTTCTATTTTCGAGTTATGCCCCACAATCCTAGTTAATGTAACACAGTTGCCAACCCTAAGTCTATAAATTAAAAGATTCCTCAATTTTAGTACAGTTTTGAGAAGGGAGAGAACTAGGATAATAAGAATTGCCTTGTCCTGTACATAGTCAAAATGAACACTTATTTAACCAACTCTCTTAAAAGACTTGTGATTTTGTAGGCTTTGGTCAACAAACCAGTATTTAGCATAATATCTGATACGAAGGGCTTAACAAATGTTTTTCATTCATTCATCCATCCAGTCGAACCCTTTCATTTTATAAATGTGGAAACTAAGGCTTAGAAAAGTTAAATGCTTGTTTAAGGTCACACAGATAGGAAGTGGAAGAGCTCAAATTGGAACTCAGATCCCTAGATTTCATCATTCTTTCTATTACATTGGTATGTTTCTAATTTTGTGTGACTCTTAATAAGTCACTTTTTTTTCTCTGAGTTTCAGTTCCCAAATCTGTAAAATCAGGAAAAAAATTTTTGTTATTTACTTCAAGGAGTTATTATAAGGAAAGTGCCCAGAAAATATTAAAGTAAAAAAAATGATTATTATTAGAAATGTCTGTCTAATAATACAGTCTATTTGAACAAGTTATCGTTTCCTTATCACCATCAGTTGATATGAGACTCATCTCTCTGGGCTCTATGAAAGACATGGAGAAGATACCGACTTCTCCTCTAGATTTTCCATCTCTAGACTATATAGTTATAACAAATAAATAAATAACAAATATTTAATAAACTTCTACTGTGTACACAGTTTACCGATGCCCTAAAAATTCAGCCCCTGCCTTGATAAAAGGGACATGTGTAACTGATGTAGAATCTTATAGTGGACTAAGTAAAAACCATGGTCCAGGAGATAGTAGAGTTCCTAGTAATTTTAGCTCCATGTTCAATAAAGGTGGGATTTGAGACCTTGTCCTGGCAGGGCGTTCACATGAAGGCACCTACCTGTGTGCCTGGCCATAGTAAGTGTCAGCTGTTATGTTTAACATTGAAGAAGAATAAAGAGTTGATGTCATCCTCAGGAAACCTAGAAGGTGACAAGTTGTGCTCAACGTATTACATCATCATTGCTTAATAAATACTCACTTGAAGAGAGGTAGATTGGAGGTACGCAAACACTGTGCGTCTGGCAGCAAGACTGCCAGAGGGTCATGTGTATATACTTGTATCATTGGTCTATATCTCTATGACTAACATATATGTGTGCATATATAGTTACATATCCATGCGTGTGTGTGAAATTATAATAAAACCAGAATTCCCACAGACAGATAAAGCACAATTAATAATTCAAAATAAAGTCTTTTTGTAATGAGATTAAACACTTAAAAAAACTTTTATAAATCATACAAGCCAAGCTATATTTAAAAAAATTTATATAATGCTTTAAGCTTTGCAAAGTTCTGTACATTATATCTCCTTTGATGAGCCTTTGAAGCCATATGTGCAAGAATGCTTCCTCACAACATTTTTCTTTATTCTTGCCCAGTAAAAGACAAATGGCGTTAAACTCTGGTGAAATCATTAAATCTAAAAATTTTGTCTTCTTCTATTACTGTTCACTCTTTTGGTCTCCTAATTCCCCCTTACCTATCATTATAAGAAGACATCTGATAGTAATCATTTGTATTAGTTTTTTGTTGGGGCAACAGTGAATAGCACAGTGAATAGAGGGTGGGACTCTAAGGTCACTAAGCTCTTCTTGCTTCAGTTTCTGAGCTGGAGAAAGAAATGGCAAAGCACTCTAATGTCTTTGCTAAGAAAATCCCAAACGGGGTCATGAAGAATCAGACAACTGAAAATGACTGAACAACAACAAACATTAGTTTATTGATCATTGACTGGAAGTAATACAATGTAATGGAATGAACACTGGATTTGTAGCCTAAAGACCCTAGTTCAAACCTAATTTCTATTATTTGCTACTATGTGATATTGGACAGGTCACTTCATCTTCTTGACCATCTCACCAAACTGTCCAGCTCTCCAGCCATCATCCTTACCCTCCTATCCCTTCTGCTGGGATCTCAGACTCTTCCCCTCCTGGCTCTGAGGGGTGAGCGTGACCTTCCCTTCCTAGAGTCCAGCTCTCTAAGCCACATCCTGACTGCCTCACTATGCCCCGTGTGAGTTCCATCCACTCCTTTCTCATATCCCTCAATGGGTTGTCTGATGGTTGTTCTTTGTTCTCAGAGGACCCAAGTGACATCCCTAGGTTCGAGTTGAATTGCAATGTGTCAGACTGGCTGATCACAGCAATATGCGCTTGGAAGGCTTGGCCACAGGTTAGGCACAAATGGTCCGTGTGAACACCTGTGGTCCATACGTGGTCTTTCTTTAAGAGTGTAGGGTCCCTGAGGGCAGGACTATCTTGCTTGCTTGTGTATGTATCCTGGGCCTGACACATAATTAGCACTTAATCTTCTCTTCTTCAGGAGATTGTCAATGGACAGATAACAATTACAAATACTTATTCCCGTCCTTTTTTTTTTTTCTTTTTCCTTTTTTTTTTTTTTTAACATCTTATTCTTTCTGCCCCTTTGCTACTCAATGAGACTTTTTTTTAAGTTAAATCAAGTCAACAAGCCTTTATTAAGTACTTAGCATGTTCCAGTCATGGGGGCAAGCCCTGAGGATGAAAAGGTAAGCTAACAGTCCCTGCCCTGAAGGAATTTGTGTTCTAATGAAGGAAGTCAAGTTTTACCAACTGTATGTGTGCATGTGTGTTTATTTGCATTTACATATAGATTTGTATATGCACATTTATATTGTGTATATGCCCATGTATATTTCTATGTACACATATATACATTTATGTATATGTCTTTCTATATATATATTTGTATATATAAATATGCATATATATGTGTGTGTATATATATATATATATACACACACACACACAGACACACACACACACACACATACAAGCACACACACACACCACTAGAAAATAATCAATAAAGGGAATGGAAAAGACTTCTTGCAGAAGGCAGAAACAAAGAGAGTGTTGTGGACCTGGGAGATAGGCAGTGAAATGCATAGACTTTGGAGATGGAGTGTCTTGTATATTTAAAAAAAAAAAAAAACAGTGATAGAGTTCATGGATGGGGAAATAAAGTAGAAGAAGACTGAAAAGTAGAAGGGATGAGGTCATGAGAGGGCTTTTTATTTGCTCCTACAGGAATAGGAAGCTAACCACTAGAGGTGACTGAGTAGCAGGGTGATACAATCACACCTGTAATTTAGGAAGATCGCTTTGACAGCGGAGTGAAGGATGGACTGAAGGAGCTACTGCAGTAGTGCAGGTGTGAATTAAGGAGAGCCTGCACTAAAGGGGTAGCAATGTTGGAGGAGAGAGGGGCCATATAGGAGAGAATCAATACAAGAGTAAAAATTTGTATAGGGGGCTCAGAGAAAGTGACTGGGAAGACAGAGGCAACCTCAGTAATAACAGAGAAATTAAGAAGACAGATAAAGAATTCAGTTTTGGATATGTTGAGTTTAATAAGTCTATAAGATATCTAGTTTAAGATGTTTAATAGGCATTTGGATCTGTAAATCTTAAGGTCACAAGAGGAATTGGGCTGGATCAGTAAAATACAGAAATGATAATTAATCTATGGAAGCTAATGAAATCACTAAAATATGAAATAGTATAGCCAGTGAAGAGAATAGATCCTGGAGGACCAAGACTAATCATGTTTATCAGGCCCTACCTGGATGAAAATCCAGTCAAGAAGACTAAGAAGAAGTCATCAGATAGGTAGGAAGAGAACCAGGAGAGAGCAATGTCAAAGTAACTTTTAGAGAGAAGAGAGTGTCAAGGGAGAAAGGGCGATCATAGTGTCCAAGATCACAGAGAAGCCAAGAAATGAGGCTTGGGAAAGGCCGTGAGATTTGCACCTGAGGGATGATTAAGTAAGTATTTGGAAAGAGCATTTTCAGTTGAATGAGCCCAGAAGCCAGACTGCAGAGTTAAACTGAGAATAAAAGAAGAGGCACTCACTGTAGAGAGACTTCTTCATAAAGTTTAGCCACTAAGGCGAGAGGGAGATAGAAGATGATAGCTGGGAAGAATAGGTGGTCTAAACCAGAGTTGTTTTGAGAATGGAGCAAAGAGGGGCGCATTTGTTTGTAGGGAACAGAGAAAGCAGCTAATAGAGAGAGACCGAAAAGTAGTTAGAGAATGGACATGATCCGGGAATAATCTGCTAGAAAAGACAGGATTGGATGGAATCACTTGGGCATGTAAAAGAGTTTGCTTTGGCAAGAACTACTTAGTCCAGAGAGACAGGGGTGGAGGAAATAGTGGGAGAACGCCTCTGAGGGATAAAACGAGAAGGGGAGAAGATGAAGCTCTCAGAAAATAGCTTCAATCTTTTCAGTGAAATAAAGGCAGAGTCCTCAGCTGAGAAATTGGAGAGGGAGGAGAACCATGGAAGTTTGAGAAGAATGAAGAGGTAACAAAGATTAAAGAGTAAGAGGAAGTTCAGCAAAACCAGTTAATTGTACCTGATAACATAAGTAGTATTCCACTCTGTATGCCTCCACTTCTGCAGTAAAAGGAGGGAAATGCATTTTCTCAACTCTTCTCCCACAGTTATCAGTCAGCAAAGCTAGATTTCACTGATTAATGCTGAATTCCCTGCATAGACACATGGCTCAATAGGTCCCACCAACACTGTTACCAGGACAGAGATAACTGAACATATTGCTGCAATACTCCCTAGCGTAACTCAAACCAGACTGAAATGAAATTGTTAACTAAATAAAAATACAATAAAACATAGACAATATGGCATTTTAAAAACCCAGTTAGCATGCTGCCTGTTGGGATCCTTCTACGGGGATACTTCTGTTTCTGCTTGAGTTTGATACTATATCCTTAGGAAATTGGCTGAAGCATCTTGGTCTCTTACTCCCCAGCATGGGCCATCCCAAGTGTCCCTCAGTGAAGTTCATTATCCTCTTCAAGAAAATGACAGTCTCTAAAGTCACATTGGTGTCTAGAAGTCCATGTCTAATAAATCATAAGCAAATTCCTACTTTCACATAGGGGAATTCATCATATACATCATAACTAGTAGACGTGGGCTGAATACCAACTGTTACAAAGCCAGATTCATAAATAGATGGGAAGCTCCACCCTTACCCCACCCCTAAGGTTCTTTCTTCCCGGCACGTATTGGCCCACCAAGAGCCGCTCTTCCAAACAACCTTGGTTAGATTTATTTATGTGGTTGCGGTAGGGAGGAGACATAACATCAAACTATGCTCATTCATACTTAGTTACAAAGTTAGTATAAACAAAGGATTAAGACTATCTCAGAAATGTTTGGGGAGTTTTTTCTTTTCTTTCCCCCCCGCCCCCCCCAGAGTGAGTTTAGAGCAATAACATAAAAGGATTAGGATCTAGTCTTCCTTCTGGAGTGAGCCACCATTAGTGAAGGCTGTTAGAAAATGAAGTAAAATTTGACTAATTAAGTCAACAAATGTGTTGGGATCATGTGGAAGGTTAACTAACCTACCCCCAGATAGAGAAAGGAACCCCATCTTTCCAGGGCCCTTTTTTCTTTTCTATTCTCCCACTAAGTACTTTATGTTGTGGTCAAGAAATGTGTACTCTCAGTTACTGGTCAAAGATTGTGTTGATAATGAGACTGGACCAGAATAAACAGAGTTCTGAACCGGATCTAACCAATAGATTTATCCCTGTGGGCAATTAAATCATCCTTGTTTATTCTCACTTCCTCTTTATTCAGTCTTAAACTGAGTGGACTGTTGGGAAGCAGCTGATCAACTACTGGTTTCCATAGCCAAGAAGCCACTCCTGTGGATTCCAGAGAAGCTGTTTGTTTTCTTTAGGGCCAGTAAGAACATTACTGAATTTACTTCTTTAGTTCTGAAATAAATGTCAGCGCATTTAGGGTTTTTAGTAATGTGGGAGAATTTTAGTTAGCCTCGTTATCTCAATTTAGAACTGAGAAGAGAAATGGACTCACACAGACAACCCGTTTCCCATTAATTCATGGGGGGAAAAAACATCATTTTATCCTATTTACTATGAGGAATACTGTGGCTAGCAAGAAATGAAGGTCGATATAGTATCTGAGCAGGATCAGTATTAGGATAGCAACTTATATTTAGACCCTTGAATTTCTGTTAACAATGTTTTCCAAAAGCCTAAAAAGCTTTGAAACATTTAACGAGAAAATCATGAAAACATGAACATGAAAAACATGAAATCATATTAAACAAATTCAAGTCAATAAAGAAGTCAGATAGGACTTGGATATTTAAAAGAGGATTGGGAAATTTTCTTCAAGCAAGAAAGTTTTGTCCCCATTTTCCTCAGGCCTCTTCACTAATCATTCTGATCTACTTCTTAACATCACTGAGAAATATAAAGAGAAGAGTTTTGAGCTCCTAGCTCCTGATTGTTTTTTAGATACTTCTACTAATCTTAAAGGCAACTATTTGGGACAGCTAGTGGATAAATGCCAGAAGTGGAGTCAGGGAGACTTGAATTCCAATCTGACCTCAGCCACTTATTAGCTATGTGATCTTGGGCAAGTCACTTAATCCTGTTTACCTCAGTTTCTCATCTGTAAAATAAGTGGGAGAAGGAAGGGACAAACCACTCCAGAATGTCTGCCAGGAAAAAGCTTAGGCCGTTCAGTATTTCTCTACTAGTCTACATAGTACGCTATTAAGTACACCAGCATATTGGGAACTAACAACTTTTTAGATTTATTCTTTTCAAGTGAAGTTATAAAATATAATGGAGATATAAATCCCTCCACTACTGACCTGGCTTCATAGCAAAGAATCAGGCACTTGCACTTAGCATTCCTAAAGTGGGACTATAAAGTAGAAACATGGACACCCCAGGACTGTGTAACTTTATCTTAGCAACTTCATTCCCAGATCTCTATACCCAGCATCTCTGGAGAATTAGACTGAATTGATAGAAAAATTTTTAGAGAAAATATCAGCATCATTTAAAAAAGATTACATATTAATGATCATCCATAGTTTAGTCCCGTCTCGGAATTCACTATAGAGTTACAGTAAACCATAGGAGATTGCTAAAAATCTGGCTAGCTGTCTGAGTAGTCTTGGCAGGAGGTAGATTTATGCAGATAATATGATTAGTGGATATTTTTTCTGACAGTCTGGTAGATATAAACATTAAGAAACAATTATATCAATTCTTTTCTATCTCTTCAAAATTCCTGGCCTTTGCTCTCTGTTTTTCTCCAGGAAAAAAAATTGTATCCTTACTAGAAATTCTAAAATGTAGGATTCAAATATAACTCAAAATACATAGCTAAATATTTCAATGTGGGGGAACTCCCTCTCATTTACAACATGTGGATTTGTGACATATAAATAACACAACGTAAATTGTTATGAGACAAGAATTGCCTCATCCAAATAAAACACAAGATACCACGTGCATTGACAAATGTCTCTATTAGTCATTTTAGTACCATCTAGTTACAACATTTACTTACTTGCATAATATAAAATTAAACTGATGTATGTAAGTCAGTGTGTCATTGTTTTAAAAATCATTTAGCAACTCTTTTCCCCTCCGTGCAGAAGTGTGTGGGGGGGGTAGGTATGGATATACTGCCAAGTACCATTGAGTAATCAGCAAGCATCTAAGCACCTACTTGTGCCACATGATGAAGATGCAAATATAAATATTGAATGTGGATTGGTTTTGTTGAACTATTTTTCCTTTTCCCTTTTTTAAAATCTTTGTTAAAATAGAGATGAAAAGAGAGAGGATTTTATTTGAAAACAAAAGACATGGACTGATTTCTGTCTTTGACTTCCCCATCACTTAGTACAATCCCTGGCAAAGAATAGATGCTTGATAAGTATTTGTTAATTAGTGATATTCTTTTCAGGTAGGTTGAAGAAGCTTATTTAATACTTAAGGGTTAGTGTATATTTGATATATTCTTTTCAGGTAAGTTGAAGAAGCTTATTTAACACTTAAGAGTTAATGTATAATCGATTTATTATTAAACAAGGAGAAAATATTAAATAGCTATATTTTTTCTTTAAGAGAAAGGCATCATTGCCTTAAGGGATTTATAAACTGGCATTGCTATTGGATTTCTATAGCAGAGCATATGATTCCCTTAAAGAGAATTTGACCATGTCAATACATTTTCCAAACTGTAAAGATTTTAGGATAAAGAAAAAATTTTGTTTAATATTTGGGTCTTTATGTTTGTATAATAAAGGATCCTACAGTGATGGGATAGTATATAGGCTAATCTGTTATTTCTATAATGACAGCATCTATTTCTATGATGACACCTTATTGATGTTATTGAGGAAATAAATAAGCATGTGGCCTAGGAAGACTAGTATACTTAATTTATCTAGATTTCTAAAAAACCTTTTAGAAGGTTATACTCTATAGGCTATTTTTTTTAATGCCATAGGATTGGGGGAAATATTTTGCCATGAGTAGGAATATAAATGGGCACTTACTCTAGGTGAAAATATATTTACTGAGCAATCTCCCAGAATTCAATTTTGAAAATATTATTTTTTCATAAAATCTTAAAATTGGAAAGACCTTAGAGATCATCTAATTCAAATTTCCCAGTAATAGGTAAGCTTCACATTTTTCTGTTTTGCAATACGTCAAATATTTGTTGATTACAATACTTTTTAGGTTTCTTCCTCTTTCTTATGGCAATTGATTTATGTCAATTAGCCATCTATATATAATTAGTATTATGTCATGTCTACTATCCATCACCCATTTTTCATTATCAATTACTTATTTGATTCAGGATTGATTCACTTGAATTGTGTGCAATATCCTTTTCTCATTTTTCAAGCTTTTTACAAATTCTGATTTTTGTGTGACAAGTCAGTGGGCTAAATGTACACAGAGTGAATCTGAAATGAGGTGGAGAATGAGGATATTGATAGCTAGTATTTATATAGCATTTACTATGTACCAGGCACTATGCCAAGCACTTTACAAATACTATCTCATTTGATCCTTAGAACAACCCTTTAAGATAGCTGCTATTATCATATCCATTTTTCAATTGAGGAAACTGAGGCAGAGATTAAGTGATTTACCCAAAATCAAACAGCTACTAAGTATCTGAAGCACATTTGAATTTGTCTTCCTGATCCAGGCCCAGTATTCTACTCACTAGGCCAAATAAGCTACCTCTGTTGATATGAGTTGACTCTGTAATGACATCATTTGATCATGTCTTTTAGAATACAATCAGTTTCACTTTTGTGGCACTCTATCAAGATTCTTTTCTTGAAGAAAATGTTCATGATATAAATTTCTGAGGCTTCTTTCTGACTGACTTATACTTTCCATTATAATTCTTATCTGATTTCCCTTTTCCTATCTTTGCACTGAAGTCACTGCACTTGAAAGTATGTGTTAATTTTACTTAGAGTATTTCATTTGTTTTATTTTTTATTGTATACTTTGCAGCTATTACCATACTGGTCTTCTTGCAAAATACTTTCCATGAGAACTGTAAGATAACTAAGTATCCCATAAAATAATGTTTCTTATTACCTTTGGGCATACAACAAAATCAAGTAGACCAGCTTTTTTATTTGCTTCTCCAGTGAGTCCCTTTTGAGCCATCTATTCATTTTGCTACAGTTTCCTTCTTTTATGAGAATATCATGATTATTACAATGATTTAGTTCCTCTAACAAGATGACCAATTGTGGATCATTGTCTCTAACATTTAGAATATTAGCAGCCAAATTTATAGACAAACTAAAAACTATGATTCATGGCATTTTTGCCTTCCTTTTATGCTACAGTACTACCATCTCCAGAAATGGAAGTCATTCCCACAGGGTCCTTTTGTAAGGTTTCTTCATTTCACAAGTTGCCCTAGCCAGAGAATTCATCACCAAATAGCCAGAGGTAATGAGCCTTTCCATGCTGAACCAGGCTGGTCCTCAGAAAAGAGATTGATCTAGCTTCTTATTTGAACCACACTTCCCTTACATTAAACTGAAGTCTCCTTTTTTTGCACTTTTAATCCATTGCTCTTCATTCTGCTCTCTAAGACTAAGAACAAGTTAAATCTGTCTTAAATATGACCATCCATCAAATATTTGAAGATTGCATTATGTCCTCCTAAGTCTTCTTTCTCCAAGCTAAATATTCCTATTTCAGAAAGCAGATCTCAAAGTTTTCAATCATTGTGATTGTCCCACTCTGGATACTTATCATCTTATTAATTCCTTGCCTAAAACATGGCGCCCAAAGCCAAACATAGTACTCCAGAGATGATCTAGCTGAATAGAGCAGAATCTCCACATTCCTGGTCTCTTAATGCAACCCAAGATTGCATTCACATTTTTAGATCTTTTAAAGATAAATTAATGTCTAACTATGCTATTTTCATCTTGTCCTTGTGAAATTGATTTTTTGAAATCAAAATCCATCCCTTTTAAATTTTCTTTTTTTTTTTTTTAGCTTAATCTTCCAGTCTATTGAGGTAACAATCTTTCTACTTCAGATCACATACAAATTTGTCAAGCATTCTAAGTCTTTGATAAAATGTTTAACAGCATAGGAACAAATACCTGCGGCCTCCTTCAAAACCCTTAATGGCAGCTGTTTGAATATAGTCTTCAACCAGTTTAGAATCTATCTGTTGTCAGTCAATCAATAGATATATATTAAACACTTGTTTAAATGCCAGGTACTGTTTTCAGCAGGAATCCCAGACAATCCTAGGCAATCCCAACCCTCGGAGAGCTCACAGTCTAGTGAGGAAGACGGCATGCGAACAATTATGAACAAAGAAGCTACATGCAGGATCCATTGGAAAGAATTTCCAAATTTTCTTCAAAAACAATTATATCTTTTAACATATAATCAGAAGATACTTAGGAATCTCTGTGGGCCTCAGGTATTAAATTCGATGTACACTTGTCATTCAGCAAATCCTTTTATAAAGGCTATTCTTTGTAATTATTCTACTAGAATCTAAGAGAGGTACAGAGATAAATACACAATTTCATAAAATTCATAAGATTTAGAGTTGGGGAAAAACCCAAAATTTAAAAATTTATTCCAAAGAAAGTATATTAGTGGTTTTTTTTGGTTGTTGTTGTTTTTTTGCTGAGACAATTGGAGTTAAGTGACTTGCCCAGGATCACACAGCTAGGAAGTGTTAAGTGTCTGCGGCCAAATTTGAACTCAGGTCCTCCTGACTTCGGGGCTTTATCCATGTGAACTTTCTTTAAAATACATAAAAGAGCAAAAAGAATTTCTGGAGAGGACAGAGACCATCAGGGAACTATTGGTACTATGAGATGAAATTGAATATACATTTTTAAAATCTATAATAAATCCACCATTTTATGTATAAATCTCATTTTCTGGCTCTTTGTATATGGAAATATTTGCGTTTGTTGATATCATAATGTAATGGGTATGCCCAGGAAGAACGGAGGAAGGCCCTCCTGGATATTTCTTCTATTTCCTTAATGACATATGAGATTACTTTGTCAAAGTTAACCTTTGTTGATCTTAGTTCCTTTTTAACTACCCTTGGGTCGAGTTCCTTCTGCCAACAAAAAGCACTCAGGTTTTCAAGAGAATAAAATAAATCTCTTTTGTGATGAGCCCTGAATTTCCAAGATTCTATTCAACTGAAGAAATCATTTGAGGTTATTAGACTCAAGTCCATTTCCTAGACTTTCTCAGACGAAGTAAGGGCAAGTTTTGGTTTGATCTTCCACATAATAGCTCTGCCCCTTACTATTTGTTGAACCCAGGACATAAGTCTAAGGATCCCTTAGTTTTAGAAATTTTATTAAGGAACTCTCCCATTTTTTTAAAAAAAATTTTACTTTTCCAAATACATGCAAAAATAGTTTTCATCATTCACCTTTCCAAAACCTTGTATTTAATTTTTTCTTTTTCTTCCTCCATGATAGCAAGTAATCCAATATAGGTTAAATATGTGCAGTTCTTCTAAATATAATTTCCATATTCATCATGCTGCACAAGAAAAATCAGATCAAAAGAGAAAAAGTATGAGGAAGAAAAAAAGCAAGCAAATAAACAACAACAAGGTGAAAATACTATGCTTTGATCCACATTCAGTCTTCGTAGTTCTCTCTCTGGATGCCTTCTTTATCCCAAATCTACTAGAATTGGCCATAATCACTTCATTGCTGAAAAGAGCCAAATCCGTCATAGCTGATCCTCTTATAATCTTTTTGTAGATGTATACAATGTTCTCTTGGTTCTGCTTACTTCAGTCATCATCAGTTCATTTAAGTCTTTTCAGGACTCTCAAATCAATCTGCTCGTCATTTCTTAAAGGACAATAATATTCCATAACTTATTCAGCCATTCTCCAATTGATGGGCATCTACTGAGTTTCCAATTTCTGGCCACTACAAACAGGGCTGCCACAACATTTTTGCCCATGTGGGTCCTTTTCTCTCTTTTATGATTTTTTTTGGCCTACAGACCCTACAGTAGAGTTACTGCTGGATCAAAGGATATGCTCAGTTTTTTATAGGAACTCCTCCATTTTTCCCACCACTTCTGATCCATTGTTGCCAGTTTGCATTATGCATTTTCCCAGGTTGCCTCAATCACTCCTAGTTCTTCCACCATTGCTTCTATCCACTGTCTCTGGGGCCATTTTGTTCCCTAGAAAGGCCTGTTTTTTTCCCAGCTATTTCTTGCCTCTCTTTTAATTGCAAAGTCCAAGTCTATAGACTAGTTGTATCAACTAGTGCTGAAACCCAAGGTAAGAGAAGTCCACTCTTTACAAACAGAAATAATCAAGGCCAGACCAAAGGTCTTATTCATGGTAAACTTTTGAACCAAGACAAGAGGATCATAAATCCTTCAGGGGACAAAAGAGGGATCTGGTTGTCCCCACAAGACTCCCCCAAGAAACACCCTTCGCTTTCTCCTCCTACAAATTACACTGGGATATCACTGTTAGTGGTCGTATGTACCGCCAACACACAATTGTACAGTGCTTCTCTGGACTCATCCTTCGGAGGATCAGTCTCGACACTGCCAATGAACTACAGCAAAGCATTGGTGATTCCCCCTGGGCCTTCACAAATCACAGCTCCTACAGTACAATTTTAAAGTGTCTATACTAGTTTTCATATCAAAAAAATCAAAAACGCATCCCAGACAAATCCCTTTCCCCCATAAATGTAACCTGGGATCCAGAACTGCCAGGAAACAGTCCCTATCCATCTTTCCTTCCCTCCGTGCTCTCTCTTAAAATACAAATTTAAGGGTATAATGCATATAAACTAAGTAGGAATCAATCAGTCATCCTTTATGTGCTATTCAAGGGCCAAAGGAAACTGCCCCTAGGCCCTCCTAAATTTACATCTTATCAAGGAGATAATTTTATTAAGGATTTAGTTCTTGAAGGAAACTTAAGAACAAATTAGTCTCCTTCTTGACCCACCCATTAAAACAGGTCTTTAAGTAGAAAATATAGAGTATCCCCCATCTCTATTGTATTTTAATGTTCCTCATGAGCAGAGGTTGCCTCTGATCTATTTTTGTTTTGCCGTTACCTATGAGAGTATCTTACACACAGTTGGGATTTGATCAGTGTTTATCTAATTAAATTTAAATCATAGTTTTGTGAAATCCAAAATAGTTTCACTTCCTACAGAGCACAGAGGAAGCTTTGTTATGTATTAGTAGCAACTGTGAATGATTACAATACAGAATCAACATGAAGTAACTGTTTATAAAAGTCAGTTTTTAAAACGAATAAGTGACTTGGCAGAGTTGGTTAGGGACGTTTGACCTTAATTTGAGAGGGAAAAAAACTCTAGAAAATCAAAGTTGGAGAAGGAAAAAAATAAAGAGACAGAAAGAATGTAAAAACCAGAAGGACCAAGCCTCTCAATTGACATGGTACATCTGTAAAGCAAAGAAGATATAGAATGAAAATGTTTCTTTCAAAGTAAAATTATAATAAAATGTTTCATCACATGATATAACATCCTTCTAGTGTGAAAATGCCCTCCATTCTCACCTTCACTTTTCAACATCCCTGGTTTTCTACAAAGAGTAACTAAGTTGCACCTCACATGGAAAATTTTCTAATTTCCTCCAGATTCTAGTACTCTCCAATTTAAAAACAAAGAAAGAAAACCCACTTTTGTATAAGTTGAATGTATATTCATACATGAATGTTCTATCTTTCCTTGTCTAATCTATATAATCCCTTGAGGACAGGGACTGTTTAATTTTTGTCTTTCTATCCCTAAACCTATCAGAGAACCTGGCATATGGTAGATTTTTCATAAATAAATTTGATCATTCAATAAAGTTAAATTCCTGTTAATAAGAATTAAGTTAATATGAAAAGGCGAAATTAATCAGAAAAAATACCTGAGGAATAAGATCTTCAAAAAAAAAGTCAAGGGAAAAAACTTTTTAGCAGCATTACATACTATCAGTTAAACAATAAATCAATTATGATTTTGGAATGAAACAATCTGATTGTTAAAATGTTCTTGAGTGGGACATGATTCTCTCCTGTAATCCCTGTTAAAAGGGAGACTCCGGCTGATGGATTGATTAAAATCAGGAGTTTTGAGCTGCAGCAGCCTAAGTGATCAGGGGTCCTAACTAAGTATGCTTCCAAGATGATGAGCTCCCAGGAGCAGAGGGGTAAGCAAACCCCTGTCAGACCTATCAAAAATGGAGCAAGTCAGAGTAGCTGTCCTACTCAGTTAGCAGGATCAGTCCACGAGTAACCATTGCACTTTAAATCTTAGTGAAATACAAAGACCTAGTTTCAAGAAAACAAAACAAAACAAAAAACTCTTGATGACTAAGAGAAAAACACTATTAAATGAGAAAACACATTCCTTTAAATCCAGTTTTTTTTTTTTTTAATTCAGGATCAGGGAATGCTTGCACTTGGATAGAAAAAAAATACATCTTTATTTTATCTAATTTTTTATTTCCTTCATAACTCTATATATTTGATTTTCTGCATTTTAAAACATTATTCTGAGAGGATTCTATGACACACATACACACAAAGATTAAGAATCTCTGCTTTAAAACCTGAAGAAAGGAGGAAATCAAGAAAGGAGGAATCAAAGGGAGATATAGCCAACTAGAGAGAGATCACAATAGAGCAACAAAAATATTAGAGTATGGTGAAACACCTACCATACAATAAAGTAACTACACATATCAGAAAATATAAGCATGGGGGAATAGGAAAGACTAATTTATTTAGTGTAGACAAAGGGTTATTTAAATAAAGTATAGTTTGATGAAAATAAAGAAAATTTAAGCAGAATTCTAAGTGAAGATTTAATGCTAGGGAAATATGTTTATAGATAGGAACTCATTCAGAGTTCTAAAGGTGATCTTTATTCCTAAGACTACTTAATAAAATCAGACTCTGTAAAGCTGTTGTGAGAAACAATCTTACAGTAGGAAAAAATAGTGCTGGAGGATACCTTTTCTTTTGGCTAGTTCAAGACTATTGCTATATAAATTTAGTGTATAGAATGTATATGTCATAAAACATTTAAATGTGATTCCTGAGTCACTGTGACTTTCTGAAAGACTAGAGAGCAGGAGAACTTGACTTTGAATTATAGCAGTTAAAAATAGCATGAAGGGGATAGCTAAGGAACATTTTGGAATAGAAATCATGATACTAGAGTCAGCATGACTTCCTCAAGAACAGGTCATATGTGCCTAATTTTATTTTGGGGTTTGGGTTGTTTGTTTTTGTTTTTTACCAGGTAACTAAACTGTTAGACCTAGAGATGCTATAGATAAGCATAGGTTAAAAGAAAGTATTTGATAAAGTCTGCCAAGCTATTCTTATGAAAAATTTTAAGTGACAGAATTAGGTGGATTCAGAGCCTATTGACTGAACTCAAAGAGTCTCCCAACTCTTGGCAAAATGCTCTTTCCATTCCACTAAGTCACCTACTAAATCATCTCTTTGAAAGGATGAACAGCAGAATCCAGCAAAAGATCTCAAACACCCAGAAATGCTACGTAAACATTTTATAGACCTGACCTGAAAAATAAAATCCTGATGCATGAGCTGTGATGGGCCACGTTACCAAACTCATAAAAATGAAATGAAGGGACAGATTTTTTCCAGAAACTTTCTAATATCAGGAGTCAGTCTATAGCATGCATCCAAAAGGCTCAAAGATGGACACCTTGTTGTATTGGTTTTTTTAAATGGACATTTACAGTAGTAAACTGTGAACATAAAGCTGTATTTGCACTGCCTAAGAGCCTATTAAATGAATTCAGGAAAGAACTGTATTGGTTCAGTTTCAAATAAATAAGCAAGAGAAACATGAATGTCTAAGTAGTATTTTCATTTCAGAACAAAGGGGGTGAATTTTTGTGTTTGTTTACCTGACTAGCAGAAATATAAATATTTAGATATCTGTTCAAATCTTTTGTATTAAGACCCAGGTGAAAGGACCCATATCCTGCAAATAAATAAGTTAACATCTCTGTGGAATTTAGTCACTCTGGGAAATGTAGTATATAACTCTTCTGAAGATTTTTGTTTCTGTTCCATATTTTCTCCTTTCATCTCTCTCACTCATTGAAAGAAATGTGATATCTATTATATGTATATGAAATCGTACTGAATATATTTCTACATTGGTCATATTGCCGTCCCCCACCTAAAAAAAATCAAGAAAAAGTGTGCTTGGATCTTCATTCAGAATTCTCAGATCTCTATCAGAGGAGGATAGCATTTTCCTTCATGAGACCTTAGGAATTGTTGTGGATCATTGTATTGATTAGGATTGATGCAGATCATTATCTTTAACATATTGTTGCTACTATGTACATTGTTCTCCTGATTCTGTGCACTTCATTTTGCATCAGTTAATATAAGTCTTTCCAGGTTTTTTCTAAAATCATCCCCCTCATCATTTCTTGTATCACAATAGTATTCCATCACAATTGTATACCACAATTTGTCCAGCCATTCTCCAATTAATAAGCATCCAGTTCTTTGCCACCACAAAAAATAACTCCTTTTCCTTTTGTTCTTTGATCTCTTAATGGTAATAAACCTAGTAGTATTGCTATGTCAAAAGTTTTGTACGGTTTTTTAGTCTTTTGGGCACAGATCCAAATTTTTCATAATATGAAATCTACCAGCAGTGTATTAATATCCCAATTTTTCTACATCCTCTCCAATATTTGTCATCTTTCTTTTCTGTCTTCTTAACCAATCTAGTGGGTGTAAGATGGTACCTGAGAGTTATTTTAATTTGCATTTCTTTAAATATTAATAATTTAAATATTTTTTAATATCAATACTGGTAGCTTTGATTTCTTCTTTAAAAAACTGGCTGTTCATATCTTTTTACCATTTATCAAAGTGAGAATGGCTAATATTTGTATACATTTTGGGCATTTCCTTAATATATTTGAGAAATAAGTCCTTTATCAGAGAAACTCACTTTAAAATTTTTCCCAGTTTCCAGCTTTCCTTCTAATTTTATCTGCATTGGTTTTATTTATATAAAACCTTTTCAATTTCATGTAATCAAAAGTTTTCATTTTATCTCCCATGATCCTTCTTGCTTCTTATCTAATCATGAACTCTTCCCATATCTAAATCTAATAAGGAATGTTTCCTATGCTTCCTTAATCTGATATATCACCCTTTATGTCTACATAATGTACACATTTTGAATTTTTTTTTTTGCCTAGTTGCTGCCAGACTACTTTCCCCTTTTCCTAGCAGTTTTTGTCAGAGTTTTTGACCCAGTAGTTGGGATCTTTGTTTTTAATCAAATACTAGGTTATTGTACTCATTTGTTCCTGCATGTTGTTTATCTAATCTATTCCTTTTACCAACCACTCTATTTATTATCCAGTGCCAAATTGTTTCAAAAATTACCATAATATCTATTCTTGTGTGTCCTGGTAGGTACACTTCCTAATATTTTATACTGTCTGCAGTTATTTTAAATGGAATTTCCCTTTATATCTCTTCTTGATGGATTTTGTTGCTAATACAGAAATGCTGATGATTTGTATGGGTTTATTTTATATCTTACAACTTTGCTAAAGTTGTTAATTATTTCAATTAATGTTTTGATTGATTTACTAGGGTTCTCTTAAGTATATCATCATATCAAGTGCAAAAAAGTAATAATTTTGTTTCCTTTTTATCTATATTCTTTCAATTTCTTTTTTCTTGTCATTACTATAGGTAGCATTTCTAGTACAATATTGAATAATAAGGGTTAAAATGAACATCATTGCTTCACTTCTAATCTTATTAGGAAGGTTTTTACTTTATTATCATTACAGATAATGTTTACTCTGGGTTTGGCAGAGGGGAAGAAGGGTTCTTTTAAAATTTTTTATAATAGCTTTTTATTTTTTTACCTTTGTAAAACCTTGTGTTTCATATTTTTCTCCCTCTCTCCCCACCTCCCCCTTCCCCCAGACAGCAAGTAATCCAATATAGGTTAAACATGTGCAGTTCTTCTAAATATGTTTCCACATTTATCATGCTGCACAAGAAAAATCAGATAAAAAGGGAAAAAAAGAAAGAAAGAAAACAAGAAAGCATACAGCAACAACAAAAAAGTGAAAATACAATTTTGTGATCCACACTCCATCTCCATAGTTCTCTCTGGATGCAGATGGCTCTCTCCATCACAAGTCTATTAGAATTGGCCTGAATCACCTCATTGTTGAAAAGAGCCCCGTCCATCACAGTTGATCATCACATAATCTTGATGCTGTGTATAATTTCCTTTTGGTTTTACTTCACTTTTGCTCTTGGTTTTTTGATAAATACTACTTATCATTGTATGAAAAACTCCATTGGTTTCTATGCTTTCCAGTGTTTTTAATGGGAATCGATATTTTTTGTTAAAAGCTTTTCTGTAATTATTGATACAATCATATGATTTTTATGGTTTTTGTAATCATAATCCCTTTCTTTCTAACTGTTCTAACGATGATAGTGTTCTTAAAGGTTACATGTAAGTTTCATCCTCCTGTATGGTAATGTAAACAGTTAAATAGTAAATCTCTTAAGATTTCTCAGTGATATTTGCTTTTCTGTCTTCTTGTGAGTCTTGTATTTGAAGGTCAAATTTTCTATTTAGGTTTGAGCTTTTCATTAGGAATGTTTGAAAATTCTCAATTTCATTAATTACTACTATAGGTTTATATTCAGTTTTGCTGGATATGTGATCTGTGGTTGTAATCCTAACTTCTTTGCTTTCTACTGTAAGCCCTTTACCTCTTTATAATGGGGGAGGTAGAATTCATGTGAGCCTGTCTTTTCTGTCCTGCTTTTATAGCTCAGAAAGGTGGTTTTTGATGCTTTCAATGGGGTGTGATCTATGAAAAGATCTGGTCCCTACCCTCCTGGTTTTTACTCCATCCTGGGATTGATACCCTCAACTGAGTAATCAACAACAGAACTGCCAAATCACACCTGTTCCTATGCCCAATTTTAGTACAGGGGCCTTTGAAGAACTTTTTTTTAACTAGGTGTTTGGTCCCCTTATCCTTTCTGAGTACTGTTCTCCCACAACTCACAGCCGGTGCTGTTCCCCCTACCCTACGCACTCTATCCAGCTCCCTACTTCAGTATCCACAGACCCTCTCTTTCTATTCTCCTATGCAGCCCTTAGATGGAAAAATTATTCACTGTGACTTTTTCTTAGCTTTCCTGCTCAGGATTCTATTTGGAGTTTTCTGTGGCCATTTTATAGGAATGATTTTGAGGGAGGATTGGCAGTTGTGACCTTGGACTGTACCATTTTGACTCTCTAAAGATGTTACTAAATCTTTCAACAAGTAAAATCATTAAAATCTAGCTCATATTGAACTTACATTGACCTGTGAGATTTTATTTAGTGTACTTTAATAATTCCATATCACTCTTTCTGGTATTATTAAAATCCATCATCTTTAAAAAGAATATACAAATAATATTATCAAAGCACTCATATACAAATAATATTATCAAAGCACTCACAAAATGGTTCTCCTTAAAGATTTTTAAATGACTGTATTTGTTGGAATGAGATTTATTTTTCAGTTTTTTTTCTTATTTTGTTTAGTGGTTCTTTCACTTTGGAAAATAGTTGATAGTGGAAAGAAAGGAGACAACAGAACCAAAAAAGGTAGTGAACTTTATTTTCTTTTCCAAATATTTAGTTTCACACCTACTATTATAATAACATTTCATGTTATCCTCTTTTTGCTACATTTCCTGGGCAGACAGCTGAGTATCTTTCAAAATGCATTTGCTATTAGAAATTCTCCAACATTGTAGGGCCTTGGCCTTTTCAGGAGAAAACAATGTTGGGAGTCTGGGAGGCGGCTCTGCTAAAAGAGAAGCTATTGGGCAGTGGTGAAAGAACTTGAAAAGCAGTTTCTTTCCCAGCTGAAGTCCTTGAACTTTTAGTTCCATATTTAGAAAAGCTAAATCAGGAGTGTTTCTCTGTTTGGGGGTTGGGTTTTTTGTTGGTTTCTTTTCATTACTAACTTTTACTAAAAGAACAATCACATGTGAAGGAGCCATGAAGGAAGGGCTGGAGATCCAGGCAATTTTCAGGGATAAGATCCCAAGGCCATCAAGTCATACAGTCCCTCCATCCTTCTCTCTGGGACATCATAGATTACACTCAAGGCACACAGACTCCTGAGTTCTAAGGAAGATTCTCTCTTTACGACAAGGGGCTTTAGAACCCTATTGAAATGACGTTGTCTATTAACTTTTCCATTGTGGGTTTTAGAGGATCACTGGGAGAGTGGATGGTACCATTTTTTGGCCTCTTCCTTCTAACTTTGAATCATCACAGAATCTTACTCTGGTGTCTCATCCTGCCATGGAGGGGATCCTGGGTCCTCAAAGGCTATGGGACTAGTGTAGTCTCATTTGACTAGTTTCTATCACTGAGACCTTGAGCATCGACTTAGCCACAGAATGTCTACTTTCTGAGGACCAGCCTAGCTTAATGTAGTAGACTGGCCACTTGTCGTAACTCACAAAACAAAGGAAAATACAAATACACTTTTAGCCCTCTATGGCTCCCTTATGGTAGAAGAGGGGTAAAGAGTGCTAAAAATCATACATTTCTTAATCATTCTACAAATATTAGCTTGCACACTGGTATTCTAAATGTTAAATCCTATGTCCAGTAGTAAGTGGGCCTAGGAGTACTGAAGAAACTAAAAGGGACCAATGTTGGCATTTTCACTAAAAATAAAGCACTTCAGAGAGGCAAATCATAGAGTTGGCTTTATGATGTGTCTAAAGACAACAATAAATATCATATTATAAGGTAGTCATCTAATATTTTTGTGCCCATAATGTAAAAAGACTATCATGAAGCCAAATGTTGATTATGGTGCTGAGACTGAGGAGGTAGAGAAATCCTGTGGAAAAATTCAATTAGACTCTCCAATTTAAATCAACGTATTTTGCTGTGGTGTCTTCAAAGAAAAGATGTACATAGAAAATAATGTAAAAAAAAATTGGAAAACATGCTTCAGAACTAAGAAATGAGAGAGGTTAAAGGCTTGTTAGAATGTACAAAAGCTTGTGGCCATATATGATATACACTTTTTTCAAGTAAAAAGTCAGGAAACACTAGATGTGGTAAACGACAGATAAAATCACAAAAAATGAAATTAGTGACCACTAACTTACCAATGTGAGATGGCTTTATGACTCTAGTCAGACTATCAAGTATTTAGAACAAGAATTAAAATTAATATCAGTTAGGAAACATCATGATGCAGGGAAAGGATATTAGAATTACCCAGTTATGTCACTTCCTACTAGTGTGACCTTGATCTAGCTAGTCATTTAATCTCTCTAGGATTCAACTTCCTTATTTGTAAAATGAAGATGCCAAATGAGACAATCGGCAAAGTTCCTTCCCGCTCTAAAGCTATGATCTTGTAATCCTAGAAGAAAGACTAAAAAAGAAAAGAAAACATGGTCTTTAATTGAGGTAATCACAACTTGACCTATTGCTACTGATGCCAAAAATACTAAATCAATTTTAAAAACATGTCAAAACAGACTATCATTTCCTAAGGAAGTTTAATCAAAATAAATTAAAAACAAAGAGGTTTTTTTAAAAAAATAAACAAACCTAGAAACCACTTTGGCCAACAAACACATTATCTTCTTGCTGGTCAGAAAAAAATATGATAGCAAAGTATAATATCTATTTAGAATACAATCTTATTTGCAAAATCTTAGAGAAGAATATTGTGAAAAATTATGAATAATTTCAACTCATAAGATAGTGAGGAAGCAAGGAAGGGGAAAAAAACAAACCATAAAGAGAACTTGGCAAGAAATAGAAAAAAGCCATTTCATTCTAGGTGTTAGGTTTATTTCAGGATGAAACTGGAAAGAGAATAACACAAAAGAGAAACATGAGAAAGACCTGGAAAGATTTTTTTTCATTGTTCCTTTTACAATCATTATCACACTTGGGCTCCGAACATACTAGTTTTAAATGAGCTTCTGTAGGAAGTCAAAGTGATTCTTAAGTAAACAAGAATGGGCAGAGCCACTGAACTTGACCTAAGTTCAGTTTTTAGTTCACTAAATTAAAGAAATTTATAAATTTTTTAGTAATATAAAAATTCCTTTGAAAAGAGTCTCATGCGGACTTACATGAACTGATGCTGAGTGAAATGAGCAGAACCAGGAGATCATTATATACCTCAACAATGATACTGTTTGAGGATGTATTCTGATGGAAGTGGACCTCTTTGATAAAGAGAGCCTTAATTGAGCAAAGATGGACAGAAGCAGCTACACCCAGAGAAAGAACACTGGAAATGAATATAAACTGCTTGCATTTATGTTTTTCCTCCCGGATTATTTATACCTTCTGAATTCAATTCTCCCTGTGCAATAAGAAAACTGTTTGGTTCTGCACACATATATTGTATCTAGGATATACTGCAACCCATTCAACATGTAAAGGACTCTTGCCATCTGGGGGAAGGGGTGGAGGGAGGGAGGGGAAAAATCGGAACAGAAATGAATGCAAGGGATAATGCTGTAAAAAATTACCCTGGCATGCGTTCTATCAATAAAAAATTATTAAAAAAAAAAAAAAGAAAAGAAAAGAGTCTCGTGCGAATTTAGCTATTATGTAAGTAAATTTGAACTGTTGTATTAAATTTTCTTAAAAAAACTTACAAAATATACTTGGGCAGTTAAGATGGTACAAACATTTTCAGAAACATTTTCTTTTTTAAAATGTGGTTGCAGTTTGGACAACCCAGGGAAAATGTTTTGGAAAAAAATGTGCGCATTCCTTTTATGAGCAATTTGCCATTGTAGACATGGCCACACAGCTTTCTTTTCAATATGTCAGGCTGCCACTTGAGACACCATGCTGTTTTTTAAGGACATCTCACCACAGCTGTGTAAACGAAAATAAAATAAAATGAACAAGAGCTACGATGTTTAAAAGCTAATTCTGGCTTCTCTATTGGTTTTTAATGTCAAACAACGATAAAGTCAAAACTGCCGTCAGAGATTTATGCTATTTGAATTGGACTTTTTCTAGTAAGGTTCACGAGTCGTATTTATCCTTTTAGTATTTTTGGCAGTTAGTGGAAAACGAAGTGCCGTACCACAGCTCAAGGTTAGTAGACAGTGGGAAATAAAGATTGGAAAAGTGTCACTGAGAGTCAGCCGCTATCCCAACACTGAGCCCGAAGAAAATAAGACATTTAGTTGTATGTGTGTCAGATGTGAACTGCTTTGCAAACTTCAGAGTTTAGGTATGCAAGGCAAGCCTCAGTGTGCTGGGCTGGGAAAGTATGCCCTGAAAGATATTGGAGCCTTCTGCCTCCAGCTAGCTTTGCATAGTTTCTGGCTGGTATTTTTATCTTGTAATTATGCAAAAAGTCATATCGATTTGGAGGACTGAGAGGTCTGCTGGCATAGATGATGGAATCACATTCCCTTCTGAATTAAGTGGTTATTCCTAAAATGAGTAATAGACCTTTAAAAAAAGACACAGTCCATGAGGTCAAATATTATAAATGCTCCCAGCATTCAATCAGTCCTCAAGATAGAAAAAGATGCTGCACTCAATGTGTTCTTATACTTAGAGAGCTTGAGAGTTCTACCTTCAAGTTAAGCCTTGTATTTGTGGCCCTTCCTCTAAAATAGTCCCACATTTCAGAGCTTTTATGGTAATCAATCACCTGAATCCTGGTTCTTTCTTTTTTTTTATGACTTCTAAGTTATGGTGATGTCATGATTTGAACCAGAATATTTCATTTAATGTCATCTTCTATGCTAATCAGATCATTTGCTGATAAATTCTTGTTTTAGAGTCCAATCTTCCTTCATTTCATTGTGAAAAAGTTAGGGGAAACTGATAGTGCCGGCATAACATGATCAAAGATTATATAATAAAACCCAATTCTAGAAAATCGTGTAAGGAACCAAATTCTAAAAATAACAAATGGCTATAAACAGAATGTGTGTTTGGAAAATGAAGGTGATGTAAAAACAAAAGATATCTGCATTTCTTCAAGATCTTTCCATGGAGATGTTGTTGAACTTTGCCTTTTGAGTAGGAGATGTTCTAACTACTCAAAAGGCAAAGTTCAACAACAGTGAATCAGTGATCATTTATTGAGCACCTTCTATGCACCTAGTGATACAAAAAGGAGGAACAATCCCTACCCTAAAACCTTAATACATCTAATTCACCTTAAAAGAGTACTAATAGTCAGATTAAAGATTAAACCTTTTTTTTTTTTTCCTGGCTGATGTTATAGATTTAAAACACCTTCTTGTCTTTGAGAAACATGTAACAGCCTGAAGCATTCTACTACTTTTTACAATTGTTTAGGTTAAATGGAATTCATTACCTTTCAAAAAGAATATATTCATTTAGGATCAGTGATTCATTTAGATGTTGTATGGACTATCAGTCAACTATTATATGTTCAATTTGAATAAATCATAAGACCAAGCTATTTTAATTAATCATGACCAAAAAAAAAAATAATTAGATGATCATTTCTATGATACATACTTTAGGTTCAGATTCCTGTGACCAAAAAAAAAAATCTAAGTCATAAACCTTCAAAATTGTCAGTATCATTATTTGTATAAATCACCAAGCATTAATTAAGTGCTTCTTATGTGACAGCCACTGTCCTGTTGAGGCTTTGGGGAATATAATACACTGAAAGACAGGCAAAATAAGGTACCTTCCCTCAGGGATTTCATATCCTAATTTAGGAGAAAACATGTAAACAACTATATATTCCACTACATTGCTTTCTGTATTCCAAATATATATATTCAAGATATATAATGAGTAAATTGGAGGTAATTTCAAAGGGAACTCACTAGCATTAAGTGGGACTAAAAAAAGACTTCATGCATGCAGGTGAGGCTTTTAAAAAAAGATTTAAATAATTGTATAAATAGGTATGCCTATATTGGATTTAACATATATTTTTACCATGTTTAATATATATTGGATTACATGCCATCTAGGGGAGGGGATAGGCAGAAGGGGGAAAAATTGGAACATGAGGTTTTTCAGGAGTCAATGTTGAAAAAATTATCCTTACATATATTTTGAATATTAAAAAAAAACTTTAATAAAAAATAATAATAGCCAAAAAAAAGACTTTAAAAGCCAATTTGGGGAGAATGGAAATAGAGCATTTCAGACATAGGAGACTGACCGTGAAAATAGACTGAGTTAGGAAGATGGAGTATCTTGTGCAAAGGCAAGAAGGGGGGCAGAGTTACTGAATTGTATAGTATGTGGTGTAAAGTGAGAAGAGACTGGAAGGGCAAGAAGGGATCAGGAAGGGAAGGGCTTTAAAAGCCAAATAGTCTTGAAAGAAGAGAGAGAAGGCATTCTCTTCGAATTGAAAGAAGAGAGAGAAGTGAAGCCCACAAGTGCTGCACACTGTCAGAGTTTCTGACTTTTTTAGTGTATTGATTAGTCATACTGATTTTTTCTTCTTTTTCTTTTTTTTCTTTTTTTTTGGTAAATAATTATCTTTCTTTTGTAACTAATATTTGTTATATAAAACATATAACTCTTTGGGAAAGGGAAGAACACTGGGGGAAACTGGTGTAAAAAAAATACATCAATGAAAACTTACTTTAAAATGGAAACCAAAGCAAACAGAATTTTATGTTCAATCCTGAGATAATAGGGAGGAGCTATTATAGTTTCATTATTGGGGAAAGGTGGGGGAGGCAAAGGTGGGGTGACATGTTCAAAACTGCACTTTAGGAAGATCCCTTTGGCAGCTGATTTCTTGCCTTAATGCCTACAAGGATTGCTGGCATTGTCACTGGATTCCATTTAAGTTACCTCTGAGCACATTCTGAAGGAGGGAGGTGAATCTGAGCAAATGGAAGAATGAGAAACCTCAGTTTAAATGGCCCAGTATGACCCCTTCCTTGGAGCGTCTATTCTTGCGTTTCATTAATTCTGTCAGGTTAATGTCAACATAACAACCATCTCTTTTTCCTCCCTCTGGAAGGTGAGAGGGTGAAGAAATGTAGCCATGGCTCCGAGGCTCTCTCCCTTTCACCTCTTCGTGGGTCTTCTCCTTAGATGGAACTTCCATATATGGAAGAACACAAGAATTTTATCCATCCCTGACATGGAAGAGTCTAAGACAGAGATGGCCCTTAGCATGTATGGAGGGAGAACAAGTCTACTCATTCTGGGAGCATGTCCAAGGAACACACCTGCCAGAAAGGGCGCAGGCCTGGGGCTGCTTTATACTATGGTTTTGTTGCAGTGCAAAGGTCCAGACTATTAAATAAAACCTAACATTTAAAAAGCAAAATGCTGTTGACATAAGGCTGGAGGGAGAAGCCCCTGGCCTGAACCTGGAAATTCTCAGGATAAATTAGGGAGCCTCTCAACCTTCCCTCTCAGATTCAGACCAATCTAACCACAAAATAAAGAAAGAAACTAGAGAGGTTCATAGGATCCTAAAAAACCTAGATATGATAGCTCTCTGGAGAAAATTGAACAGGGAAAAAAAGGAATACACCTTTATCTCGGCAGTACATGGCACCTACACAAAAACTGACCATAATATATGCCCATATATTAGGGCATAAAAACTTCACAATCAAATGCTGAAAAAAACTCAGAAATGGTAAATGCTTCCTTTTCAGACCACAATGCAATAAAAATTATATTCAATAAAGATCCAGGGAAAGATAGACTAAAAACCAAGAAATTAAATAATCTAATTCTAAAGAACAAGTGGGTCAAACAACAAATCATTGAAGCAATCCATAATTTCATCCAATAAAATGGCAATAATGAGACAAAGTTGTTCTTAGGGGAAATTTTTTATCTCAATTTAGGGAGCCTCTAACTACCCTCAGTAGGATACTTTGAGTCTAAGGCAAGTTCTAGGCCAATGAACTCTTGAACAGGAATGTGAGCTTTGAAGTTCATCCAGAGATCCAAAATATTTTGGTGAAGGACATTCTGGATTACAGTGAGGTCTGTGTCCTTAATGGCACTTGTTTATGAGCTAGAAGCCCCATGAAATTCACAGAACTGACAATCCACTTGATTCCTTTGACCTCTAAGATGGCCCAAATCCAAAGATCATCCTGGTTTCTCTTCCCAAAATCAGGCCAGGGATTTTGAGAAGATTCAGAGGTAAATGGTCACCTAATCTAATCCAATGGCTGGGATGCTCTTGTCATAAAATATATCAAAGATATGAGGTGATACTCAGGTTGGCAGTTACCCTAAAACATGACAAAGCTATTTCTGCTAAGACACTGCTATATTCAGTTCTTCATTTCTGTGAATACGAAGAGCATTCAAAAAATTAGATAACGCAACGACCCATTCTATTTTGTTGGTTTTCTTGATTAGAGTTTGGTTTGGTTTGGGGGGTTGGGTGAGTTTGTTGGTGCTGGTGGTTTTGTAGCTGCAGCAGAAGTCAGTTTGCCTTCCCTGGGCACATCTTAGCCAACACGAGACTTTGTGGGTGTGCTGACTGACGAGGGGAATGTCGGTTTACATCCATAAGCAGCTAATTTAAGGTTGAAGGTATTTTGTGTGTTGGTTCTCTTGCAGTGTGCTCCTGTCACCCCACCGGGTCAGCTGTCCTTCCCTTGCGCTCAGCACCCTTCTGTGACCCGAGCAATGGGGACTGCCCCTGCAAACCTGGCGTGGCAGGCCCGCACTGTGACAAGTGCATGGTAGGATACTGGGGTTTTGGAGAGTACGGCTGCCGACCGTGCGACTGCGCCGGAAGTTGTGACCCTCTCACAGGGGACTGCATCAGCAGGTGAGCAGACAGCATCCTGTCTCCTCTTATTTCTTTTGGATATCTACAAAGCTACTAATAATTTAAAAGCTGTTCCATGAGTGGAAGTGGTTTAGAAGGGGTCTAGCTTATAGCTAGGTGTCCTATAAAAGAATTCTTGCAGGTCTTCAGGAAAGTGCAAGACTCTGGGAATCACATTCTCCCCATTTTGTTGTAAGGTGAATGATTTCTCTTATCAACAGCTCCTGAACTCTAAGAGAAGAGGTTCTCTGTGAAGTTTCTAAAATGTGGAAATCATGGTGTCAGCTTTGGGTCTCAGCCCAAGGGCTGAGGGGATGCTTTCTCCCAGGGGCTGAGGGGATGCTTTCTCCCAAGGGCTGAGGGGATGCTTTCTCCCAAAGGCTGAAGGGATGCTTTCTCCCAGGGGCTGAGGGGATGCTTTCTCCCAAGGGCTGAGGGGATGCTTTCTCCTTTCTCCCAAGGGCTGAGGGGATGCTTTCTCCTTTCTCCCAAGGGCTGAGGGGATGCTTTCTCCCAGGGGCTGAGGGGATGCTTTCTCCCAGGGGCTGAGGGGATGCTTTCTCCCAGGGGCTGAGGGGATGCTTTCTCCCAAGGGCTGAGGGGATGCTTTCTCCTTTCTCCCAGGGGCTGAGGGGATGCTTTCTCCCAGGGGCTGAGGGGATGCTTTCTCCCAGGGGCTGAGGGGATGCTTTCTCCCAGGGGCTGAGGGGATGCTTTCTCCCAAGGGCTGAGGGGATGCTTTCTCCCAAGGGCTGAGGGGATGCTTTCTCCCAAGGGCTGAGGGGATGCTTTCTCCCAAGGGCTGAGGGGATGCTTTCTCCCAGGGGCTGAGGGGATGCTTTCTCCCAAGGGCTGAGGATGCTTTCTCCCAGGGGCTGAGGGGATGCTTTCTCCCAAGGGCTGAGGGGATGCTTTCTCCTTTCTCCCAAGGGCTGAGGGGATGCTTTCAAAAATGGTTCACATTCAGAACAGTGTGGTGCCCTCACAAGAGGGCTGTAGGTAGGATCCAGACACCTGGGCTATAATCCGTCTTTCTCCATCCCCATTCCCCGCCCCACCATAACTTTAACAGCTCAGAACCTCCAGAGTTGTTACAAGGATCAAATGAGAAAATAAGCTCCATACAAGGTGAGCTCTGAGTGTTACAGTGGATTCATTTAATTTTAACACAGCTCACCCTGGCCCTCAATGCCTGCCTCAAGGCCAGATGAGTTAGTGTTTACGGATTCCCTTTTCCTTCCTAGCACCTTAAAGGGGAATTTGAGATGCCTCAGCTCTCTGCAAATGACTCCAGTCTCCACTTATGATGTTCCCTCAGTTTTGGAGATGCTCTGTCCCCTAGTTCCATTTAGCCACTAATACTGAGATTAGCTTTAACATAGAAATATCTACTTCAAAAGATACAATCACAAATATACAAACTTACTCACCCCCAACACCTGGGAGACATCATCCTCATCCCTTTGCAACACCTCTGCTTCTGGGAAAGGGAAGAGGATTAGCTCAGTTCCCAGAGAGCCCAGGCCCAGTTCTAAGTTCTGGATCCCCTAGGGCTCAAGCTCCACATATCCTGGCTTCTCCAGACTCCAGGACAGGGTTGGCTGGCTGACTGAACTCCTGGTCCCTTGGGAGTCACCCCCAGCACCGAAACTACAGAGAACAGAAACAAACAGAATCTCCAGGCCCATTTCTCAGAGCCTCTTCCCACTTCAGTTCATGGCCTCCTTCCCGCTCTGGACACAGCAGTTAAAAATTACCAAAAAGAGAGTAGCAGAAAGCATGTGGTGGAAAAGAGAGCCCTGGTGAGACAGTTTTAGAGACCAAGGCAGTCATCTCACTCACCTGGTGTAATAACTTCCTGATCAAGGGATAGGAACAGTATCTTAAGTCACCTTGGAATCGGTCGGATACAGATTTCCAAAGTGTTTGGACCTATTCACAATGGCTTGATAGGCTCCACAGCTCCCCACAGCTTTGAATTTTTCCATCTTTGCCAATATAGGTAGCATATGAGGGTTCATTTTAAATTTACATTTCTCTGATTCCTGATTTTAAACACTTTTTCAGATAATTGTCCATCATTTGTGCTGCTTGTTTCAAAAACTGCCTGTTGGTGTTCTTTGACCAATGTGACATATTCTTATTCATAGTTTGACTTTATTATAGCAGCACAGACATTGACTGGTACCATGAACTTCCAGACTTCCATCCCGTGTTTAACCAGAGTGAACCAGCCTGGGAATGGGAAGATGAACAAGGATTCTCAGCTCTCCGACATTCAGGTAAGAGGAAAGACGATCGGTTCTCTTCTTTCCTGGTTCAGTCCTAAGCAAGAGTAATCTTTAATACCCAAGAGTAAAACTTTGCTTGCAGGGGATGAGAAAACAGCATAATGGGTGGTACTGTTTAGTTCTGATGTGATGAGAAAGAACTTACAAGCGTGTAGCTCTTGAGGGACATGAGTTTGGACAAAAAAGGCTTATGTAGCAAGGGTTTTAATACACAAAGGGAAGAATAGTGGAAGAAAAAAATGTTAAATTATATCAAAGTTCAGAAAAGAAAAAATATCAGTGATTACTACCAAATGCTAATTTGACTTCTGTAATTTAACTGAAATTATTTACCGCTCACTTAATGAGCACTTGAAGCATTCTTGCATAATTTTAATATCACGCCATTCACAATTCTCTGACTCTGCTACAGTCTGCTCGGGAAGATCTCTGAGGATCAGACTTGTACGCTTATGTGCCATTCAGTGAGCCAATTATGCGTGTTACTAGGGAGCTGGCATCCGACCAATTAGGCATGTAACAAAGTGCTGGCACCAGAGCCACTCCAGACCCCACTATCCACATTAACAGCTGTGCTGTCTGTGATGTCCCCGAAGACTATCTGGAATTCATCTGGGTGAGCTCCAGCTCAGAGCAGTTATTGTTCGGTTTCCTGCTAAACAGCCGTCTTCCTCCGGGGGAGAGCAGCTCCCATGGGCACCCCTTCCAGCGAGGAGCGGTGCCCCGAGTCCTGAGCACGCAGGCGCTGCCGACACAGTGAGATCTGGGTTCAAACAGCTGTACGTATCTGCCCCCGTATTGATGGAGTCACCGTCCCAGGAACTTGGGGCCTATACCAACGGACAGCCTTCCTTCCTACAACTTCTTGTGCGGTAGAGAGCACCGGCTGAAATTTTTCATTTCCTGAACAACAAAATTGGCTTGGACTAATATTACAGTAGTGTAAACAGTCCTATTTCTTTAACTTTCTAATAACCCAGTATAGCAAAGCTGCAGGTTTTTTCCCTCTTCCAGATTTAATTTTTGAAAATACACAGCTAAGTGGAGACCTCACTAGCAAAACTTTATCCTATTTTTTAGGATTTTAATTTTAATTATTTTATATAAATATATGTATATATATAATTAATTTAATTTTAATATTCAGCCACCATAATTTCTGAAATTCTTATTCCAAAGCCTCTGCCTGGCATTGGGGTGACCCCGGGTTCCCAAAGGCTCTGCCAAGAGTGAAGCTGGGCCTAGATGGGTCATTACCAGATAGATCACAGGAAAAAGAAAAAAAATGTTTAGATAAGACAATTCTCAAGCCATCTAACCAATCAAGGGAAAGGAGGTTACAAATCTCATCCCCAGGGTGAAATCCTCTTGGTACAGTCAATAGAACAGTCACAACTGGGTGACTCTGAACAAGTCACTTTAGCTCGGTTTTCTTATCTGTAAAATGAGATAATAATAATAATAGCACTTCTGAACAAATCACTTCACCTCAATTTTCTTATCTGTAAAATGAGATAATACTAGCCCTTATCTCACTGGGTTGGTTTGAGGATCAGATGAAATCATTTAGGTAGAGAACTCCATAAACCTTAAGTTGCTTTGTAAACATTAGCTATTATTGGGAGATATGTTTTCCTCCCTCCTCAAAATACAAAAACCCTATGATATTGTGATAAGGGAGCGGGAGACCTGGCTTCTGGGCTCCATCACAGACTAACCATAGGCAAGAAGTATCTTTGGGCTTGAATTTCATCATCTCAAATAGGAGACCTCCTCACACTCCAAAATGCTAACAGTTCTAAGTGCTGTTGTTCAGGGCTTCTGAAAAAGGCGTAGGAGGAAGCAGCCAAAGCGGTGCCAGGGTGTTTATAGACCTGGACCTAAAGAGAAGAGCATCTCCTCTGGAGTACCTTACAGGGGCCTGCCAGGGTCTCTGGCGGATGCGTCAGCCGGGCTTTGTGGAGGCCTCCGAAGGCCCCCCTGGAATACCTGGCTCTCTCTCCCACTGTTTGGTCCTGTAGAGTCAGCTTTAATTTCCCCACTTTTAGGAGGAGAACCTGAAGGTGCCCCCCAGTGGGATGCCCATGGATCCTGTTGACATTGAGCTGCAGTTGCATTAAAATTCATAATAATTGCCCATTTTTACCATATGCTTTTAAGGTTTACAGGGTGCTTTGTGTACATTGTCTCATCTGGTTCACACCACCCTGGGAAGCAGACAGCCCTGTTATCCCCATTTCATAGATGAAAACAAATGAGGCAAGCAGAAGTTAAGTCACTTGCTCCTGGTCCCATAGCTGGGAAGCATCACAGGCCAAACCAATGGCTCTCTTGTTCTTTCCATGACCCTCTTGTGCCTCTCCCTGCTCAGGCTAATTATCAGAAAACTATTAGGACTTTAGAGTCGGAGGAAACTTGGAATTTCTGGTCCAGACCCCTTTCAGACAGTAAAACTCAGGAACGTCGCAGAACTTCCCCACTAGCCTGTGGGAGAGCTTAGAAGCCCAGGCTCCTGTCCTGCATCCTATCATTATCTCATGGCTTCTCTGTCTTGCTGAGCAAGTGGGGGGGATGCATAGGGAATAAACCTTTGATTCCACTGGTCAGGAGAACCGACGCCGATTAGCCACAGGGCTTCAGTTTATAGTCTTAGAAAAGGGAGAGATTGGGACTCATCCAGAATTTTTGTGGTTTTTCGGCCATATCAGCCCCTACCAAAACAACCATTTTCTGTAAAGTTGTATGGTCATGGTTACAAGTTGATGCTTTTAAGCTGGACAGAAATTTGGGTTCTCCCTATCCTGAGCATTAAGACTAGTGTGTTTTTAGACTTTATATCAGATTCTCTGAACTCTTTGCTATTCTAAAATAACCCCATCAGCCATTGTTTAAAAGGATTTCCCAGCCAACGTGGTTTTAAATACATGGGTTAAATATTACTGGTAAGTTTTCTCTCAAAAAAGACAAAAAATTTCCCTCATCACATGTGTCACAGAAAAGCTGTATAAATCAAATAATGTGTGTAAATTATGAAACTCAGTCTTTAGCATTTTCTGTCCAATTTCTCACACTTATCATATTTCCCCTCTATGATTTTATAAATCTGTCCAAACTAAATTATTTTTCTGCTAGTATGTTAATATAGTTAACTCTTACTTCATTATTCTTCCTGTTAACAATGCCCTTCATTCCTCTACAATCTAGTTGGCTTCCTGCCTGAAAAAGGAGGAGGTTAGGGCTGGACAAAATATGCAAACATGTGCAAAGTTAAATAACATCAAAGAGGTTCAGACCCTAATTGCTCTCAAATCCTTTTTAGCTTGGCACTGAGAAAACTGATAACCCATTGTATTGTAAATACCAAGCCAATTCCATTCATAAGAAAATGTCCTTTTCTCTCCTTACAATCTCCAGCTCTTCCCAGTTTATCAGCTTATTTCTGGATTCATCTCTCCCTTATTCCTTCAACCTAGAATCCAGCATTACAGCCAACCATCTTCTACCCAAGACCCTAGATTTCCTTTTCTCCCTTAAACTTGTGATTTCCCTGCTTTACCAACTCCAGTAATAGATAAATCCCACCGTTTTCTTTGCTTCTGTTTCTAGAATAACTAAGGAAAGTCACAGAACCCAAGCAGATTGGCTGCACTCCAAATTCATGCTATTTAACCTCAAATTAGGACATCAGTGCTCACTGGAAATCCTTCTTTTTGTTAATGGTCTCCCTATTACATTCTCTGCAGTAATTGTTGCCTATCTTTGCCACTCTTCTCAAGGCCACAACCCAAAACCAACTCCCTTCATTCTCAAGTAGGTGATCTATTCTCCAACTTAGGAGAAGCAGGTTTTTAAGTTCTATCTTCTCCATCTCACCATTTATCTTTTGCCTTCCCCTTCCCTTTTGGAGAAAGCATCTCCATCTTCCCAAGATAAACTTATCTAATACATCCCTTTCAGGCTCTTGGTATATCACCTATTATCCTGCTTTTCCCTCTTTGTTGCCTTCTTTTCCTCTGCCTACCATGTGGTCATATCTGTCCAGTCCTAAAAATTAAACTAAAAATAAAACTTCTCTCAATCTTAAAGATTTTGGTGAGGGACAGAGAGAGGAAAAAAGGGAAAGGAGGACTAAGTCTCCTAGGACCACCCATTCACCTTTTAGAAAAATGGCCAGGCAAGAAACTGGAAACTGAGTGGATGCCCATCAGTTGGAGAATGGCTGAATAAGTTATGGTATATGAATGTTATTTTTTATTTAAGCTTATTTTTATTGACGTTTTTTATTTTCAAAATATATACAAGAATAATTTTTCAACATTGATCTTTGAAAAATCTTGTATTCCCATTTTTCCTCCTTTTCCTCTTCCCCTTCCCCTAAATGGCATGTAATCCAATATATGTTAAACATAGTTAAAAAAAAATATGTTAAATCCAATACAGGCTTACATATTTATACAATTATCTTGCTGCACAAGAAAAATCAGATCAAAAAGGAAAAAAAGAGAAAGAAAATAAAATTCAAGCAAACCACAACAAAAAGAATAAAAATACTATGTTGTGATCCACACTCAGTTCCCACAGTCCTCTCTCTTTAAGTGCAGATGGCTCTCTTCATCACAAGATCATTGGAACAAGCCTGAATCATTTCATTGTTGAAGAGGGCCACATCCATCAGAATTGATCATCATATACTCTTGTTGCTGTGTGCAATGATCTGTTCTATAAGAAATGACCAGCAGGATGATTTCAGAAGGGCCTGGAGAGACTTACATGAACTAATACTAAGTGAAGTGAGTAGAACCAGGAGAACACTTTATCCGTCTTCAGATATTTGAAGGACTTTAATGAGGAAGAAGGGTTAAACTGGCTCTGCCTGACTTCAGAGAACAGAATCAGGAGCGTGGGTAGGAGTTAACAGAGAAGCCTTAACAATTAGGGCTGCCTGAGAGTGTGCAGAGGTCCTTATCATAATGGTCTTAAAAGCCACTGAATGACCATGTGTGGGTAATATTACAGAGGGAATTTCTGCTATTGGTGAGAAATCTGAAATTCTATGACAGTACCCACACCTTCTCTCTTCACTCCTCTATTGTCAAATTAATTTAGCTCATTTAAATGGTTCTGCAACTCCATTGTTCTCCTATGTGTCTAAATAATTATCATTTGTGTTTGTGGCTATCGATCTCTTAAGCACTCTGAGTTATGTTCCTTGAATTTACTTGTCACTTATTTCCATCTTTACACTGCTAATGAAGATGAATCTTTGTTTTACTTTTTTTTAGGTAAATGTGAATGTAAAGAACAATCATTAGGAAACCCCAAAATCTTCTGTGGGATGAAGTATTCATATGGTGAGTTACAAGAAAAAAAAATGGTTTCTTTGCTCCTGAGAACCATCAATATTCTAGATGAATCTAGAATGAATGAATTCTAAAGAGGCCTTAGAAATGTATATTAAGCCTATCTCAGGCCCTAATAAATATTTGTCTTGTGTGGTACTACCAAAGACCCTGCTACAGGCTAACCCAGTTTTGGACCAATGTAGAGATTGGTACACTCACCAAGAAGAAAATTTTATTGATAGTCTCTGGCAGCACCAAACTCTTATGAAAATGAGATGAGACTTATAAATGAAGGAGGTGGAAAATGTGAAATGAAAGCAAAAGCTTCTGTCATTCAAGCTCAAACACAATTATCAAATACAGATAGTAGGGGGATGTTTAAAACTATATTTCCTTGACATGGAATAAATGCGACCAAAATATGGATTTTTCCATATCCAATGCTTTTATCCTTGATGCTGTTTATAACTATTCCCCAAAGAACTTAATAGTTACAGATTAGTTGCTATGAAATATGAGACCCTAAAAATCAGTTGAACCAGTAAAACTCTTAATCTCCCTGCAATGTAGAAATATATGGTGGCCTGTTCAACATGTATTGGATTACTTGTCATCTAGGAGAGAGGGTGAGGGGAAGAAGGGGAAATTGGAACACAAGGTTTTGCAGAGGTCAGTGGCAAAAAATGATCCTTGTGTATGTTTTGAAAATAAAAAGCTTCAATTAAAAAAATTTTAAATTAAAATTAAAAATAAAACAAATATATGAAAAAAAAAAACTAGCAAAAGTTCAGAGCAGAAGCTGACCTTAGAGCAGGGACTTTTAACCTCTTATGGATCATGAACCCCTCACACAATCTGGGGAAGCCCAAAGACCCCTTCTCAGAATAATGTTTTTAAATGCACAAATAAAGTACACAGGAAGACAAAGGAAATTCGGTTATATTGAAATACAGTTATCAACCTATTAAAAAAGAATTTCATGAACTTCAGATTTAGAATCACCTGCCTTCGAGTCTTTCATTCTAGTTCTCATCTTGCTCTTGTATACTAGTGATTTGTTAAAATGGAGGGTCACAAAGAAGGGAGCACAATATTGACATTTACAAATGCCCTGTACTTAGTGCTTTACCAGTATAGCCTCAGTTGATCCTCACAGCCTTTATGGGAGCCTGTCATTCCTTTTGATATCCAGCAACAGTGGGACCCCTGACTTTGAGTGCACTCAGTCTCTCCTGCAGCCACTTTAAATCACCGTCTCAAGGATCTTGCATCCCAAACCCACTCCCTGCAGCCTACAACCAGAATCATTCTTTCACCGCAATTCCCTGCCCTGCCATGCTGCTAGGTCTCTCAGATCACCAAATCAGCCGTCATCTACCCTGCAGGTCACCTGGGATGTCCTCAAGATTGTCTGCTTCACCTTTGTACCCTCCCCTCACCCACAGAATCCCACAGTCCTGGCTTAGGAACCCTTAGGAGCCACACTCTTGATTACATGTAGCAGCAATTAGGACAGAGGTCTCTGTCCCACGCACAGAGGGACCCCAGAGAGATAGAAAGCACTTCCAGAGAACAGTTCCTCTCATCTCCCTCCCCTTTCCCCCAATCACAGACTCTTTCCAGACTGTGATGCCCAGGGAAGTCATAAAGAATGCCGTCACCTTGAAGAACAGACCTAGGGAGACATTTCTGCATCCATCCTCCCAATATAAGCTGGTCTCCCATCTTTACCGAGGGGACTAGGAGTTGGGCTCGTCACTTTCACTGAGTGACAATATCCTTGATCTCATCACTTTCACTAATTGGCAATATCCTTGATTTCATCATTTTCACTTTCACTGAGTGACAATATCCTTGATCTCATCATTTTCACTTTCACTGAGTGACAATATCCTTGATTTCATCATTTTCACTTTCACTGAGTGACAATATCCTTGATCTCATCATTTTCACTTTCACTGAGTGACAATATCCTTGATCTTATCATTTTCACTTTCACTGAGTGACAATATCCTTGATCTCATCATTTTCACTTTCACTGAGTGACAATATCCTTGATCTTATCATTTTCACTTTCACTGAGTGACAATATCCTTGATCTCATCACTTTCACTAATTGGCAATATCCTTGATTTCATCATTTTCACTTTCACTGAGTGACAATATCCTTGATCTTATCATTTTCACTTTCACTGAGTGACAATATCCTTGATCTTATCCTTTTCACTTTCACTGAGTGACAATATCCTTGATCTCGTCACTTTCACTAAGTGGCAATATCCTTGATCTCCCCAATCTACTCAGACACATTGTGTATGTACAGAGTGTTCTTATGTCATCTCCCCAATCAGAAAGTGTGCTTCTTGAAGGCTTGCTTTTTGTTCTTTTTGTGCCCCCAGCCACTTAGCACAATGCTTGGCTTATGGCAAGCTCTTAATAAATACCTATTAACTGAAGCTAACATTTAGAGCCTATTTATTCATTCAGTCAGTCAACATTTGTTAATTGCCTGCTATGTGCTAGACACCATAGTGGGAACTGGAATACAAAAAAAGGCAAAAAAGAGCCCCTATCCTCAAGGAGCTTATAGCCACTCATGAAAGTAAATACATGACTAGATCCCAAAAGAGAAATATATATATCCTCGTGGTTGTCTTTTTTTTTTTTTTTTTTGATTCTCTGGGGAACATTGATATTTATCCTTTGTACTCCTCCGTAGTTAATATTTATTGCTCCACAAATTTGAACTGTGTATATGATGGTTATTTTTTTTTTGTTGTTTTGTTTTTTTGTTTTTTTGCTTTTCTCCTTTTGGAACTGGGTCAATACAGTGCTAAAAATAAAGATTTTATCAGCTCATGATAAAGGCTCCCATGCTGAAGTCAATGTGAAGATCAAAAAAGTGTTGAAATCCAACAAATTAAAGATTCTACGGGGAAAAAGAACACTCTATCCAGAGTCTTGGACCAACAGGGGATGCACTTGCCCAATCCTTAATCCTGGTGAGTATCTGGTTTTCTTAAAGAAAAAAATTTAGAATACATACTCAGTGTCTACAGATGTGCTCCTCTTAATATAGATGGAAAAAACCCACAGGATTTGAAGTTAATGGATTTAGGATCCGGCTGACAATTGCTAATGCTGTGACCTTGTGGCAGTGGTTTTCTCCTCTATAAAATAGAAATAATGATACTTACAGGGATATAATGAGGAAAACAGTTTGTAAACATTGAAGTATAATTGTGAGATGTCATAATGATTATTATTTTCCAAACCACAACTCTGAATAAGCATCCATCTTGTCTTTGAAATTCTGGGAACAATTCAATCAGTTCACCTTGAATTAATGTTTAAAAAAATTCTCGTTCATACCTTTATGCTCCATAAACCAATACGATATTTTCAAATTTACCAAGTTAGAGCCCTCTGTCATGGAAGGGAGCTCTTCATGTAAAAACTAGGTCTTATGACAGTACCATGGTTAAAGTCTTTTCTCAAAGGAAATCCAAATGTGAAATTCCATCCACAAACTTATATTGAATTAATTTAATTTATTTTCAAGCAAGAAGCATCTGTTTCTTTGGGGGTGGGGAGGAAGATGGGGAACAACCTTCATTCCTTATCTTGTCTTTCATTAAATAATCATTTCAATTTCAAACAAAAAACAGCAGATGCTTTAAAAAAAAAAAGCAGAGGATATTGGTAGAGGAAAATCTGGAGATGTTTCAATTTCCTTATGACTCAGAAAATAAAATTGTACCTAAAAGATGAGGGAGAGCAGGGCATGGAATATTTCCAGGAAAATTCTCTTCATTCCCTTGTTCATGTGAATATCATCTGTTTGGATGCCATTGCTGGGACCAGTTGCTTCCTTTATGTTCCAGTATTGCCAGGTCTTCAAGTTATATTAAACGTCTTCAGACTTATAGCTTTAAAGGAACAAACCAATATCAAATTATAATAATAATTTTAAAAGAATTTTCCCCAAAAATATTGAAGTGAAGAAAATAACTTATGAAATTTCTTTTGAATTTGTTAGTATTGTCCCTATCTTGAAATTTCATCTAAATTCTGTGTATTTCTGCCGATGGAAAGGATCAATTTTACTTTTAAAAATATTATTTAAAATATCTAAAATAATATTTTAAGTGGGAACAAATTTAAATAGATCAGAAAGTAGGATATTAAATATTTAATTCCGGAACCTAAAGATCATTAATTAAATTTGTATTTGCTCAATGGTTTCAGTTTTTGAGGCTCCTGCCAGCAATAATTCTGTTACAATGCCAGGACTTTTTTTTAATGCCCAGATTCTTAGGAAGGCATTAAAAACAAAAGTTCTAACTATCTGAGCCACCCTCCAGGAAGTAGACTGCACTTCCTAATCAGGTTTCTGCCAAACTGACTCAAAAGAATCAACCCAGTTCATCACAATTGGAAACCTAAGAGCAGTTATTCAAAGAATTCTGGAAAACATGTTTACTTGCTTTGAAGAAAAGACTGGAACTGGCCAAAGTAAAGCCAGACAGTCTTTTATTTTACTGTGTTTTCCATTTTTACAACTCAAAAAACTGAGCCAAAAAAAGAGTGATAAGGAAATTCTGAAACTTTCTGTGCCTACATGTCTCCTGAAGTCACCTTGGTCACATTAACAGGAGTTGATGTAAGTAAATGAACAGACTTACACATTCATTCAGTAAGCGTTGACTGTGTATCGGTTGTGTCCATAACACGCCAAGATGGGAACGGGTACTGATTGCTGGTGAATGAAAATTAGATATCAAATTATTTCAAGAAACCTTAGAGACAGGTCATTTGATTACTGGAAATGGAACTGGGAACCAATCTCTTGCCTTCTCACCTATCAAAAGAAATTAATCTCTTCAACTTTCTCATACCCGGTGGTAAATAAGAACTCCCAGGAGCTCTCCTGACCTAAGTAAGAAGAATAGAATGATTTAGTTTTGCTTTCACAGCAATAAGCAGAAAAAAAGAGCTTCTGCTCTGTATAGATCTACTACATTGTTGTTTCCCTTAATAAAATTAAATGATAGTCAGTTTTCGATTGTCACTTCTAATAGTGGCAGAGGGAGTAGAAGTCTGCATCATTTTCATAAAATACTTAGAGATCTGTGATTTCATCACAGTTTGGTATTTATTCGACTAGCATAGACTGCAAACCTTCCATGCCTTAAAGAGTCATCACCTGGTGGTCCTCCATGCCTAGAATGCTGTCCCTCCTCATCTCCGCCTCCAGGCTTCTTCTAAGCCTCAGTCCAAGTTCCACTTTCTGCAAGAGGCCTTTCCCAGTTCTCCTTAGTGCCTTCCCTCCAAGACCACTGCCCTGTCCATATCCTGCTTGTACATGATCGTTGCGTGTTAGATTATGTGCAAGCTTCTTGGCAAGAAGGGCTATTTTTGGCTTCTTTTTTTTCTTTTTTGATATTCCCAGTACTTAGCATAATCCCTGGCTTATGTAGGTGCTAATAAACAGTAATAAACTAAAGTCCAGAGCCTTGTAGAGCCGCTCTGGACTTGGCCAGCGTGTTCTCAGGGAGAAGACACCACATCTAACTTTCCATCGAAATAGGGCCTAAGAGGAGGCAGCTAGATGGCTCAGTGGGTAGAGCGCTGATTCCAGAATCAGGAAGACCCGAGTTCAAATGTAGCCTCAGACCTTTACTAACTGTTTGATCCTGGGAAAGTCACTTAGCTCTGCTTGCTTCAATCCACTGCAGAAGGAAATGGCAAACCACGCCAACATCTTTGCCAAGAAAACCCCATTAGCAGGCTTGAAAGAGTCCTACATGACTGAGGGACTGAGCATCGGGACCTAAGAACCCAAGCTGGGGCTCTAGTCCCGTGCAAAGAGCCCTAGCTCAGAAGGCCTTCGATGGGAGATATAAACAAGCAGCTGTTATCCCCTATCTCCATTGGTAACTGGTTCCAGGGATAAAAAAAAAAGATGGCAGCTAGAAGGAGTTGCCAGAGCTCTCATGGCCCAAGTAAACTTCCCACTATCCAGAGCCAAAACATCCTGGAACATCTGAAGAGCTTGGGGGTCAAGCGGAGATGAGGCTTCTTTGCAGCTGTAAAGGGAAGAGCCAGGGCCAGCAGGCAGATGTGGCTTGCCATTGCTGGGGGAGATGACTCCCCCCTCACCTGAAGTCTTTAATCTGAGTCTGGGCGATCACACCGAGGATGGGGTTTGTGGGGATTCCTTTTAACACACAGGTTTGAGGGTGCAGATGGCAGCGGGGGCTCTTCCCTCTCTAAAAAATGCGGTTATCCTGAGATGAAAGCTGGAAGCACTAAGGGGGGAAACTTCCCCTGACTTTTGAAAAAACATCAAGAACAAAAAGTTTTCCCTCCTTTCATGATGGAGGTGGGGAGACTATGTTGTGTGGAATGTCGTGTATATTGTCAGAGGCTTTTGATGTATTGGTCGGTTTTATTAAACCAGTTTTTATTCCTTTTTTAATCTTTGTTCAGGAGAAGGCTTGCTGGGTGGCTGAGGGGTGGGGAAGGATATATTTGAAAATGAATAAGATGTAAAAACTAAAGGCATTAGACTTTTTAATGTAAATACAAAGAAAAATGATTTAACTTTTGTTTTGACTTCCCTCCAGGAAGTGGACTACTTCCTAACCAGGCTTCTGCCAAGCTAAGTTAGAGTCAACTGAGTTCATCACAGTTGGAAATATAGCAATTATTCAAAAAAAATTATTCAAAAGGCCTTTGTCATGTTTTTGTTTTTCCTCTTTGGCAGATTCATGTGTGTATATTTTGTCTGCCCAATTAGATCTTAAACTTCTTGCAATAGAAACCATATCAGCTCCCTTCTTATCCCTCACAGCACCCAGTGCCAAGCACCCAGTAAATGCTATTGGAATCAGCAGTGAATGAATGACTAGATCTGTAACAGCAATAAGAAAAACAAAAGAGCTTTTTGGTGTTCTGCTGTTTCCACATTCAGAGGCTTTCAAAGGTGCAGACATATTCTAGCCAATTTATTTCTGAGGTATCTGAATCCCTAGCCATAATTGTTGTAAAGTTCACAGCTCTGTGTGTGTGTGTGTGTGTGTGTGTGTGTGTGTGTGTGTACATAAAGTACAAAATACAAGAAAACAAACTAGGGCACCAAAAATGGCATACCTTTTTAAATTTCAGTAAATATTTCTAAGCTATTTTTCTCTGCAAATTCAGTAATTATTCAGGAACAATCACGCTTTCATATACTATTCAGATGCTCTGGTCTATGAATTGAATGGTGAGTTCTGTATCTGCTAAATACGTGGTCCGGATCAGTGGTCTTCCTGGCACCCATCTGATGGGCCTTGCTCCCACTGAGGAGAATGGAGTCGTTGGTCTGTCTTTCTCTTTGAAACAAGGCTTCATGTTGCATACTTCTTTATCTTGTTCTCCACCCTTAGGTTTGGAGTACCTTATCGCAGGACATGAAGATGTAAGAACAGGAAGACTAGTTGTAAATATGAAAAGTTTCGTTCAGCACTGGAAACCAGCTCTTGGAAGAAGAGTCATGGAGATTCTCAAAAGAGATTGCAAGTAACGGCAAAGGTGTGTGGTCCCCAATAGCATTTTTCCTATGCACAAAATGCAAACTTAATGAAAAGGAGACCTCAAAAATGAAACTGGAATGTAAAAAAAAAAAAGTGCCAAAATGCATAGAGAAGTATTGTAATAGGTTTCATCTGATCCCTTTTTTGACAAATGTTTAAGTTATATATGATAACTTCTTTGGGAAAAGTTGATGATTATTTGCATAAAGAGATAGAAAATTAAACAAGGTGTTGATAACTGGCCTCTATGGGACTGATTCTGAAATTTATATATGATGGAGAAGCACTATAATAGCATCATAATATTTTGCAGTTATCCATTAAGACTCTGTGTCTAAGACCTACCAGCATCTAAGATGTTGCTTGCATTTCATGCTATTTAAAGTCATTAGCAGGACTCTAGCTAAGCACCCCAAGGACCTTGTGTCAACAAAGGTATTTCTTAAAAGAGCCTTATTTTGTTCACTGTGTATGAACTCTGGTCTGTAAGGGGTTAAATGGATCCTCTCCACATGTAAATAATCTTTCCTTGTATAAAGCACTTTACTGCCTACCACTTTGTTTGTGGAAGTTTGGAGTTTTTACTGAGAGAAGGGAAAGAAGATGGTGGTGGTGGTGGGGAGGGGGAAACTCCAGGAATTGAAGCGCCCACCCACACCCTCTAAGTATGGAATGAAATTTGACAGTAAAAAAGGCTGTCCACCGACCGCTTGGAGAAATTTTCTGAAGATGCAATCTTTAAAAAGTAAATATGTTTGCACTGAAGTCCCAACTTCAGACCAGTGTTTAGATCCTGCAGATATATGCTGTGATGAAACATTTTTTAAAAAATAAATTAAACAAGAAAAGACTTTAAAATAAGATGATATAATCATCAGTAAAGAAGAACTCTGCCTGGATAAAATGAAACAGAGAAGCCCACTTGTTCAACTGCACAAGCCAGCAATTCAAAAATGATTGTGGATATAGAATTTATTTTATTTCTGTGGTTGATGTTTGTCTCAATGTTAAACTGGTTTTCCTCCATGTCTTTATTTGCAGCATATATGGTCATTATTTCTCTCCATTATTATCACCAATGTATGTGACAGTTCACCAAATTATTACCAATTTTGTCATTATTCATCTTCTGTAATCCTTTTAAACACTACCTACAGCCTCTTCTGTACTTGAGTCTACAAAAATGAACTTCAATGCTGTAAGAATCGCATTATATCACTTCTATACAGAACATATTTTTCTAAGGTCCTGTGGACCTTGCAAAAATATATATACATATATATATATAGTGTGTGGTTAATTTGTTTTTATATTTCATATATGTAATAAAAGACTATGATTTCCTGATCTTCATTTTAAAGTGCTTTAGTTTCACAAGAAATTAGCTCAACCCATTTCCTTCACTGAGAAAACAAAAAAAAAAAATCTACTACTTAGATTTAAAACTGGACAGGTCTTAGAAGAGATCACCTCTTCCAACCTGTTCATTTTCATGATGGGGAAATTGAGGTAAGTCCCAGAGGTTAAAAATGACTGATATATAGTCATACGTAGTAAGTTTCTGTGTTGTTGTTTTCCTGAGATTGAGAGTGGAGGCTGGTTCCAGTGGATTGTATTTCTACAAACATCATCGTTCTTCATCAGCCCCCAAGCTTTTGACTTAACCTTGCATGGAAAAGCTCTCTGCTGACTTTATCTCATTTATCTTGACAGTGCTGATTCATATATATATATATATATATATATGCACTACATATAGGTTTAGTTCTTAAACTTCTGGATTACATAATTCTGTCCCTTTATGTTTCACATAATTAAAAATCTATTTTCAGTTCATAGCTCTTAGACTTTAAAATGTACTGGATCTTAATTTTCTTATCATTTCCAAAAGTTTTCACCTTATACAGTTTTTCTTTTAGGTTCATTTATTTATTTTTAACATTTTTAAAATTTTTGAGTTCTAAATTCTCTTTTTCCCACTTGATCCTCTTCTGTCCACTGAGAACTCAAGCAATATAATATCAATTATAATTGTGAAATCATGCAAAACATATTTCCATATTATCCATATTTGCAGTCTTTAAATAGAATATCTGGTGGGGCTACATTCCTGATGATCTAATTCCCATTCCACTTTAGTAATCTTCAGGTGACAACTTTGAGTTGAATGTAATAAAGATGGAATTCAATAGAGACAAATATAAAGTCCTACACTGGGGTTCAAAAAGTCAACCACCTAAATTCAAGATAGAGGAATGATAGCAAGTGAAAAGGACATTTAATAGTTTTGAGGGAACCACAAATTCAGTATGAATCAGCAGGGAGACATAGCAACCAAAACTGCTCCATGAATAAAGTCCATGTTTTCTGAAAAGAAAAGGTGACAATTCTGCTGTGTCCTGCCCATCAGAGCACACCTGAAGGATTTTGTCCAGATGGATGTCACATTTTAAGAAGTAGGTTAACAAACTGGAGCAACCAGATTGACTACTATGTCATATGATCATCGGTTAAAGGGACTAAAAATATCCAAAAGAGGAGACTCAGGAGGAACATTATAACTGTCTTCAAGTACTTGGAGGGCTATTATATTTATTCTGCCTAGTCCCAGAGGACAGCAATCAGAATTTCGGGTGAAAGCTGCAAAAGCAGACTTTGGTGCTGTGGGAGAGAAAATTTCCTAATGACGAGAGTTGTCCAGAGCCTTCAAACATTAAAAGGTGCTCCATCACTTGAGGTCTTCAGAAAGGGGCTGGGTGGCCATCTGTTGAGTAGGTATCCTTCACCAAGACAGAAAACTGAATGAAGCTTTCATTTGTGACTTCACATACATGTGAGAACTTTTCATTCCTAATTATTCTGATGCTCTTCCCCACCCCAATATCACCCCTTCCCCAAAACTCTCCACCATCTGCTTCTCTGCTTTATTAGTCAGCAGATTGTATGAGTAATGTCCAAATACATCAGGCAAGCTTTGCCAGAGGAATGTTGCTAATATTTAATATCTGATGCAATGGAAAGTCCCAGAATAGGATAACCTTTTCAGAATTACACTAATGAGATCAAATCTATGGGGAAATGACCGTTAAGTTCTAAAATCCATGTGCATCTGTACTCAACAGAAAGATACAGTGTAGATAAACAGAACTCTTTAGGGGAAAAAAAATGCATTTTTTTTTACAAAACAAATCCATCCCTCAATGATCAGAAATCAACTATCCACAATGGAATGTTACAGAGAAAGGAATTTCAAAAATTCTCCATCCTTTCCTCGCTCTCTTAGGACACGGAAGAATAAGGACTGTGACCACTATGGCTGACAAGCTCTGTCCACAATCCCCAGGGTTTACTTGCTTTTGTGTTCATTGTTTCAGTGACAGGCTGTCCCCAAACTTAGCCTTATCAAAGAGTCAAAGCTACTCACAACTATTTTCCCACAGTTCAGAAGGAAAATAATTATGAATAACTATAATATTGCATGGGAGATTGCATGCAGAGGAATGAAAGGGAAGCAAATGGGTGTCTTTTGAAATACCAGCAAGGAAGTTTTTTTTTTAAGTAAGGTCCCTGCCAACTCATACCCACACTGAGTCCAAAGAATTTGATTAAAATCATTTTTTCCCTACAGCAACACTATGACCACATTTGTTACTGCCTAAAATGTCATTGAAAGTGACAGATTTCTAGGCGTATTTTTGAATGACTAAAAAGGAAATATGTTAGACATGAAAAAGGTGAAGTGAATAGATGGGATAGACATTTGGAAATTATGAGCTATAAGCTTAAAAAGGCAAGAAGACAGAGCCTGCCTAATCTCATCATTTGATTCCACCAAAATTAAATAAATGAATAGATGGATGGATGGATGGATAGATAGATGGATGATAGATAGATCTGGCAGAACACCTATATGGAACTGTTGCATAGCAATTTTTCAAGCGAAGTGTACAGATCTATGATTTCATTAGTATAGGGAACTCTGAGGAAATTCTCTCTATCAATGCAGATTTGGTTACTGGATACATGAATTTTTTAAAAATGTTATATTTCAGTAGATTTGGCTTTTTATAATTCTGTTAATTTTGTGCATTTAAAAATATTATTTTGAGGAGTCCATAGACTTTACAAGGTTGTTAAAGGAGTCCAGACCAGAAAAGGTTAAGAAACTCTGTCAAAGAGAATTATCTGGGTCACTGAGAGGAAATATAACTTGCCCAATGTCACATAGCCAATGTGTTTCGAGAATGGGATTTAAACCCAGGTTTTCTTCCACCAAGACTGCCTGTATATGCACTATATGATGCTGCCTCTCTTCCATCAAAGACTTAGCATGGAAGCACCATTTCTTCCACATATAGTGAGTACCACATAGATAATAATTTTATTAACTAGACTGGCTGAATGCCATCTTCCCAGTTCTCCATACTCCAAGTTGCAATACACCCCGTTGTCTCGCTATGTCCTTAATTACACACTTTTTCTTCTGCCCTCTTCATTGTTCTAATTCTCATCACAAGGTAAAAAGTGTTAATCACTTACATTTAAGATGAACCAAAAAGGGTTTTTTTTTTCACTTTTTACCTTTATCCTGAATTTTGGAGTTTAATTATGTATTGCTTACTATTTTATTGCTGATATTCTTGAACCAATAACCTGTGGATTTCAAAGGTATTTTTTAATTCTTTAAATCCTGTGATACATGAGCTATAGAAGTAAGAAAGAACAAACTGCAGTATGCAGAAACTTTTAAAGCTGAGAGAGAACAGTTTACAGAGAAGAGCACCCAAAGAAGAATGTAAGAGAGCAGTGGACAAAAAAGGAAGCATTTTTTTCCAAGTAAGTATGTGTAAATTCTTTCATCTTGAACACATGAGAAAAAAGTGAAAGTCACACTTTATTTAATAGATGATTTCTTTCCAAATTAAGGCAAAGTCTTTATGACATGCTTCTCAACCACATGAAAAAAATGCCCCAGATCACTAAAATTAAAAGAAATGAAAATTAAAACAGCATTTCATACCCAGAAAATTGACAAAAATGATAAAATGTGCAGATTGTCAATGCTAAAGGGGCTGTGGAAAGATAATTGCATTAAGTGTCCATCTATTCTGAAGAATAGTTTGGAATTATCAAGAAATGTAACTTAAGTGTTCATGATTTTCATCCATAATCCCATTACTGAGCATATATTCAGAGAGATCACAAAAAAAGGTCCTATATATACCAAAATATTAACTTTTATAGTCTGGAGAACAAATGAGTATCCATCAGTTGGGATACTGAGTTAAGAAATTATGGCATAAGAACCAGGAGATCATTGTACACAGCACAAGAAGATTCTATGATGATCAATTCTGATGGATGTGGTCCTCTTCATCAATAAGATGATTCAGACCAGTTGCAAAGATCTTGTGATGGAGAGAGCCTCTACACCCAGAGAACTGTGTGGATCACAATGCAGTATTTTCACTCTTTTTCTTGTTGTTTGCTTGCATTTTGTTTTTTTCTCATTTTTTTTCCTTTTTGATCCGATTTTTCTTGTGCAGAAAGATAATTGTATAAATATGTATGCCTATGTTGAAGTTAACATATATTTTTACCATGTTTAACATATATTAGATTAGGAGAGAGAGTGGGAAGAAGGAGAGAATTGGAACACAAGGTTTTGCAAGGGTCAGTGGTGAAAAATTATCCTTGCATATGTTTTGAAAATAAAAAGCTTCAATTAAAATAAAAATTTTTTTAAAAAATTATGGCATATAAAAATGATAGAATACTATAAGTAATAACAAATAGGAGGCATTCAGAAAAGCATGGAAAGATATACGATTAATGCAAAATAGGGTGAGCAGAAATCAGCAATATATTCAGTCATAACTACAGAAATATCAGCAATACTCAGAGACATCCCAACTCAGATTAATTGCAATGACCAGGCTTGATCCCAGATAAGAATTGATAAAAACATACTTCCTGTACCTCAGTAAAAAAGTTGGAGGACAAGGGATACAGAATGTCCCACATATTGTCACCACAACCATTTTCATTTCAGTTTAGTTTCACTGTTCATTGTTGCAAGAGCTGGGTGGCAATACCAGGAAATGTTGAGAGTAAAAATAAAAGCTCAGAGTATTGATAAAACTTGAGGGAAAAAAAGGAAAAAATGAGAAAAGTTTCAAAAGTTCAAAGACAAAATGTTCTTTTCATATCTACTCTGGATTAGCCATCTTTCAATAGTTATGGTTTTTGAAAGTGCTAAAGAAATCCAAGTTTTTTGAATCAGGACTCTGAATTTGGATATTTAACTGAAATGACTCCTTAATAACTCTTCTGAAACTTCTTGTCTATAAAACATCTCCCAAGTGGAAAAAAATGATCACTTTGGTTACATTCTGAAATCAAATGTTAAATATGTCTTAAAGACATACAAAACCAATAAAATCAATTTTTTTTGCAGGGACTTAACATCACAACTACTTCAGAGTATTTATTACTACTATTTAGGCAAAACTCACTTGATAATTAAAAATAATGGTTGACAAACTCTGGACTTTTTTCATTAGCTCTCTGATAAAACACCTCTTACTATAAATGTGTCTCTACATCATTACAAATCAGTTTTGTCCTTCCTTTAAGGCTCCACAGCATCATGGAAAGATCAATCAAGAGAGCCAAAAGTCCTGAGTCTGAATTAGGTCTCTGATACTTAGAAACTGCGATGGTAATTGCTTTCCCCTTCATCCTCCCCCCAGCCTAATTGATGTAATCCCAGAAAATAAGAGACAGTTGGTGTTGAAAAGTACAAAACAAAAAAGTTTTGCCTTATTTTATGAATTTTATGAAGTGTGAAAGAATTAACTCGGTGAAATGGAGAGCAATTTTTCATTGGCTTTACAAAGAATACTTCTTGGGTCGTTATTAAACGGTATCCCTGCCAGCTGTGGAAGCGGTGGAGGAACAATTACAGCGGAAGGTCCCTTTGTAGAGTGAGACTTTGCAGTCTCTACTAGAGGGCAAGGTGAGGGCTTTGTTGTCTTGCAGTGAAGTTTGCTTGCCTATCAAGAGACATGATGGCCAACAAGGCCATCAAAAAGCCCAGCTGGGCGGCCGAGTGGAAACCCTGTGCCCAGGATGTGGGACCGGTGGACTGGATGCTTGAATTGTCTTGGTCTTCCTATGCTTACTACCACTGCAGCACCAGCTCACTTCCCACCTATACTCAGAGTATGGGGAAATGTGCCTCTGGTTTTTTGGGGGGATGTTTAGTAGCTGCAGCTGATACTATGCCAACTTAGTTAATTGTTTTGCACATTTGTGTCTACTGGTCTCCTTGTATCTATAACACACTGGTGGGCACCCCTGAGGCTTGAGGACAGAAAAATCAGTGTTTGCTCCTTAAGACTCGTGAATTTTAAAAGAGCAGACCCATAAAATTCCCTGGAACTTCAGTTACTCACCCACTCTAGGATAAAGCCTACCATTGCAAGTGTGAGATGGGGTAGGGGTGAGGGTACCTTTACTAAAATTTACCTTGGTTTTCTTATCTGAAAAGGAGGTACTTTCCCTGCTACACAGCATTGTTCTGAGAAAAGTGCTTTAAAAATCTTAAAATCTTATCTAAATGTGAATTTTTATTTATTTTTTTGTTGAAGCTTTTTATTTTCAAAACATATGCAAGGAAAATTTTTCACCATTGACCCTTGCAAATCCTTGTTCCAATTTCCCTCCCCCTTCTCTCCACCCTCTTTCCTAGATGAGAAGTAATCCAATATATGTTAAACACGGCAAAAATATATATTAAATCCAATATATGCTTACATATTTATGCAATTATCGCTGCGCAAGAAAAATCAGATCAAACAGGAAAAGAAATGAGGAAGAAAATAAACAAGCAAACAAGAAAAAAAAGTTGAAAATGCTATGTTGTGGTCCACCCTCACTTCCCACAGCCCCCTCTCCTGGTATAGATGGCTCTCTTTATCACAAGATCATTGGAACTGATCTAAAATCATCTCATTGTTGAGAAGTGTCAGATCCATCAGAATTGATCATCGTATAATCTTGCTGTTGCCATGTAGCACGATCTCCTGATTCTGCTCACTAAATGTGAATTTTAATAAGGGACTAATGGATTAATTAGATAAAAGTCATCTATTCTAATAAATTAGTTGGCTAATGTGTTATCCACGCAAGATCACATCATGCCTTATTGACCCAATTAAAATCACCCACCTCCAGGCCTTTTTAAAGAATTATTTTAAATACAGGTGGCAAGTCATTTGAGCCTCTCAGTGCTGAACAAATCACACTGAGTTTCTTTCTTTGCTTGTTTGTTTGACCAGTGCTCTTCCCCACCCAATATAGGAAAATATATCTATTTTCCAGCAGGAGTCTGAGGTTACATAGAAGGAAAGAGAGAAGAAAGGGAAGAAATTATGAATTTATGGAAAGAATGAGAGGTGCAAGGAAGCCTTGTTGAACTATAGGAAGCTCTCAGTGATTTGTGTGCAAGGAGTTGGACTGGCATTGTTGACAAAAGGGTCAGGTATCTTTTCTGACCTAAAAAACCCTCTTCTCTCATTGCACACACACACACACACACACACACACACACACACACACACACACACACCCTATCTTCATGTTGCCCTGCCTCTAATCTTCAGCAGCCGGAAGAACTTTTGAAAAGGCTTGAGAACAGACAGACAAGTGGATATTTTTATCAATGTTTTTTTTTCTTTGATAAATATTATATGAAATAGCTTGCAGCAAAAATTCAGAGTATACAGTTGAACTTTTTTTTTAATCACACCAAATCTTTTTTTAATGGTATCTAAAAAAGAAACTCTCGAGTTTTTAGATCCACTCATTTTTATGAAGTCAAAGATGATCCAGGGGAGGAAAGGGGAAGCAGATAGAGGAAATCACTAAAAGAATGGGTGGGTAAAGGAGAAAAAAGAGGGTCAAGTAAAGGATTATCAAAAAACAATTTTATTCAAGGGGCAAGAGGAAGATGAAGATGAAGAAATGGAGAAAGAGGAAGGAGTGGAAAGAAAAGGATTATTTGGTTTGTAGAAACTCCATCATGTAGAATCATTTTATAAACTGTAAATGTCCTTAAGCCATGTGATCTCATCCCAGTAGGAAGGCAGAAATGCAAGACGTTTTCCCCCATCATGGGATTAATAGTCCTCAACAAATGACTTGTTTCCTATCTCCATTTCTTTATATAAAGAAAAAAAATGAATCCCTTTTCATGTTCTGGGGATGTTAGAAAAAATAAGATGAGGTAGTTTATCTGGTTTTATTATTTGGGTGTTGGAGGAGTTTTTGTCTTGTTTTTATATTTAATATCCTAAAATAATCCAAGTTAAGAGGTAACATTCTCTCCCAGAGAATTTGTTTCCAAAAAAGAAACTGGGCAGCGTCACCCTAGATGCACCAGCAGCCACTGTTTCCCTTGGATGAATTGAAAGCAATAAATGACTAAATTCTTCAGAGCAAAAAGCAGTTATAATTGGATAATGACCACAAAGCATCAGTTTCTGAGGTGCCCTTAATGCCCAGAGGGAAGCAACAGAATTCTTCCTCCCACAGCCCTATTATGGAGCTGACAGGGTCCTGCTCTGTGCCGTGCTCATTAATTTTCCTGTTGGGCTTCAAGATTTACGACAGCTTTGTCTGACACGCATGTGTTAGACAGGTATTGTTGCATGCTTGCCTAAGCCACGGAGGGGGCTCCCCCCCATTGCCTGCTGCGGGCTCATCACGTCACCGCAGCTTGGGAAGATTCACTCGAATCCATGAGGAGAAATCACAATAATAGAAGACATTCTAGTCATTCTTTCAACCCTTTGGGAAGTCCCACTGCATTCCAGCCACAAAAGAATTCAAGTCCCCGAGCTCAGTGTCAATGGCCCGGTCCTAGCCATGTGGGCTTTCTCCATGTAATAAACCCATCTTCATAATTAACTCCATAAATTCCCTGCCAGCCTTCCTAACCATGAACCACGGCCCGTTTCTATGGGAAGGTCAAACTTTTGTTTTGTAAATTATTTTCAGTCCCAAACCCTGACAGGCTGGCCCAGCATCCTTAATTCAAGATTCCCGAGATCCTCAAGGCTGGGCACAGAGACCCACTGGTTAGCGTGGACTATTTCCAGCCGGGGGTTGCTGTGATTGCTTTCTTTGTTTATTATTTTTTTATAAAATATTCCACTTTCAAGAGAGATCATCATAATCATGAAAAAAATCATCCCCCTTTTATAAGGAAAATAGCCAACTATCCCACCGGACCCTATCAGGGATAACTGCCTGTATCAAAAATCAAATCTTGATGGAAAACTTTCCCCACAAATACTCTGCTCTAGTTCCAATTTTATTTTTCTTTTCTAAGAAGGCTGGCCTTCCTATTCATGCTCTACTCAGTCTTTCCTCTCTACAGAAAAGTGGTTGTTAATGAGGGTGGTACAATTAAATAAAAACAAGACTCTAGAAAATTTCTCCTACTTTTTAATGCAAAGGAAACTGTGTGCCCCAGAGCAATTTCAACTAATTCAGCTCAAATTTATCAAACTGTTACCAGGAGACAAACTCACTGACCTTGGCAGTCCGACAGGGGTAATCTTTATACTATATGAAGATAAATAATATCTTCAGTGTGCCCTAGACCCTGAACAAATTTCTTTCATCACCAGCAATTTATGCGTCTTTGTTCCCATGCATTCTTTTAGATTGAACATGAGTGGGGGAGGGAGGAGGAGGAAAAAACTACTCCCTATCCAGCTTTTGAGTGTTACTTGGGAGGAAGATGGAGAGCTCTTTGGTGTCTAACTCTAGGATCCCCTCCTGCCTGAATGTAGATGGACGGCCGGTTCTCTGTTCCATTACTTTCACGGAGCCAAAACTGATCTGTATCCTCATGAAGTAGTGAGCAGCCTGGCGGATGGAGTTAGTGTGAGAGGCAGGCGACTGAAAGCCTAAGACACTGCCCATCCATCCTCCTTACAGGCAGGAGAAAGGGGGGGGGGATGATGGAGAGCTGATTTCCATTTTGTTCTCTCTCCAGGACTGATTAATAATTATTCCTCTAATTCTCCTTCCAAAAACTCCAGTTTTACTGGAAACTGAATGAAAACCATCAGTTGGAGAATGGCTGAACAAATAATGATATGTGAATGTTATGGAATATTATTGTTCTTTCTGTAAGAAATGACCAGCAGGATGATTTTAGAGAGACCTAGAGAGATTTATATGAACTGATGCTGAGGGAAATGAGCAGTACCAGGAGATTATTATATACTTCAACAACAAGATCATACAATGATCAGTTCTGATGCATGTGGTTCTTTTCAACAATAAGATGATTCAGACCAGTTCCAATGATCTTGTGGGAACTGAGTGTGGATCACAACATAGCATTTTCACCCTTTTTTGTTGTTGTTTGCTTGCATTTTATTTTCTTTCTCATTTTTTTCCTTTTTGATCTGATTCTTCTTATGCAGCAAGATAATTGTATAAATATGTATGCATATATTGAATTTACGTATATTTTACCATGTTTAACATATGTTGGATTACTTGCCATCTGAGAGCGAGGTTGGGGGGAAGAGTGGGAAAAACTGGAACACAAGATTTTATAAGGGTCAATGTTGAAAAATTGTCCATGCATATGTTTTGAAAATAAAAAGCTTTTATAAAATAAATAAATAAATAAAACTCCAGTTTTAGATGCAGAGGTAGAAGGAACATCAGAGATCACACCGGTCCAGCACCAGTATTTCGCAGATGAAAAAACTGAAGCGGAAAGAGTAATTGTGACTTGTCTACAGCCACAAACTCTCCTAAATCCACATCTAGAGCTTTTTCCTCTTCAACTAGAATTTCTTCCTCTTCCCCATCCCGTTATCTTTTCATGGATACCTCCTGATGCCCCAGACTGTGAGCTTTTTTTAGCATTAGGACATGGTTTGTATCTCTGTATTTTTCAATCATTTCAATTAGGCCTGACTCTTTGTGTGAACTTATTTGGGATTTTCTTGGTAGAGAGACTGGAATAGTTTCTCATTTCCTTCTCCAGCTCATTTTACAGATGAGGAAACTGAGGCAAACAAGTTATATGACTTGTCCAGGGTCACAAACTTGTAAGTGTCTGAGACTGGATCTGAATTCAGGAAAAATGTGTTTTCCTGACTTTATTCTCTGCACCATCTAACAGACATTTACTAGTTGTGATAGTTTTATTGTCTACATATCCATCAAAATCACAGTCTATGACTTTTATAATCAGATCACAAGAAATTTGAAATAGAAAAAAGAATATGTAGGAATATCTACAATATATGTAAATACAAAAATATGAAAAACATAGATATGAGTCATCTGATTTGTATTCTGTAGGGATCTTATAGTCTAAAAGTACTATTTTATAAATGAGGAAGTTGAGACCCAGGAAGGATATCTTAGCTTAGGAAATATTATGTAGTTAAAGGCTCATTACCTAAGAACATAACATGTCCACATGGGTAGAGTCAAGATGCCTGAAAACAAAGTATAGATATCCACTACTTCTCATCCTCAAAACTAATTTTGGAGAAAGGGACTTCCAAATGGTTGCATTGTCTAAGACATTAGTTAATGTATTCAATAAAATCTTAATACAGTTGAATAAAGGCTCTTCAGTGATTATATGTAGGTGTATAAAATCCATTTGAAATGGCAATCAGGTGCTTTTTTATGAATGCAATGATGCTTAAATTGGTATGTTTTGATTAATAATAATAGCAATAGCTAGCATTTATAGAATACTTTGAGATTTACAAAGTGCCTTGCAAATATTTTATACTCATAACAATAAAGTAAGAAGTATTTTTATATGACTTCCCCAGGGTAACAAAGATGACAGGATTCAAACTCAAGGCTTCCTAACTTCAGGTCCAGCACTTTCTACTAGGCTATTTAACTGCCTAAGACTTCTCAGGGTTTTAGAATTAGTTATAATCTTTCTATTGTTCTAACTCAGGAGTCCCCATCAGGGAGCTTCCCTGATGATTATCATTTAATGTCAATTAGTCAGCCAGACACAATTAGAGCTTTTATAAAGATTTACTTCCTAAGGATTTCTATAGTAAGAGCAGTTTACAACATATTCTTACCCAAAAAAAGTCTGTGACATGCTCTTTCACCAATATATAGAGTCCAGGAAAAAATAAACTCAAGTTTAAAGAGCATGTGTAGCAAAAGATAACAAAGAGCTCCTGTAAATCCTTTCTTTCATTTGCCCACACAAAAGCATAGCACGTATCAACTGAGAAAGATCCAAAGAGAAAACTTTAAGTCTATCATCTACCTTTGAACATCTTCTAAAATTAATCCTTATTATGTTTAAAGTTTCTTAAGGACAGGAACTCGTTTTTTTTATCTTGATATCCCAATGTAGTACATGATCTAGAGACACTTTCCCAATTCAGGAATCAGGTCTCTAGGACATGGCTACTACATCCTCTCAGGGCTTTAGAATTAGTTATAAGGGATTGAGGGATATCTTTCTATTGCTGTAACTCATGAAACAGAGAGAGAAGAGACTGAGATGCTCTCTCTGCCCCTGAGTGATTCATTCCCAGGAGGTTTAATTGAGGTACTCTCTCCTAACTCCTGCACATGTAATTCCAAAAAGCATGATGGCATTATACAGCCACAGAGGGTGTGATCAAGTCTGTGAGCCAATGCAAACAGACTTCATCTTGCACCTAAAGAGGTATCCAAGTCCAGAATTCTTTGCAATATGCAATTATCTTCAAATTTTTCTCCTTCTGTTCTAGTTGAATGATGTGTTCCCAGTGAAATAATTTCATTAAATGAGTATGTTGAATTAGAGTTCAGTTATTCTTCTTTCTGTAGAAACAGGGGACCGAACGATTGCCCACTCCTTATTTCTCTTAGAAATGTGCTCCTAGCAACTCAGGTTCTGGCTTTAAGAGTGAGAAAACTTGCCTGAACCAGCCTCTTATTGTTGCCTGTAGGTTGTAGGATCATTTATATATAATAGTCTATTTGGGGGGACTTTTAATCTTTTCCCTTACACTACATCTCCCAGAAGGCTTTGAGGAAGGAAAGCTCTCAGATTTTTCCCAAAGGGTCACGATCAATGTATGGACATTTCTGGATAATTTTTGAAGGTGAAGGTCAGAAATAGAGACTTTCTCTCTACCTAATGAAGAAAATCCCCATCTCAGTAAGCAAGCGGGGTCCCATTCAGATGAGGCAACAGTCGGTGGGTAGAGACAATCGGGCAGGACCAAATTTCTCAAAATTAATCAGTGAGTTATGTGAGCGTTTCAAATCCACCCACTCTGTACCAGCGGGAGTTGGGATTGTTCCCTCAACACCTGGACAGTCTTTTTATTCCAGGTCTGAAATGGGAGCCAGTTCCAGTGGGGTGGGGTGAAAAGAGCCGAGATGGTTGCCATTTCTGAAATACCTGTGTCTGCTGGCTATGTTTTTATTACGTTTTTGCCTAATCCAATTAAACTATTTACTAAGATCATAAGGCTTTGCCCAGAGGCCTTTGATTGAGGGCTGTGAAGGGAAGGGGGAAAGGGGCTAAGTAGATGAGAGGTGAATGGAGAGATTTTGATTAGGGGATACACAGATGTTCCTAGACCTATCCCGAACCCCAGGTTTATTTTCCACAGGGGAAGAATGAAAAGGTAAAAAATAACCGGCTTCCTAAATGAGAAACCAAGCAACATGGCAAATGCAATTACTCCCTTCCCCCGGGTAATTTTTTAGATGGATAGAAATAATCACTTATGTGGATATCTGGATAATCTGTATGATGGAGAAAAATAATAATGGCATCCTCCTCTCCCTCCAATTCCCAATCTCCAAATTGTGAATAATTAAGGGACAAATGAGGCTCTAGGGATGACATTAGCATAAGGAAGGGTTGTTGAATATTGTCTCTGATTGAAAATAATTTTGGCGACAGAGAGTATGATAACCTGGAAGGAAGTCATTTCCTAGGCGACAGGCCCAAAGTGTAGAGCATCCCCTCACCACATTAATTTCTTCTTTCATAATTAATGTGAAATTATATATAAAGGGCCGATTTATATATATATATAATTTATATAAATATAAATATGTATACATATAATATATAAATGGTTGAATACACCTACTAATTACATGAGACTAGACTGGATATATATGTTTGTGTGTATGTATTCATACATACATACATACATACACTCACATTTCAGAACAGTTTTTTCTCAAGGGGAGGTGAAATAACAGGTCCAACACTCATCCTCCCCCACACCAAACAAAAAAAAGGAACATCTAGCTTTATTTTGGACTTGCTTGAGCTATATCTTATTATCCAAGATATTTGCAGAATTCCCAGACAAAGGTCACCACAGTATAATAAAAGTGCCCTGTACATACCCAGATTCCCTCACATGAAGGGATTACATAAGGATAACTCTTATTCAAAGTCTGAGAAAGGGGAGGAAGCTCCAGGCTAGGTACATCAGTTTGTTTCCCCAGCACAATGTAGGTGACAGATTGCTATGTCCACAGCAAATTATCTGGGACAGAAACCTGCAGCACCTTGCCTACAGTAGTGAAGGTCCTTTTAGAATCAGATGGTCAAGTTTCAATAATCTTGAGATGAAGAGAGCCATCTATATTCAGAGACAGAACTGTGGGAAGAATGTGGACCACAACATAGCATTTTTACTCTTTCTGTTGTTTGCTTGCATTTTCTTTTCTTTCTCGGTTTTTTTTTCCTTTTTTATCTGATTTTTCTTGTGCAGCAAGATAACTGTATAAATATGTATACATAGATTGGATTTAACATATATTTTAACATATTTAACATGTATTGGATTACCTTCTATCTAGGGGAGGGAGTGGGGAGAAAGAAGGGAAAATTTGGAACACAAGATTTTGCAAGGGTCAGTGCTAAAAAATTACCCATGCATATGTTTTGTCAATAGAAAGCTTTAATAATTTAAAAAAAAGAATCAGATGGTCATTCAAGGATTCTATAGTCATGATTGGCCCAGGGATGTAAAGTAGTAACAATAGCTCCCCTCTATAGCATGTAATACAGCTTTATAGATAGGGCTCTCCTCCTCCAATCTTGTGAAATAGCTACTACCAGGATTATTATTCATATTTCACACGTAGGGAGTTCAGCAAAGTCTGAAGTTAGCAAGAAGGCAGCTGATGTGCACAATAAAGTCAGGGATGCAGAATCTTCCTGCCTCATCCAGAGTTTATGCTGGTCCCTGGTTCCATGTGCATAGCGGTCAGAGAGGATCATGGAAGTAAAGTGGCTTCCATCAATCCAACTGCCACAGAGTCATCTTTTTCTGAGAGTCTTTTGGAGAAGAGATTTTAAAATATGTTTCAAGGACAGGCTCACAATGAGGATTCCCAAAAGCCCATGGATATGGGACTTTTACTGGTGAAAATCAATGCCCTGAGCCTGCTTGAGAGGATGGACAAAGTTGGACAAAGAAGTTTGTTCTCTTCGGGTCTCCATTTGCTTGCAGCTCAGCACTCTCTTTGGGTATTTCTGGCTTCCAGCTTCAGGAGAAATGTGGACAAGGCCAATCCTACCTTAGATTACTGAAGAAAAATGCTCTGGGAAGAAGCCACCATGAAAGAGCCAGCAGTCTCCATCACATCCCCATCTCCGGTTCACCGTATTAGCGACTTTGGGGAACTACCCCTTCCTCAGAGGGGTGAGATCTAGGATGCTCTCTGCTTTCTTCAGCTAAGTTACCTCTCTTCCAATGAGAGAGATCCTTAAATAAATACATTCTCTTATGTATATTTTCTCTGATTTCTGTTAAGATAAATGGGTTTCTTGGCTATTTTCTATATGTGGTCATTATGGAACTGGTATTTTATAGGAAAGGAGCTGAGCCTTGTATATAAAGCTTGGGTCCCCCTTTTCCCATTAATGAACAGCAATCAGTAGTTTAGCTTGAACTAGATAAGTACATTTCCTAGACTAACAACATTTAAAGAAGCAAATAAATATAATTCTAGTTTGCTATTCCTTTTCTCTGAGCAGACCAGAATGGTTAACTTCTGCCCTCCATTTCCTGCTTCCCCTCCTAGCAAGAATTAAAGTCTTCTTTGACTTCAAACCACATTATGATACCCCAATATTGTATGTGAACACAGCCCCACTATAGAAGTAATGAGGCTTACAAGGAATTTCTGACCCCCTAAAGATAGTCGTCTGGGACCACTGACCGATCGAGGAAAGAAGAATACACAATCTTAGCATAGGACCTTTTAGAGCAGGGCTTCTTAAATGTGTTTTTCCCCCCCTCACAACCTCTTTAAACGTGAAAATTTTTATGTGACCCCATCTTGAATCTGAGCTGGAGGGTTTCTGGCAGCATTCATGCAAGCATGAATGTTATATATTATATATGTTATATATTCAGAATCAAGACTGCAGAGAATTCAGATGATACAACACGGGCAAGCTCTGTCAGACACCTCAGATTCATTACACGTTTGATTTAGGATTGATTTTGGTCCCTGCACTCAGAAACTTTTTACCACTGCCAAATTTGTCACAACTCCATATGGGTTTGCAACCCACAGTTTAAGGAGCTTTGTTCTAGCAGGGGTCCTCAAACTTTTGTTCTCAATATCTTTATCCTATTAAAAATGATTGAGGATCTGTCCAAAGAGTTTTTGTTTATGTGGTTTATAGTTATAGATATTGATCACATTAAAAATAAAAACTAATTATGAATTTGTAGACTCGCTGAAAGGATCTCAGAGATTCCTAGGACGCTCTGAATCAGACTTTGAGAATCATTGTTCTAGAGGATGGGAGCATGTGAAGACTTCCCTTAGGGGACTGAGTAAAGAATAATTTGTTCCATTGGCCTTAAAGGATGCTGAAGCCGATGCTATAGAGAAGTAGTGAGAGACTGAATACATAAGTCACCTACTGCATCCCCCATCATCACCAAATGACCTTGGTCCATTCACTGGACTTCTATGACTCTGAAAGAGAGATTAAAGATGATGACTTTGCACAACTCTGTCTCATTTAAATCCAATTTATTCGCAAGCCAAGATACAACTCCTTGATGTCATTGGTTTTCTTCAAAAAATGAAAGATGAACTATATCAAGATGGCCCTGAAGAACAGAAGCCTGCACATGGTAGCAAAATGCAGCTCACTTATCTGAGCAGGAACAACACATTCCCAATGAATAAAGAGATCCACAGAGAAAGTCTCATTCTAAATGAATTTGAGCAAGTTCCTTCATCCTCTGGATGTTTTTTCTTTTGTAAAATTAGGGGGTTGGACTAGCTTCTTCCAGATCCAGATATCTGAGCCTATGAGAAGCAAAATGGCACCATTAGGGAACAAGGGAGAGCTGCCTCCATCATATACAATATTCCTAGGTCCCTGTAGGTGTTCCTTCATGCATGTGCTCGGGCTATCTGTGTTCCTAATATTTGCTCTGGCCAAACTCATCCTTTATAGATCCCTTCCATCCATATGCCCTGGCCACCTAGCATGTGTCCCTGCATACGTGTTCCCTGCTTGTGCATGCTCTTCCATATGTGTCCCTTTCCCTACTTGTGATAAAGAAGAGAATACACTTTATATGTGCTTGTTCTGGGAATCCTTTCTTGTCACTTTCTTAGCTACGACATTAGCCATGTCATTTTGTTTTGTTTTATAATAACTTTTTATTAGAGAAATATATGCAAGATTAGTTTTCAACATTCATCTTTGCAAGTGAGTGTTGAAAATTACCTATGCTTATGTTTTGAAAATGTTAATAAAAAAAGAAATTTCAAAAAATAATAAAGCATAAGGGAAAAAAGCATTCACTCTTGCAAAACCTTGTGTTCCAAATTTTTCTCCCTCCCTTCCCTCTACACCCCTCCCCAAGACAGCAAGCATTCCAATATAGGTTAAACATATGCAATTTCCACATTTATCATGCTGCACAGGGAAAATCAGAACAAGAAAGAAAAAAAAGGAGAAAGAAAGCAAAAAGCAAACAAATAACAAAAAAAGGTGAAAATACTATGTTGTGATCCACAGTCAGTCCCCATAATTCTCTTTCTGGATGCAGATGGCTGTCTCCATCACGAGTCTATTGGAATTGACCTGAATCACCTCATTGTTGAAGAGAGTCACGTCCATCAGAATTGATCATGTTATAATCTTGTTGCTGCCATGTACAAATGATCTCCTGGTCCTGCTCGTTTCACTCAGCATCAGTTCATGTAACTCTCTCCAGGCCTCTCTGTATTCATCCTGCTGGTCATTCCTTACAGAACAATAATATTTCATAACATTCATATACCACAATTTATTCAGCCATTCTCCAACTGATGGACATCCACTCAGTCTCCAGTTTCTGGCCACTACACAAAGGGGCTGTTATAAGCATTTTTGCACATTTGGGTCATTTTGCCTTTTTTAAGGTCTCTTTGGGACATGAGCCCAGTAGTAACACTGCTGGGTCAAAGCATTACAGTTTGATAACCCTTTGGGTATAGCTCCAAGCTGCTCTCCAGAATGGTTGGATCAGTTCACAACTCCACTAACAATGTATGTGTCCCAGTCTTCCCACATTCCCTCCAACATTTATCTAAATTTTTTCCTCTCATCTTAGCCACTCTGAGAGGTATGTTTTCTATCAGAGTTGTTTTAATTTGCATTTCCCTAATCAATAGTGATTAGAGCATTTTTTCATATGACTGGAGAAGCCATATAGTTTTTGTTGTTGTTTTAAACCAGTATGATCTCTGCCTGATTAAAGTAAACATCTTGGGGAGGGCACATAAACTATAATATTGATTGAGTTTTGACCAAATCTGGGAAAATTTTTCTCAGGGATTACTTTTGAGGAGGCAACCCAAGTGCTATACCAGATAAAGAAGTCGAAACCCAGAGAAATAAAGGGACTTTCCCAGTAAGGCATGATAGAAGGAAGAAGTGGATGCAGGTCTTCTGACTTCATGTTCAAGTATTAGAGACAGCAAAGTGGGGCCATGGATGGAGCATCACACTTAGATCAGGAATGACTGCAGTCAAATCCAGACTCAGATACTTACTAACCTCCCAGGGCTGTTATCAGGATAAATGAGATAATATTTGTAAAGTGCTTTACAGACCTTAAATGGTAGCTTTTCTGGAAGCAGCTAGGTGGTGCAATGGATAAAATACTGGACCTGGAATCAAGATTGCAGGTTCAAATCCCACCTTAGATACTTAATAGCTACATGCATTTACTTCTGCCTCAGTTTCCACATCTGTAATATAAAAATAATAATAGCACCTTCCTACCAGGACTGTTGTGAGAAATGAGATGATATCTGTAAAGTGCTTTGCAAACCTTAAAGTATTATGTGATATTATTGTTGTTGATCACTTACACAGGGAAATCTCTCCATTTTTCATGGCTCCACTAAGTCTTCTGTCTAATTCTCCCAGAAGATAATTTCTTCTAAATAGCAGCAGGGGCGGGGGGCAGTCAGGGGGAGTGGAGAAAACCAGGCAGTTTCACCCTCAGTAGCCTATGGAAGGAAGATCAGGAAGCACACGGCCGCTCCATCTGCTGTTCATGATCCGGCCCATCGTCCCATGGTGTATCAGACAACTGGTAGGATTGTGTTGTTTTTGGCCAAAGTCCATTGCAACATGAATTCCTAAATAGTGTACACCCCGCAGGGCCATTGTGGACGTTATCCTCCTCCCTTTCCAAATATCAGTGAGTGAGTCAGTGACCAGATCCACCCAATTCAAATTTAATCATTGGTTCCAAGAAGGAGAAGGAAGGTTCCCTACATGAAGTCTTTCCAGGTAGAAAGCTAGATGGCACGCTGGATAGAATGCTGGATGTGAAGCCAGGAAGACCTGATTTCAAATGTAGCCTAAGCACTTAATAGTTATATGACTTAACCACTTTCCTCATCTGTAAAATGGGAATAATAATGGCAATTACCTCCCAAGGTTGTTGTGAGAATCAAATGAGATAATACTTAGAAAGTGCTTTGCAAACCTAAAAGTGCAATATAATTACGAGTATAAGTCTTATTAATATTAGTCAGAACAGCAATTAGGAACCTTGTAGGTACCTGTTATTAGAAACAAGACAAAAGTCTAGAAGCCAGGAAATCAAACAAGATAAGGCAGGGCAACCACGTAAAGGCAGGCAGGGGTCCAGATAACAAGGGTTAGTTGGATCCAAATAACAGCATGAATGATCACGTTTAAAAAAAAAAAAAACAAGTGAATCTTATCCTGAGGCAGAAACTGAGAAAAAAAGCTATTTATCCCTCTCGTTTAGGCAGGAACTGATAACCAAAAGTGGAAAGCTCTGGATCAATCGATGTTCACAGGGAAGTAATTGCATTGGGTTCAAGACTAAGCAAACTGGGGCTCTTGGGGTGCTCAGACCGTAGCTGGAGCAGGAGCTGGGGAGCTGAGATCACAAGAGGAGTTTTCCCAAAAGCCATCGGGCGATCATCCATCTGCATGATCAGTCTCCCTGTTCTACTTCTCATGTTATGTGACTTTCTGTTAATGTGATAATTTGGGTCCCTGATGATAAATTTAAAAAAAAATTAGAATGCAGAGAGTTCTGCATTTAGTGACTTTGGAACAAAGTAAATTTCACGTTTCCAATCAGATTATGTCCCTGAGGATCAAATATTGATTGTTTTTCTTAGTTTATGTTAATGTAGAGCAACGTGGATTCTCTCAGCCTCAGGGTCTTAAAGGGATGAGACCAGACCTAATAAAAACTCAGGCGCAGCATAAAGATCGGGGGAAAGGTTGCCATCCATTCAGCCCTCATCCAAACAGGAGAGGGAAAGGCAGGACTTCTGGGACCCTGCTACAATCTTTACTCCAAAAGTTGTCACATCCGATCAATCAATCAATCAAGTATTCCTAAGCTTCTCCCATGTGCCAGGCACTGTGCTAGGGGCTGGGGTTACAAGTACAAAGAATGAAGTGATCCCTACTCTAAGTTAGCTTCTGTTTGGAGGTCACACACACTGTGGAAAACACAAGGATGCAGCTAACTGTTTGGGGGGTTGTCCATAGCTACCCAAATGAGATGTGGCAGTCTTAAGCCCCATGGAATAAACTTCCTCTCCCTCCTCTTGCCATTCTATTTGGTTTTCATGGGAACTTCCTCTATGAGGGGTGGAATATTTATATTTATATTTTATGTAATAAATATAAATATATTTATAATTATAAAAATATAAAATAAATATAATAATTTATAATATATATGTAGATGGTCTCTTATCTGAGTGAAGGGAAAACAGCAGAACAGTCTCAACTTGAAGGAAAAAGTGACAATTTGGACATTTCAAACCTCCCAAAGAAACCCACCTTTCAGCCATATGAATAGTCCTTCCACCAGCACAGATCTTTGTCTTAATAGAAAAACTTTGAGAATCATCACAGGCTATCCTAGAATTAGCATCTCTAGACAAAATCGGGCTGGTCCTCGGACAACAGACATCATCAGTCCTGTTCTAACTTAGTAGAAAGCAACATGATGAAGTGGATCAAGCATTAGAAGTCCCGAGTTCAACTCCTGACTCGGACATTCATTTTACTGCTTGTAACCTCAGTTTCCTCACCTGTAAAATAGGAATAAAAAAAATAGCATAAACCTCACAGGCCTATTGTAAGGATGAAATGAGATAGCTTGCAGAAAGCACTTTGCAAACTTTAAAGTTTGCTATTTAATATTTGATATTTGAAATTAATTAATCAATCATTTAATTAATAATTAAAGTACTATATAGATGCTAGCTACTATAACTATTACTATCTACCTTTAAAAGCTTATGCTCCATGACCAAAGCCTCTAAGGACCCAGAATCACCTCCCTAGTACAAAAACGCATCAAAGAAGGCTGTTAAGGAACAGTAGGAGATTGTACCAGTGCAACCTTTTAATGGACAGAAGCAGCTACACCCAAAGAAAGAACAATGGAAAATGAATGTGAACTATCTGCATTTTTGTTTTTCTTCCCGGGTTATTTATACCTTCTGAATCCAATTCTCCCTGTGCAACAGGAGAACTGTTTGGTTCTGCACACATATATTGTATGTAGGATATACTGCAACATAACTGCTTGCCATCTAGGGGAGGGGGTGGAGGGAGGGAGGGGAAAAATCGGAACAGAAACGAGTGCAAGAGATAATGTTGTAAAAAAATTACCCTGGCATGGATTCTGTCAATATAAAATTATTGTTAAATAAAATAAAATATTAAAAAAAAACTAAAGCTGAAAATTTTGCTTGTTGTAAAACAGAGTTTTCAACTTATTTTTGTGTCCTGGGTCTCTTTAAGCAATGTGATAAAGCCAAAGAACCTCGTCTCATAATCATATTTTTTAAAATTCTTAATTGAAGGACATACTCAATTTCAGTTAAACCTGAGTGAAAATAAAGATGTAATCTTTTTTTCCCCACATCCAAGTTCACGGACTCCCTAAGATCTGCCTAAGATCCTAGCAGGGATCTATAAATTTCAGGTTAAGAACCCTGGAGATCATTATACACTTCGACAACGATATTGTATGAGGACATATTCTGATGGAAGTGGATTTCTCTGACAAAGAGACCTACCTGAGTTTCAATGGATAAATGATGGACAGAAGCAGCTACACCCAGAGAAGGAATACTGGGAAACGAATGTGAACTATTTGCATTTTTGATTTTCTTCCTGAGTTATTTTTACCTTCTGAATCCAATTCTCCCTGTGCAACAAGAGAACTGTTCGGTTCTGCAAATATGTATTGTATCTAGGATATACTGCAACATATTTAACATATATAGGACTGCTTGCCATCTTGGGGGGGGGTGGAGGGAGGGAGGGGAAAAAACGAAACATAAGCGAGTGCAAGGGATAATGTTGTAAAAAATTACCCTGGCATGGATTCTGTCAATACAAAGTTATTATTAAATAAAATAAAATTTAAAAAAAAAAGAACCCTGCTACTGATGGTCATCCAATGCTCTTAACAATAAGGTACATTTTAAAGTCCCCAATTTAAAAATACAAACTACCCCCCAGGAACCCAGCACCAAGTTAGTAACTCAGGAACTCTCCTCCCTTCCCAGGTATTCAGCTAGGGATTTCCTTCACTTCCTTTGCTTTCCCCTCTCCACCAAAGTTTCCCTGCTGCTTCTAGGACCCCTCAACCCAATCATGAGAAACCAATCCAGCTGTCTCTCTAGGATAGGGTTTGTGGTGGCCAGCCAGACTTATAAAGGGGAAGATGGGAAGGAAGGAGAGAAGGGAAGACAAATCCCTATAACTTCTGATCTTCCCTCAATTCATTCACCATTATTCTATATCACAGGTATTATTACTAGAGTCTGTCCCATCTCTTCACTATTCCTGAAAAATACAAATAAATGAATAAATAAATAAACAAATAAATAAATGGATAGATGGATGGATGGATGGATAAATGATTTTTTTAATGAAGGACAGAGAGAAAAGGCTTACTGAGAAAAGTCCCTAGGGATTTACTTTTCACCCCCTGACTCTACAGCCCATTCCCAGCATTGCCCTCCATTTACCTCCTCCAGATCAGGAGAGCCACCATTCTCAGCCTGAAAATAGCCAAGTCCTCACTGACACTGCTGGGTTGTATGAAGAACGACATCCCTGGTGGGAACACTGAAATCATAGAAATGTTTTTTCTGGTGTCCAGATCATATAGTATTCTACTACAGACTTAAATACACTTCCCTGCTTTTTTTGTGTGAAAATAGACTTTTATTGGATGAAATCGCCTTTCTCAGCCAGCCTGAAAGGTTCATCATTGTTTTTATGGGAAAATGTGATAACAGTTCCCAACACCCAATTTCCAAATGGATTTTTGGAGCACAAATTATCTCCAAAAATCTCATTCTGTGACCCCACAAGGAGTGACAACAGGCAAAAGGGATGGCAGAAAAAGGGATCAGCAAGGCTGGGGACTGCCTCCTCTCCCCCATCTATAAGTTCAGGTTTGCCCCTAGGACAAGGCCAGTTCTAGCCCAGATCAGAGGCAGCAGAGCACTTCATCCCTTGCCTGCCTGGGATTTTATGGTACCTGTCAACTACCCTACCGGAGACAGCCTCAGACCCTTTAAACTACATTCCTGCTGCTTACCCATCAGCATCATCGACAACCAGGCAATGGCCCAGATGCCGGAGATACCAAGAGGAGAAAACATAGTTCCTGCCCTTGAGGGGGGAAAAGCACGCAGACCCAAGAAAGGCTCCATAGCCATGTTGCGTGCTAAATGTGAAATGAGGGAAAGAAATGAGGGAAAGAATTCAGACTAGGGAGAATCACAAAACGCTTGGGAGAACAAGCTGGGAACCCTTGGGAAAGGATGACTCAGAAATACAGAAAAAAAGACGTCCCCAATAAGGGGAAGGCTGTAGGCCTGTGAAATTGTTTGCTAAGGCAACCTCAGGAGATAATGAGCTAAAATCTAGGTACAACTACCTCCCACTGCTTAAGTTTTTAAGCTGACAATTTTGTATGGCCCATGGTAGAGAAAAGGTTCCTCACCCCTATTGTAGGGCAATGGTGGGAGATGTCAGAGAGTCCAGGACTGAGACAAGGCAGAGATCAGAAAGCTAAAATAAGGCAGGTGGAAGAGAGGTGACATCTGGGTCAGATCATTTCATCCGACTTTCCTCAATCTGGGGTCATTTTAAAAATTTTAAATGATTTTTTATTGTAACTATATTAGGACATCATGTAAGAAGTCAAAAGCTTGCCAGCATATTAGCAACTTATGCTAATTTCACAGATAAAAGAGAAATTCAGAGACTTGATAATATAGAAATATAAGTGAAATGTGTGATATTTTAGACTTTAGTGGACCAACCTCAAGGCTCTAGAGAAGTGCTACTATCATTCTTGTTCTAGCCCACTGCAAAATCACCTAACCCCAAGCCTTTTCCTGCCATTCTCCCACCGATGGCTTCCCTGGAGATAAAATGAAGGAAGCCATGGGCCCAAGTGGAAAAAAACAAGCCCATTATTGGAGACATACTAATATTGGCAGTGTTGATTTTAGGGGGAAATGTAATAAAGTACACATCGTGACACTTTCCCATAACAGAGACGTGGCTAATGCTTGACATGAGGCTCGTCCCGTCCGGTGTCTACCCACAGCACATTCTTTCACTGACTTGTTCCGTAGGAAAATGAGAAAACACACCCAAAAAAACCCAGAGAGCAGGATATGATGATCTCATAACTAAAAGGATAGAAAACAATGTGGAAAAACACACATTGCAAAATGCGGTGGTAGGTGCTCATATTTACTTTGGTTTTCAGTGGTAGGGAAAGATTAAGTTAGACAGCAGTTGAAATCAGCCCTTAGCTCTTCCAAGCCATCAAGTTACCCTGTAGGAAATATCGGTTTCCCTGAACTGAATGGGACTTTCATCTGTGCTGGAAAATGCTTCTCTGAGGTTTAGGCAAGCCTGCACAGACCGCTGCTGCTTCCTGGGTTCCAATTGCGTCTCTTATCTCCAGCTTGCATTGAAGGAGTGGAAGAAGGGATTATGTTTTCATTTCATACCCAGCAAAAAAATAATTTGCAAAGAGCAAAAACGGTGACCCGGCCGAGAGATTGTCCGGTTGGTCCTAGTCAAGGGTTTAAAGTTGTCTCCTGGGTATACCTCCGGCAGCTTTGCAAGCTGGGACGAAAAACAGGAAGGTCCCGTTTCCCTAAACCTCAAAACTGACAGCATTTGCTAATTTATTATAGCATATATGATAATCTCAGTAAAGAAAGGAAGCTAAAACCACAGATTGTGCCTGTGTAGGAGAGATCCAAATCAATCGGCATAAAAAACAATGAGTATGCAGAATTCAGAGGAACATGAAAAGACTAATAACTCTACCCCCAAGAAGATGATTGATAAGAAGGAAGTTCTCATGTATTCCAAAATAATGAGAGCAGCCCTTTTTGTGGTAGGGGAGACCCAAACACAGAATAGATTTAGAGAATGACTAAACAAATTGTGGTACATGAATGTAATGGAAATGATAAATGATGAATAGAGAGAAGCCTGGAAGGACTTACATGGACCAGCAGAACGACATACCCAATGATCGCAAAGAAGGGAAAGGACAACCATGATAAAACAAATGTGACTATTTCAGAATTACAAAGTATAAGTTTGACCCTAAAGGAGTCTCCCCCTCCCCTACTTCTTTGCAGAGGTGGGAAGTAAGTGGATGTGGAATACTGTATACAATAAAGAACCCGGATCCCAGAAAATAGCACGCTAACTTGGCTTTGTGAACATAGACAATATTAAATGGCAAAAGCAACGAACTATTCTTGTTCAAATTAAAGCACTTGCCGGCACTATTAGTCTACAACCCCTCTTTAATGGTATTTCACCAACTATTGAGGGGTAAGAGCAGGCGAGGATATACTTGGTTGATATGTTCTTTGTGCGGCGTCAAAACAAAATTTATCAATCAAATAAATTTGGCACAATTCAGTGAGTACCCCCTGAGAGCCTTTTCCAAGCCCAGAATGTATATGGCAGTTTTTTGGCTCCTGGTTCCTACCACTAGCCCTGACATGTTTCTCCCAAAAGGGTATTACAGCCCATTCAGTTCATCACCCTCATTACTCTCCACCAGAGATTGTGATTCTGGATAACTCAGAGACAACTCCCAGACAAGGTGATCCAGAGAAGGCCCCAGCATCCTCCAGACCAACCAAAGACACACTCTGTTAGCTGGTTTCCTCCCTCTTTTTCTTTTCCTCTCTCCCTTCTTCTCTTTTTCTCTCTCCCTCACTCCCACTCTCTCTTCCTCCTTCTCCTCTTTCTCTCCCTTTCCCCTCCTTATTCTCCATCTCTCTTACTCTCTGTCTGTTTCCATCCATCCCTCTCTCTCTCTTTCTCTCTCCTCTCTTTCCCTCCTTCTTCCCTCCCTCTCTCTCTTTTCTTCCCTTCTTCCTTAGTTCCTATTTCTTTCTCTCTCTCCCTCTCTCTTTCTTTTTCTCTCTCTTTCTCTGTCTCTCTCTTTTTCTCTCTCTCTCTTTCTCTCTCTCCTCTCTCTCTCTCTTTCTCTTTCTCTCTCCTCTCTCTCTCTTTCTCTCTCTCTCTCTCTTCTCTCTCTCTTCTCTCTCTCTCTCTCTCCCCCCCCCTCTCTTTTTCTCTCTCTTTCTTTCTCTCCATCTCTCTGTCTCTCTCTGTCTTTCTCTCTCTGTTTCTCTCTCTCTCTCTCTCTCTCTCTCTCTCTCTCTCTCTCTCTCTCTCTCTCTCTCTCTCTCTCTCTCTCTCTCAGTGTGTCTCTCTCCCTCCCTCCCCTCCTCTCACATTAAATCCTAGAAACTACAGACAAGCCTGAGCTTCCTTAGCTACAGCTGCCGGACTGTAGTGCTGACAGCCAATTGGCTTCTGAACCCAGCAGCCACCCCAGCGCCTCTCTCCCTCACAAGAGCCTCTAAATCATCCTACAACAGCAGAAGGAATAAGGATGCCTGAAGAGAATTCTGCTTTTGATTTTGCTCAAAGTGAGGACTTAGTCAATTATTTTGAGTTGCTCACCATTTATAAGCAGAGATTCCTGTCAAAACCATCCACCCTTAAAAACTCTCTTGGCAATCACAAGACGTGACCTTCAAACATTAATAGTCAGACAATACAACATTTGTGCGTTATTTAATTAGCTTATTGCTTTTGTGAATATACATTCCTGCGGTTAGACCACTTTCCACTTGGATTAGAAAAATGTACATGAGCCTTAGTGTTTTTGTTGGTTTGGCTTTGGGGTTTTTCTGGCTGAGGAGTTTAACCTTTTTTTCTCTTCAACAACAACCTCCCCCAAATTCATTTTTTTAAAAAGCTCAAGATCTTCTAATGCTATTGTTCCTTGAGTGATCTCTCCATGATACCTATTATTAAGTCCTGGAAAATGATCCCAACAAAGCTCTGTGCTCAGTTTGAGCAAAGGCGAGTGACTTTTGGTTAAAGGAAAAGGATGGGAAGGATCACAGCAAATGACCTTTGCCACCTTATCCCATCAAATCCCCATTGTAAAGTGATTTGTCCGATTGAGAAGCCGTTGCCCGATCGAGATGATTCAATAAATCAGAGCTGCTGTTGATTCTATTGAAGCTCCCTGCCTACTTGTATGAAACAGTGCCCATGAGAACCCTAGCCTTAGTTACCATTCATAGGCAGGTCCAGCCAGCCAGACAGACAACCATCGTGTCCCTACTATGTGGCAGACGCTGTATTAGGTAGAAAGACAAAAAATGAAATAGTCTCTGCTCTCAGAGAACTTGCATTTTCGAGGGGAAACAGCAGGGTGCCCCTAGAATGAAGGAAGGAAGGAAAAGCATTTCTTAACATTTTCTGCATAGAAAGCCAATTAAGGTGAGATTTCAAAAAAGAAACAAAAAACAAAAACAAAACAAGACCGATCCTGCTCTCAAGCAGTCCGTCCTCTGATCGAAGGAGACAACACATAGATGGGTTTGGCTGCAAGGCAGATGGTAAGACCCAGCAGTCGGAGCACAATGCCCACAGGGCAGATGGCAAAGCACAGAGAACTTGAGGACACAGCATTAAGACATATGGATGTCTCCTTGGATGACTTGCTGCGTTCCCCACTCATTTAAGTGTTGGGAAAAACCCCGTTGGCCCCCCTGCTGGCTGCCCGTAGGGTCTGAGGGGCAACGGGTGGGAGAGCAGTAAAGGGAAGGCAAGGAAGGGCATCCCGGCTGGCCATTCTTACTGCCTGGTTGTCCGTGGCACCTAGATGGCCATCCCCCGTCTCCTCACCCGGCTGAGTATTTGGGGAGCAGGGGAAAGACTTCACCCAGGGGTTAGCACTGGAAGGGATCACAAAAGGTGGAGGTGAGGTAGGAGACCCTGAGCATCCTGGGTGGGAAGGACACAGTGTCCACCCCCCTAAAAAAGAGAAGGAAGGAGGGACATGTATGAGACACACACAGTGTCCGCCCCCCCTAAAAAAAGAGAAGGAAGGAGGGACATGTATGAGACACACACAGTGTCGCCCCCCCTGAAAAAGAGAAGGAAGGAGGGACATGTATGAGACACACACAGTGTCCGCCCCCCTGAAAAAGAGAAGGAAGGAGGGACATGTATGAGACACACACGGTGTCCGCCCCCCCTGAAAAAGAGAAGGAAGGAGGGACATGTATGAGACACACACAGTGTCCGTCCCCCTAAAAAAGAGAAGGAAGGAGGGACATGTATGAGACACACACAGTGTCCGCCCCCCCTGAAAAAGAGAAGGAAGGAGGGACATGTATGAGACACACACAGTGTCCGCCCCCCCTGAAAAAGAGAAGGAAGGAGGGACATGTATGAGACACACACAGTGTCCGTCCCCCTAAAAAAGAGAAGGAAGGAGGGACATGTATGAGACACACACAGTGTCCGCCCCCCCTGAAAAAGAGAAGGAAGGAGGGACATGTATGAGACACACACAGTGTCCGCCCCCCCTGAAAAAGAGAAGGAAGGAGGGACATGTATGAGACACACACAGTGTCCGCCCCCCCTGAAAAAGAGAAGGAAGGAGGGACATGTATGAGACACACACAGTGTCCGTCCCCCCTGAAAAAGAGAAGGAAGGAGGGACATGTATGAGACACACACAGTGTCCGCCCCCCCTGAAAAAGAGAAGGAAGGAGGGACATGTATGAGACACACACAGTGTCCGTCCCCCTAAAAAAGAGAAGGAAGGAGGGACATGTATGAGACACACACAGTGTCCGCCCCCCCTGAAAAAGAGAAGGAAGGAGGGACATGTATGAGACACACATAGTGTGGCCCCCCTAAAAAAGAGAAGGAAGGAGGGACATATATGAGACACCCATGGGGTCTGCCTCCCCTAAAAAAGAGAAGGAAGGAGGGACATGTATGAGACACACACAGTGTCCGCCCCCCCTGAAAAAGAGAAGGAAGGAGGGACATGTATGAGACACACACAGTGTCGCCCCCCCTGAAAAAGAGAAGGAAGGAGGGACATGTATGAGACACACACAGTGTCCGTCCCCCTAAAAAAGAGAAGGAAGGAGGGACATGTATGAGACACACACAGTGTCCGTCCCCCTAAAAAAGAGAAGGAAGGAGGGACATGTATGAGACACACACAGTGTCCGCCCCCCCTGAAAAAGAGAAGGAAGGAGGGACATGTATGAGACACACACAGTGTCCGCCCCCCTAAAAAAGAGAAGGAAGGAGGGACATGTATGAGACACACACAGTGTCCGTCCCCCTAAAAAAGAGAAGGAAGGAGGGACATGTATGAGACACACACAGTGTCCGCCCCCCCTGAAAAAGAGAAGGAAGGAGGGACATGTATGAGACACACACAGTGTCCGCCCCCCCTGAAAAAGAGAAGGAAGGAGGGACATGTATGAGACACACACAGTGTCCGCCCCCCTAAAAAAGAGAAGGAAGGAGGGACATGTATGAGACACACACAGTGTCCGTCCCCCTAAAAAAGAGAAGGAAGGAGGGACATGTATGAGACACACACAGTGTCCGCCCCCCCTGAAAAAGAGAAGGAAGGAGGGACATGTATGAGACACACACAGTGTCCGCCCCCCTGAAAAAGAGAAGGAAGGAGGGACATGTATGAGACACACACAGTGTCCGCCCCCCCTGAAAAAGAGAAGGAAGGAGGGACATGTATGAGACACACACAGTGTCCGCCCCCCTGAAAAAGAGAAGGAAGGAGGGACATGTATGAGACACACACAGTGTCCGCCCCCCCTGAAAAAGAGAAGGAAGGAGGGACATGTATGAGACACACACAGTGTCCGCCCCCCTGAAAAAGAGAAGGAAGGAGGGACATGTATGAGACACACACAGTGTCCGTCCCCCCTGAAAAAGAGAAGGAAGGAGGGACATGTATGAGACACACACAGTGTCCGTCCCCCCTGAAAAAGAGAAGGAAGAAGGGACATGTATGAGACACACACAGTGTCGCCCCCCTGAAAAAGAGAAGGAAGGAGGGACATGTATGAGACACACACAGTGTCCGCCCCCCCTGAAAAAGAGAAGGAAGGAGGGACATGTATGAGACACACACAGTGTCCGTCCCCCCTGAAAAAGAGAAGGAAGGAGGGACATGTATGAGACACACACGGTGTCAGCCCCCCTAAAAAAAGAGAAGGAAGGAGGGACATGTATGAGACACACACAGTGTCCGCCCCCCTGAAAAAGAGAAGGAAGGAGGGACATGTATGAGACACACACAGTGTCCGCCCCCCTGAAAAAGAGAAGGAAGGAGGGACATGTATGAGACACACACAGTGTCCGCCCCCCTAAAAAAGAGAAGGAAGGAGGGACATGTATGAGACACACACAGTGTCCGCCCCCCTAAAAAAGAGAAGGAAGGAGGGACATGTATGAGACACACACAGTGTCCGCCCCCCTAAAAAAGAGAAGGAAGGAGGGACATGTATGAGACACACACAGTGTCCGCCCCCCTGAAAAAGAGAAGGAAGGAGGGACATGTATGAGACACACACAGTGTCCGCCCCCCCTGAAAAAGAGAAGGAAGGAGGGACATATATGAGACCCACACGGTGTCTGCCCCCCTAAAAAAGAGAAGGAAGGGGGGACATGTATGAGACACACACAGTGTCCGCCCCCCTGAAAAAGAGAAGGAAGGAGGGACATGTATGAGACACACACAGTGTCCGCCCCCCTGAAAAAGAGAAGGAAGGGGGGACATGTATGAGACACACACAGTGTCCGCCCCCCTAAAAAAGAGAAGGAAGGAGGGACATGTATGAGACACCCACAGGGTCTGCCCCCCCTGAAAAAGAGAAGGAAGGAGGGACATGTATGAGACACACACGGGGTCAGCCCCCCCTAAAAAAGAGAAGGAAGGAGGGACATGTATGAGACACACACAGTGTCGCCCCCCTGAAAAAGAGAAGGAAGGAGGGACATGTATGAGACACACACGGTGTCGCCCCCCCTGAAAAAGAGAAGGAAGGAGGGACATGTATGAGACACACACAGTGTCGCCCCCCTAAAAAAGAGAAGGAAGGAGGGACATATATGAGACACCCATGGGGTCTGCCTCCCCTAAAAAAGAGAAGGAAGGAGGGACATGTATGAGACACACACAGTGTCCGCCCCCCTGAAAAAGAGAAGGAAGGAGGGACATGTATGAGACACACACAGTGTCGCCCCCCTGAAAAAGAGAAGGAAGGAGGGACATGTATGAGACACACACAGTGTCGCCCCCCTAAAAAAGAGAAGGAAGGAGGGACATATATGAGACACCCATGGGGTCTGCCTCCCCTAAAAAAGAGAAGGAAGGAGGGACATGTATGAGACACACACAGTGTCCGCCCCCCTGAAAAAGAGAAGGAAGGAGGGACATGTATGAGACACACACAGTGTCCGCCCCCCTGAAAAAGAGAAGGAAGGAGGGACATGTATGAGACACCCACAGGGTCTGCCCCCCTTAAAAAAGAGAAGGAAGGAGCTAGAAGAAAGAAAGGGAAGGCTACTCATGGATCCAGGGGCTTCTCCCCCTAGTCTGTGCCTCCTCCTCCGACAGGCTTTTACAGACAATGAGCTATTTATTTAGCAGCAGCTGCTAACCCACTCCAGAGCTGGTGCTTCTGCTAAAAGCAATAGAAAGGCAAGACAGCTAGAAGCTGGGGAGTGAGCAGCATTGCCAATTAGAGCCAATTGTAGGGACCCATCACTGCCGTGGTCATCTGGGATGGGTGAGGGAGCCCAGCGCTCCCCAAGAGCATGGCTTACTACTAGTGCCTTCAGTGACTGACTACCCTGGGGGAGAAAGGCAGAAGGGTTACCCTGGTAAGAGGCAAAAGGTCCTTCTCCCATTATACAGAAGGTACAAGGGGGTTTCAGAGGATTTGCATTCAAAATCTGGATAGGGGTACAGAGTCCTGGAGTGGGGTAACTATACTATGCCCCTGTTGTTCACCAGACACTGTGACAGACATGGGCAAATAGAAAGACTAAAAATGAAATTTTTTTTCATTTCAATAAATTATCCTTCAGAAAATGCCATCTGCAACCAGAGAAAGAACTAAGGAGACTGAATGTAAATCAACACATGCTATGTTCATTTCTTTTTTTCTGGTTTTTTTTATATCTCCCATAATTTTTTCCATTTGCTCTGATTTTTCTCTCCCAACATAATTCATAAAACAATGTGTATTAAAAATAAACTGAAAAAAATAAAAATAAAAATAAATAAATAGATGAATGAATGAATGATTCATGAGCACATCTTTTATAGGGGAAATACAACCTTGGGAGTGTCTCAGGAGAGGAGGGGACTGTATATTGAGGTGTCTGGGAAAGTCTGGCTTCCCATCATAGGTAGCTTAAAGATGCTAGTGAATGTAATTCTGGTAAGCACCATGGGAGCAAATTGATAGACAAGATTCAGACAGAAAATGTGGGTTCTTTAGCAATATATTTGAAGACTCAATATAAGTCTTGAGAATTTGGATGTTACTTTTAGGGACATTATATAGATTAAGTCTAGGTTTAACCATTTGTTTGGACCAAGTGACTGAGAAATAATGAAGAACCTCTCTCCCTATGAAGACAGGGGTCCTAGCAAGACAGGGGTCCTAGCCCCTTGCCAGCCCTCTGACATCCTGATAGAATTTCTTCTGTCCTTTTTTCCTTCAGGGATGGATGTCTGGTGGCGGGGACTGACATTAGCTGCTAGCCTGGGCACAGAGTTTGGAAAATAAGCAACATACAGAAAAAAAGAGAGATGGGGATGGGGAGAACAAGAGAAGTTCAGATGATCTTCTGCAGTTCCTCCCAGCCTAGAGCTGTACAAGACTGTGAGATTTTTCCCCTTCCTCTCTGGCAGCCACCATGAGACCAAGGACAATTCAAGCTGGAGCAAGCATTTTGTGTATCCCTGCCCAGCCTGAGTGATTCTCAGGGGAGCCGAGAGCCCTAGAAGTAGCCATCCTTATCTTCTGTTATCTGGGAAAGCAACAGTGATCTCAGGAAAGGGAAGGTCCCTCGTCCAGCTCGGGACTCATTCATGGCCAGGCAACCAGGAGCCTCCCCCGAACAGCAGATTTCAAGGGAGAAATGAGGTAAATTTTAAGACATGACTTCTGGGTTGGCTCTTCCCCAACCACTGCTATATTTAGGAGGCTAAAGAAAGAGGAACCAAACTCCAACCTGAAAGGGAGATTTGACAGTCAGTAAGCATTTATTAAGAGTTTGTTATATGCCGAACATACATTGAAGATATAAAGAAAGGCAAAAAGCAGTCCCTACCCTCAAAGTGCTCACAGGCTGATGAGGATTCAATTAGTAAACGTGTAAACAAATGATGTATAGGATAAGAAGGAAATAATCAAGAGGAAATGCATTAAAATTAAGAGAGATTAGGAAGGGCTTCCTGTAGAAGGTGAGAAAAGTAAATGAAATATTCTATTTAGTTCTTCTATGCTTTTGACATGAATCCTGAAAACAGCTCATTCCCTCCGTTTTTCAGGAAATACTAAAATGCTCATCCTAGGAATTTTATATTCCAGACTGTCTTATTACCATAGTTACCATGATGTGCCCAGACTGTCTTCACTAGCATCTTTAAGCTACCTATGATGGGAAGCCAGACTTTCCCAGACACCTCAATATACAGTCCCGTCCTCTCCTGAGACACTCCCAAGGTTGTATTTCCCTATAAAAGATGTGCTCATGATAAAGATCTTTGCTAAATCCTTTTCAGGAGTAAAACCGCTATAAGGTTCTTCTCTCTCTCTCTCTCTCTCTCTCTCTCTCTCTCTCTCTCTCTCTTTCTCCCTCTGTCTCTGTCTCTTTCTCCCCCCTCTCTCTTTCTTTCTTTTTCTCTCTCTGCCTCTCTCGTTCTCTTTCTCCCTGCCTCTTTCTTTCTTTCTGTATGTCTGTCTCTGTCTCTGTCTCTCTCTGTCTCTGTCTGTCTGTCTCTCCTCTCTCTCTCTCTCTCTCTCTCTCTCTCTCTCTCTCTCTCTCCTCTCTCTCTTCTCCCCCTGCCTCTGTCTTTTTCTCTTTCTCCCCCCTCTTTCTTTCTTTCTTTTTCTCTCTCTGCCTCTCTCGTTCTCTTTTTCTCTCTGCCTCTTTCTTTCTGTATGTCTATCTGTCTCTGTCTCTGTCTGTCTCTGTCTCTGTCTGTCTCTCCTCTCTCTCTCTCTCTCTCTCTCTCTCTCTCTCTCTCTCTCTCTCCTCTCTCTCTTTCTCCCCTGCCTCTGTCTTTGTCTCTTTCTCCCCCCTCTTTCTTTCTTTCTTTTTATCTCTCTTTCTCTCTCTGCCTTTCTCTTTCTCTTTGTCTGTCTCTCTGCCTCTTTCTTTCTGTCTGTCTCTACTCTGTCTCTGTGTCTCTGTCTCTCTGTCTCTCTCTCTCTCTCCTTATCCCTCTCTTCCTGGCTCTTTCTCCTCTCTGTCCCTCCCCCCTCTCCTCAGAGCATCTTTCCTTTAATGACATCTTCTTTAACGGCTTCTTCCAAATCCCTTTCCTTGCTAACCCTATTGCTCTCCCAACTCTATTTCATATTTACCACTCCTGGTGCCTATTTTGCCTTTTCATTTTATCTGTAACTCCTTCTCCTAAATAAATGTACCTTTTGGCGAAGAGAAAGCCCTTGTGAATTTGTCACATGTGTATTTTGAACTAAGAATTGCTACTCTGACCTCATCACTTTTATCTAATCTCACTAACTTGCAGCTCAATTTGACCTTGAGTAGGGATGAGGAGGAAAAACAGAATGCTGAGTCTGGAAATTTGGAATCATGGCCAGTAGATGGGGAAAGAACCGTATGAGTAATGTCTCACAGATGGCCTATGCCTAGAAAAAGATATGGGGGGCGTGGGTGTAGGGAAGGACTGGGAGATTGGCAGCTACCAGTTCAGTGACCACCACAGGACAGAATCATAACACTGTGACACTTGGATAATTCGAAGAACAGGACGTAAAGATGAATGTTTTGGGAGTGCACGGGATGCGATGTGAAGGCAGAGAGATGGATAATGATCTTAAGGACTTCTTTCTGCCGTAAAAATTCCTGATATTGTGATTACTGGATACTTACTCAAATGATAAGTACTATATGAAATTGTTTCCCATCAAAAGTAGCTCTTCCCCATTAAGAATAAGCAAGAAAATTTTCCATTTTTATAAGCCAGAAAAGGCAATACACTGCCCTCCAGAAAATAGGAAAAGTATTCCCCATCCCCTTATAAAAAAGTGAGAAAGATTTTATCTAGGTTTAAAATAGCCAAAGAGGACCTAGAAACTGGTGTTATAATTCTAAGAATTTAGCTAAATATGTCTCAGGAGTCTCCTTAAACCATAAGCTGGAGGTAATTGGCATTTGCCAACTGTCTAAAAGAGGAAGTCTTGAAGAAAATGGTCAGTCCCTCTCATCCAATCCACTTAAGGCCCCTCAGTTGAAAATGAGAAAAGTCTCAAGAAAAAGGAGCTGACAAAGCAAAGTGTGAGTCGTTGTCCCCCCAAAATCAGTTACACTGGAAGAGGGAAGATGTGAACTGCAAGCATCTTGTCCAGGAAGCTTCTCACTAGAACCTGAGCTGGGTTTTCTTACTGCTTCTATTACATTGATTTCTATTTCATTTCATTTCTACTAAGCACCCATGCAGCCTGATCTGCAAGAAAAGATTTGTCTCCTTAACCAAGAAATAAAGCTGTTTGATTAAGCATTATGCACTATGGGTGCTTTTGAAATGCCCTCAGTGAGTCAGTGGGAGGCAGGGAGAAAAGAAAACCCATCCCCCAATTCCTAGCAAAGTCTGGCCCTGGTAATCAGGGAAACCCGGGAAGCAGCCAACTATGGACGGGCTGCTCCATCTCACTTGTTTTGGGCCTCCCCCTCACTCAACAGTTGGCTCTCCTTTGGCCTTCATTAGAATGTGACCTCGCGCCAGGCTCACTCTGCTCTGGATGTAATAATTCTTCATCAAAACATGAAACCAGGAGCCTGCTGTAGCTCTGATTTATCCATCTTAATTAAAAGTGAAAATCAGAAAGCCCACACTGTTGGCAAACAAGTCACAGAACCGGGCCAATAGGGTAAAGAGGGCCAGAAATGACTGGTAGGCAGGAGAAGGAAAAAAGGGAGTGATGGAAGGAAAAGAAAGAAAGAAAGAGGTTAAAAAAAAAAAGATCCGAGCTATTAGAATAGGAGGGAATGTGGTAAAAAAGGGATTACTGTGATACTTTGATCAACGAAGGCTTTAGCAATAAAACTTCTTTTTTTTCTTTTTATTATTTTTAAACAAAGTTGGCTTTGGTACCAAAGGAAATTTGGTCTCCCCGGGGCTTAGTCAGTAGCAATGAGAAATGAGGTATTCAACTCATTTTGATTTTAAAAAGTAAACTTTTGAAAGAAGCATTTATTAAGTCCCTGTCGTTTGAAACATCCTGAAAAAGCTGAAGTAGACAATATCAAACCAAAAGGGAAACAAATAGTTCTTAGTCTCTAGTGGAGAGAAGCCATGGTGCTGGTGTCCAGGTCTGTTTCCAGAGCAGGACAGTATTCCTAAAATTCTAAAGACCAGGGCACCCAGAAGTTAGCACATGTAGCCACAAGAAAGGAAGGACCATCTAGAGGGGCTCCTGCATCAGCTGCAAGGATGACTCGTGTCCCTCTAGGAATCACAGACAATTCTGTGAAGTCAGCAATACAAATATTTCCATTTCTGCAGATGAGAAAATTGAGTTCCACATGTGCAAAAATGTTTGTGGCCGCCCTTTTTGCAGTGGCAAGAAACTGGAAACTGAGGGGATGCCCATCAGCTGGAGAGTGGCTGAATAAACTGTGATATATGAATATTATGGAATATTATTGTTCTATAAGAAATGATCAACAGGATGATTTCAGAAGAGCTTGGAAAGACCTACATGAACTGATGCTGAGTGAAATGAGCAGAACCAGGAGATCATTGTACACAGCAACAAGACTATACGATGATCAATTCTGATGGACATGTCTTTTTCCAATAATGAGATGATTCAAACCAGTTCCAATGGTTTTTGTGATGAAAAGAGCCATTTGCACCCAGAGAGAGGATTGTGAGAACTGCTATTTTCACTCTCTTTGTTGGTGTTTGCTTGCTTTTTTTTTCTTTCTTTTTTTTTTCTTTTTGATCTTATTTTTCTTGTGCAGCACAATGTTTGTGGAAATATGTATAGAAGAATTACACATGTTTAACACATATTGGATTACTTGCCATCTAAGGGAGAGGGTGGGGAAAAGGAAGGAAACAATTAGAACACAAGGTTTGCAAGGGTGAATGCTGAAAATTATCCATATATATATTTTGAAAAGAAAAAGCTTTGGGGGCAGCTAAATAGCACAGTGGATAGAGCACCAGCCCTGAATTCAGGAGGACCTAAGCTCAAATCTGGCTAGGAAGTCCTAGCTGTGTGACCCTGGGCACTTAACCCCAATTGCCTCAGCAAAAAAAGAAAGAAAGAAAGAAAGAAAGAAAGAGAAAGAAAGAAAGAAAGAAAGAAAGAAGAAAGAAAGAAAGAAGAAAGAAAGAAAGAAAGAAAGAAAGAAAGAAAGAAAGAAAGGAGAGAAAAAAAGAAAGAAACAAAGAAAAGAAAAAGCTTTAATTAAAAAAAAAAGAAAATTGAGGTTCAGAGTAGTTAAATGGGCTACCCATTGTGACACAGTCAGTCAATATGCACTGATGGAATACTTAGTGCAGTATGTTCCCAGTAGTGTGGGGGGGGGGGGGTCTGAGGATAGGAAAATGGAGCCCTCTTTCCCCTGAAATACCATAACCCAAACCCATAGAAGTCCAGGCCTCTTCTCACTCCAAGACCTGCAGCCAGAACTCCCCCATCTGTAATATTCCTGATACAGATAATCCAGATGAAAAAAAAATTACACACATAATTTTCCAAACCAGTGCTAATTTGGAGAGAAGCAACAAATATTGTGGAGACCACTCCTGCTCCCAAATGACATGACTGACTATATGATTTTGTTTAAAAAAAAAATAGAAAGATGTCTTTTTTGCATTAGGTATTCCATCGGTGCATATTGACCGACTGTGTCACAATGGCCGTTGAACCACTCTAAACCTCAATTTTCTTTTTTTTTTAATTAAAGCTTTTTATTTGCAAAATATATCCATGGATAATTTTCAACAAAACCTTGCGTTCTCATTTTCCCCCATGTTTACACATATAAACTCTTGAGCTGGGGATTTTGCATGAGGGCAAATCCCTATTTCATAAGGGACGGTCCAGGAGGGAATCTGGACTCAGACTGTACACAGCTAAATTAAAAGAATTGTTTTCTATTGTATCCCATACTTTTGGTGAGGAAATGGAGCAGATGGTTAACGATTCACCTAAGATCTCCGGCCCCTGCCAAGCTACCTGCTCAAGTTATTCCGTTCGAAAATCTCTCCTGCATGGGGGGCCTCGGCGGACTTCTCGGCTCTGGGGCAGTTGGTAATTCACATTCCGGAGTCTGCCCAAGGTGAGCTTTTCTCCCTTTTTTTCTTCCCTCTCACATGCCCAGACCCACAGAGGAAGGCTTCCTGGCACACAAGGGCTCCCTCCGTGAGTCATACTTTCCTACCTGGAACGCCGCAGGGGGTATGACAGGTAGAGACATTGCTGGACTTTTGCATTTAAAGAATTAATAAAAATTCCTCATTGGTTTGAGAGCTCTATGAAGTGTGTAACCTTGACGTTCTCTCACCCCCTGCTCTGTTTTCTCTCCTTGTTTAGCCAAACAGGCCCCACGCAAATCAGTCTTTGAAAGCATGCAATTAGTCCTTTACTGCTGGAACTATGCAGTTTGCGGCCGCAGGATTTCACAACAGGGAAATAAACAATACAGGACAATGAAAAGCATTCCTCTGGACCCATATTAGCCTTCGGGTCACTCATATTAATGACTGACCATTTTAACTCCAGGCAGCAGGTCTGGAGAGGACAAAAAGGTCGATCCTGACTTTCTTGGGATTGACACAATCGTAAAATCTGGTTCTCCCGTCCCTGGACGGGTTATATTCCCAGTCCCAAAACTGCCGTGAGGACGTGTAATTGTTCACTATCTGCTCCATTTCCTCATAAAAAGTATGTTATACAATAGAGAAATTTTTTCTATATTTTAGCTTTGCACAGTCTGGATTCAGATTCCCTCCTGGACTGTCCCTTAGGAAACAGGGATCTATCTGTCCTCATACAAAATCCCCAGCTCAGAGTTTTATATGGGAAAACATGGGAGAATGTCTAGTCTACTTGGCCTTAAAGGGAATAAATAAGAGCAACGCATAGAATTTATAAGGAAACTCACCCTGAACTGTCAATTAGTCAACAATATTTATTAAGCACTTACTGTGTGCCAGATCTTGTGGCAAAAACAAAGGCCAAAACAAAACAAAACAAAAACCCTAAACCATGGTTCCTGCTCTCAAGTACAGTACATTCTAATGGGGAACACGATATGCAAATATCTGGGTCTATAGATAATATCAAGATCAGTGCAGAGAATATAGGAATAATCTGAAAAAGGAAGACAAAGGTCAGCTTAATTTCAGGTAGAAATTCCTAATAATTAGAGCTGTTTCAAAGTAGAATGAGTGCTTTATGAGTTATTGAATTCTTCCTTCTCTAGAAATGGAAGGAAGGAAGAAAGGAAGGAAGGAAGGAAGGAAGAAAGGAAGGAAGGAAGGAAGGAAGGAAGGAAGGAAGGAAGGAAGGAAGGAAGGAAGGAAGGAAGGAAGGAAGGAAGGAAGGAAGGAAGGAAGGAAGGAAGGAAGGAAGGAAGGAAGGAAGGAAGAAGGAAGGAAGGAAGGAAGGAAGGAAGGAAGGAAGGAGGAAGGAAGGGAGGAAGGGAGGAAGGGAAGAAGGAAGGAAGGAAGGAAGGAAGGAAGGAAGGAAGGAAGGAAGGAAGGAAGGAAGGAAGGAAGGAAGGAAGGAAGGGAAGGAAAGGAAGGAAGGGAGGAAGGGAGGGAATGGAGAAAGAAAAGAAGGGAAGGATAGGAGGAGAGGAAAGAAGGAAGAATTTATTAAGTATTTATGATATGTAAAAGCACTGTGGTAAGTGCTGGGGATAGAAACAGAAAATTTATGCTGTTTTTGTTCTCAAGAAATTCTATTAGAAGTTCTCCTAATTGGGGGAAAACAACATCTGTAGGAGAATTAGTTTTCAGGACAGATGGAAAGACTTAGTGGTTCTTAAGGTTGGGGTTAGAGTCAGGAGTCAGGATTAGTGTTAGAGTCAGGTTAAGGTTAGGACAGGAGGACTGATGGCAAGGCCCAAGTGTTCTTAGGGCACATCAGCAGGTCAGATGATGTGGTGGTGATGGTCAAGGTTGGATGACCACCTTAGAGGTATTATGGAAGAGATTTAGGTTCTCCATGTGGGTTGAACAAGATTGCAACTTTGATTCCATGATTCTATAAATTTGCTTCAGAACTAAGTTTCCACAAAAGTCCCCAGCTCAAACCCTAGAGTACCCTCAGATCTCCTAGGAAGTAAAGAAAACATATTCTTTGAAAAAGATAAAATAGTACCAAGGCACTCCCCCATTCACCCTCCACACCAAATTCCTCTAAAAATACATTGACCCCTTGGATAGAGCACCAGCCCTGCAGTCAGGAGGACCTGAGTTCAAATCTGATCTCAGACACTTAATACTTCTGGACTGTGTGACTTTGGGCAAGTCCCTTAACCCCAACTGCCTCAGCAAAAAAATTTTTAAAAATACATTGACTCTGTAACAAGGAGACTGAATTGAATAAAAAGAGAGATAAGAAATGTGTCAAAGCAATGGGTTCTTCTACCTTAAAAGAAACATTATTTGACTGCAGTGTGTTTTTGAAATCTTTCTATAATAAGCTATGTTATAATAGGCTTCTTGCTAACGCTTGGATTTTCCAGGAGTCTCCTGGAATTTTGAGAGGCTCCTGGTTCCCTGACTGAGTTATTTTGGTTGCACAAATTAACATGTAGTCACTGTGCCACCTGGTGGTCATGATACTGTATGCTCCT